>NC_142601.1:42000994-42331404 GCF_041222555.1 Hakea prostrata | reverse complement strand
CATAAATAACATGTGGCAAAACATAACAAGATGCAATGCAATATGAAACATATAATGTATGTATGCTGGTCTCTATTGGCAGACATGGCGTAAGTCGTAACACCATACTTCTTTGGGTAGGTCACCCACCGACGGCTCCGGTTGGTAGTGGGTATTTCATCCCTCAGGACAATCCACGGCTGGGTAAGTTTAGTCACCGCTCTCTCACATCACCATTTTGTCTAAGTACTCGCACAGTCAGGTAAAGCTTAGCCCAATGCAAGTCTCCTAGTCAGCTTACATAAACTCAAGTCCAGATACTTCCATTCCTCGCCCTGCGATCCTTTCCGGTATCCTTTCCACTAGAGTCCCAATAGTCCCGAACCTATGGACTCATCAACCCTACTGGTTATCCATATATGGTAAACAGGAAGCTCTCATGTCCTTTCCACGAGTTGGTTAACCGGTCTTAGCGCCCACGAGCCCAAGTCTAGTCATATGCAACCCTCCAATAAATGGCCCCCACAATGATGATTCCCGTCCTCTCAAGGGTTGGTTACCGGTCTTGAGCGCCGTGAATCACATCATACCACGGGTCATTCGGTCACAATACCCTTCCGATTTGGGTCCGATATAACGGGACATCCTAGCCAAACACTATTAGATAGACCTAGGTATGACAACCAATGATTCGAGAAAGCGCCGATGGGCATCTTCGGAGAACATCCCATACTATTCCCTCCGATGTCCAAGGACGTAAGCGTCAAAAAGGACACTTCCCAATCCCAAACCATACTTAATCAAACACATTGTCACATCGGTCATGACATACACAACCAACAATTCATTATATAAAAGAGAATGTAAAAGCATAAGCTAATCGTTAAGCAATATAGTAATAAACAATGCATATAAGCTTGAATAATAAAAAGAAACATAAGTGAAGTGCTACCTACTTGGCGGATAGTATATCAGAAGTATAAAGTACAAGAACAAGAAGCAAACTCATAGTTTCAAAAAGTAGAAACCAGAGAGTATACGATCTATGTTATTATGAAATAACTGTCCCTTACCTTATATAACTCGCAAAGGAATCTTAGGGAATCAAGTAAGACCTTGACTAAACTCGAGAAGAAAGTCCTAAACAAGTGTATACAACATATTAGGAAAGATACCTAGAAGGAAAGATATCAAAACAATCAAAGCAGACCAAAAATGAGGTTACTGACTCATTGGTCGATTGGATTGGTCTCCTCGCCCCGACCAACCGAGATAGTAGCCTTCAAGAATCAGAATTTTGGGAAAATAGAACCGAATTTGGTGGTTCAAAAGGGTACAAAATCAGAGGGAAACTACAATGGCAGCATGCTAGTAAATAGAGGACATCAAAACACTAATCGAATCAAGTTTTCAAGTTACAAATTAGGAACCAAAAAGTTACCCTAATTAGGTTAATCATGGATTATGATGAAAGCATAGTATGATCAAGGATAAAGAACTAGAGGCTGATAGGTTACAAATCTTGTAAAGAAAACACATTGATTGGCTATTAACATGATCAAAATATGGGTTCTTGATTGGACCCAAGAAACTAGGGTTTCAACCTTTATGGCTCTCACGAAAAGGTTGTGATCATAGGATGAAAGGGAATAAATTGTTTGGTCAAAAACAACAAGAAAATCATTCAATGATCAAGTTTAGATTAACATAAATGTTGCCCATGAGGTTTCCCTCGCATGGGAGGTTACAAAAGGTTTCCAGAAGATCATACAAGGGTTAGGGTTTCAAGATAATCTTCGGCTAGGGTTAAGATCATGACAATGATCATAGATCTCAAAGAATAGAATGTGATCATGGAATAGATGGCTGCAAGAATGCAGCATCTCCTTCCTGATCTCAATCAAGGACAAGATTAAAGAAAAGAAATTCAGAGATGGAGAAGAAAAAGAGAGCGTAGACATACCTTTGATGCAGGAGGAAGGAGATTACCTGAGTTCTTGCGAGATATCAACCAAGGATGCAAGGAAATTGATTAGAATGGAGTTCTAACTCATTCCAAAGGCTTAGGAGGCAGAGGAGGCGGAGTAATCCAGAGATTTAGACTTAAATAGAGTAGCCACGACCTAATTAGAAAAATAGAACCAATTGGTCGATTGGATTGGTCGACTGGTCCAGTCGACCAATCAAGACAGCAAGTTCAAACAGTGGTTTTGAAGGTTCAGATCAAGTCCAAACATAACGGGGTTTTGCACACACCTAAAGTGACTTACCTAGTAGGTAAAAATGCCTTTGAACCAACACAGAGAGCAATCCAAGTCCATCAACTAATCCGATCTTCAACAGGATGCAGTTTCCATAAATGGAACATTGACATCAACACTCGTGGATTTCAATCCAGCCACCAAGTCTTCTACTGAAATGGCCCAAAGCTGACTTCTTGCCTTACTTTGGGTTGTCGGACCTAGAAACAACAGGGTTTTTGGGTCAAGGTTAGGGCTAGGTTTCACATTCTCCCCCCCTTAAAGAAATTTTGTCCCTGAAATTGAAAGCATACCTGTGCTTCCAAAAAGGCGAGGAAACTTCTCCTTCATATCTTCTTCCTTCTCCCAAGAAGCTTCTTTAGGGGTATGGTTTTTCCACCGAATCTTTACCAAAGGGTGGTATGATTCCGTAGCTGCTTGTCCTTCTTATCCAAGATTTCGGCTGGTTCTTCATCATAGGTAAGATCAGCACTAAGTCCTTCAGGTGCTTGTTGTAAAATGTGTTCCGGATTCTCTATATATTTCTGGAGCATCGAAACATGAAGCACATTATGCACAGCAGCAATAGACGGAGGTAATGCTAAATGATACGCAACAGGTCCAACCTTCTCCAAAATCTCAAAAGGTCCAATGAAACGAGGGCTAAGCTTTCCTTTAACATTGAATATCATCACACCCTTCATTGGTGAGACCTTCAAGAAAACTTTCTCTCCAACTTGGAATTCTAGACCAGTCCTTCTCTTATCAGCATAAGATTTCTGTCTTGACTGGGCAGACTTAATCCTTTCTCTAATCATATCAACCATCGCACTTGTAGCTATAATCATCTTGGGTCCTAAGACTTTTCTTTCACCCGTCTCGAGGCCCAGGACAATGGTGTCCCACAAGTATTACCATACAAAGCCTTACACGGAGCCATGCCTATCGTTGCTTGATAACTGTTGTTATAGGCAAACTCAACCAAAGCTAAGTGTTCATCCCAATTTCCACCCATATCCACCACACATGATTTGAGCATGTCTTCCAAGGTTTGAATTGTTCGCTCACATTGTCCATCCGATTGTGGGTGATGAGCTGTACTCAAATTCAATTGGGTTCCCAAGGCCTTCTGCAAACTGTTCCAAAACCTTGAGGTAAACCTAGGATCACGATCGGAAACAATACTCATTGGCACTCCGTGTAGACGAACCACATTATCCACATATAGTTGAGCTAGCTATCCAAAGTATGAGTGATCTTCATAGGAATGAAATGGGCTGATTTGGTCAACCTATCCACAATCACCCACACAGTGTCATTGCCTTTACCTGTTCGAGGTAAGCTAGTCACGAAGTCCATAGAGATATCTTCCCACTTCCAACTAGGAACAGGAAGTGGCTGAAGTAATCTAGATGGAGGTTGATTAACGGCCTTCACACGCTGGTAAGTCTCACACTTGGCAACAAAATCATCAACATCGGCCTTCAAACCAATCCACCAAAAATGTTCCTTCAAGTCCTTGTACATCTTGGTGCTTCCAGGGTGTACTTGTAAAGATTGATCGGTGTGCTTCCTTCAATATTTCCTTCTTCATTTCTTCATTTGCTGGCACACACAGTCTATCTCTAAACAATAAAGCACCATCCATGGATATACCAAAGTCGGGGTCCGACTCAGGATTCGAAGAAATCTTCCCAACGTTGTCCTTAACTTCTTGATCCGAACTCTGCAGGGCAACAATCTTATCTTTGAGGTTAGGTCTTGCCGTCATGGCAAAAAGGACAACATCAGAATTCTCAGGGACAACTTCCAAATCAAAACTCTCAATAGAAGACAACAAGGGTAGACTCAAAGTATTCAAATCCAAAGTCTTCTTCTGAATCTTCCTACTAAGAGCATCAAGCAACAACGTTTGCCTTACCGGGGTGATATTGAATATCACAATCATAATCGTGAGACTAGTTCCAACCATCTTCTATGCCTCATGTTCAACTCCTTTTGGGTAAAGAAGTATTTCAAACTCTTATGATCCATGAAAATGGCAATCTTCTCATCGTAGAGGTAATGTCTCCAAATCTTCAAAGCAAAAATCACCACGACAAGCTCTAGATCGTGAGTGGGGTAACTCCGCTCATAATCTTTCAATTGCCGAGAAGCATAGGCTACGACCTTACCATGTTGCATCAGTACACAACCCAAACCAATCTTTGACGCATCAATATAGACTGTCATACCGCCGGAACTATCAGGTATAGTCAAAACCGAGACACTTGTCAATCTATCCTTCAACTCTTGGAAATTCTTCTCACAAGCGTCAGACCAAACAAACTTCTCTTCTTTCCTGGTTAACTTAGTCATAGGAGCAGCCAACCTAGAAAAGTTCCCAATAAACCTTCTGTAGTAACCCGCCAATCCAAGGAAACTTCTTATTTCCGTAACCATCTTCGGTCTTTCCCAATCAGCCACAGCTTGGACTTTTTCAGGATCAACACGAATACCTTCAGCTGAAACCACATGGCCGAGAAATACTACACTCTTGAGCCAGAAATCACACTTGCTAAACTTGGCATAAAGCTTCTATTCTCGGAGTCTTTGCAAGGTGAAATCTAGATGCCTTGCATGCTCTTCTTCACTCTTCGAATAAATCAGGATATCGTCAATGAAGATGATCACAAACTTATCGAGCACATCATGAAAGACTGAGTTCATGAGGTCCATGAACACAGCAGGAGCATTAGTCAAACCGAAAGGCATGACTTTGAACTCATAATGGTCGTACCTTGTTCGGAAAGCTGTCTTGAAGATATCACTTGGCTTCACTTTCAATTGGTGATATCCAGATCTCAAATCAATCTTTGAGAACACAGCTGCACCCTTCAACTAATCGAAAAGATCATCAATTCTGGGCAGCGGGTATCTATTCTTGATGGTCAACTTATTCAACTCATGGTAGTCGATGCACAGGCGCATGCTACCATCCTTCTTCTTGACGAACAAAACCGGAGCTCCCCAAGGTGACACACTAGGTTGTATGAAACCTCTATCAATGAGCTTATTCAACTGGTTTTGTAATTCCTTCAGCTCAATAGGAGCAATCCTATACGGAGCCTTAGATACTTGGAGCGGCACCAGGGATGAGATCAATAGAAAACTCAACATCCCTATCTAGAGGATCTCCCGATAGATCATCAGGGAAGACATCAACAAAGTCACAGACAATCTTGAATTCGTCAACTCTATTCTCCACTTTACTCTTGCCTTCAGATGAAGCATCATCTACTAGGGCATAGATTTGCATCAGTGCAGACAGTATCTTCCTACAAACCCTTCTTTTCTCACCTTGAAATTCAAAAACCGGACTTCCACAAACATGGAACTGAATCTTCCTTGAGGAACAAGAAAACACAGCTTAGTGGGCTGTCAACCAGTCAATTCCCAAAATGACATCAATGTCCTTCATATCAAGAAGTACCAGATTGGCTTCCAAGTTCTTCTCACCAATCAACACAGGACATTTAACTAACCCTTTATCTAGTTTCACAACAGGACCAGTAGGTGTACTAATCAATAAACAACTAGACAATTTCTTAGGGATTAGGTCAGTCTTCTTGATGAATGCAGATGATGATATGAACGAATGAGATGCAACCGTATCAAATAAAACAAATGCGGGAATAGAAGCGACTAACAATGTACCTGTAATCACATCATGGCTTGCATCTTGCTTAGTACTAGAGATACTGAACACTCTATCAGAGGGAGGAGCATGAGCATTCTTCACCACAGGGGCAGGCTACTGAGCAGGCTTCTTCGGACAATCACGAGCAAAATGACCAGGCTGCTTACGAGAGAAGCAACCAGGATTGCTAGGTCCTATCGAAGTAGATGCAACCGGGGGCTTCCGAACCAATGGCCTAGGATTCGCATTCACAGAGCCTAGCATTTGCATTCACTCGGTTGTCGATTCCCGCCATACTTGTCTAAACTGTCCGGCGGCTGAAAACCGGGGGCTCGACCTACACTCCTAGGCTAAAAAGCAGGAGTGGGGTAGGGTGTAGGTCTCACAAAACGCCGATCATTACGATCCACCAATCCAGAGTTCCTAGGCTGCCAGGGCCTTTGCACACGTGCATTCTCCTTCTCAGTTTCTTCCAACTTCTTCGAGTTCTACACCACTTGAGCATAGCTCACTATAGGCTAGACAGTGAGGTATGCTTTAATGGCACAACGGCATCCTTTAAAGAATTTCTTCGCTTTGGCGAGATCAAGCTTCAGAGAATGAGGAGCAAAGAAATGAAGCTCCTCGAACTTTTGTTGGTACTCCAACACAGACAAAGATCCTTGTGTGAGAACCATAAACTCAGGTTCCTTCGCATCCTTCACTGCCTCAGGGAAGTAATTCATACAGAAAGCTTCCTTGAAAAACTTCCAAGTTACAACACCCGCATGCAAACCTTCCAAAACAGGTCGAGTGGAGGTCCACGAAGCGTCAGCTTCATGTTGCAATTTCTGTTCAGCAAACAGAATCTTTGAGCTTCCGAACATTGCAGATGTCGAAAAGCCTTCTCTAACTCATGAAGCCACTTGTTAGGAAACAAGAGGTCCTTGGTAACTCCAAGTGAAAGTGGGCACTTGCATCTTCAGAAACTCTCCATCGACGAGTATAAGGAGTTCCAGCTAAACCTCCCGCATTCAGGACTACAGTATAAAGATTTCCATTAACATCTGCACGAGTCTCATTATGCAAAGTCATGAAACCCGTTAGCATCTGGTTGAACTGAGCTACTTGCTGCTGCATCATATTGCCCATGATATTGGCAATATCACGAAAGCTTCCAACATTCAGGGCATTGGGTATGTCATGGGTACCCTGATCACCAGTATTGATCTGCTGATCATGACCCTCTTCAGGTATCTCATCACGACCATGACCACTGGATTCCCCATGTCCACTTCTCGGAGTAACCATTCCGCAAAAAACCGAAAACATCAAAATACCGAATTTCGAAGTTTCAACACATTCCACATGTCCAAATGATTTGAAATTTTATATCATGCTTAAATACATCCATTTAGTCATCCAACAATAATCCATAGGACAAAAATCACATTTTCCAAAAATTCAACAGAAAATGAGGTCACTGAGTCCATTGGCCGATTGATTGGTTGACTGGCCCAGTCGACCAATGAGTCGACCAATGCTCACAGAATACGAAAATTTGCATTATAAGCCTCATTTCCTCATTCTAACTTCATTCTATCTTCTTCAAAACGTGAGAGAGCTCTGGGGAAAGACTTCTAAGGTTCTTCCAAGTGTTCTAGGAGTGATTTAGTGCTTCAACAACAACACCACATCATACATTCATCTCATACAAGGTAAATCCATCATTCCTTCTTCCATTTCCATCTTCTCATGCTTGCATTTCAACAAAATCCATGTTTTACTTGTATCCAATGTTAGAAATCATGTTTAGGAATACTTAGAAACATATTCCCTAGGTTTTAAACACAATGCCATGCATAGACAACAAGTTCTAACACATTCCAACACTTTCACAACTTTAGAAAAATTTCATTTTCTCACAGACCGCTTGGAGTTTTCGCACGAAATCAAATGCTACATGCTCAAGATGATATTTTAGATATGTCCATATAGTTTGATTGGACCAATTTCAACTTTTCAAAAATCCAATTTTGACCTAGAATGCAAAAATCCCCAAATTCTTCTTGCTGAATTTTCCACTTTAAAACAAGTTTTCGGTCGATTTTCTTTATATAAACTTCATGATCATGCAATTCCAAGTATTGTGCACATGCTAGTATCTTTAAATCAAATTTTCCCCAAATTTGAAATTTTCCAAAAATTACGAAAATACCCTTTTGGTTAAAATCTTGAAATAGCACTAACAAACAATGTCTTTTGTCTCTTCCACAAACATACACTATGCCGAGGGGAGGACGAAGATGAGGTCGAGGTCGCATTGTAGGTGCACTCGGGAGGTAGAGGTCGGGTATCTTCGTAGCCTAGACAGGAGGTTCGGAGACCGACAGATTCGACATTCCACAGGCCGAGTTCTTGTACAAGGCCTACTTCAGTTACTGCAGTATCGAGCTGGGACGTCTACTTAACCTTCGTCAGCTCAGAGTTTTCAGGATTCGGCATAGATTTGACACTATGCAATGGACACATCTCTTCACCGAGGATTTTTCGGTATATCCGGAGCTAGTGAGGTTGTTCTTTAGAAACCTTACATCTACGGAGGAGTCTAGAGGTCCAGGACATCCTCTTCAGCTAGTCCTTAGGAGCAGTGGTCTTTCGGACTCGGATCCGCCACTCCACGAGATCATTGGCTGAGATCTTGTAGGTTCCTTACTATCCACGACAGTGCGTGTGGATACCTGCGGGAGCAGGGATAGACAACTACTTGATGATGTATGAGCTGCACGAGATTTGCACTACATTGTGGGATGATCGCCGATGCCACACTCCGTAGAACAGCGAGCGGATGACAGATTCAGCACGGATTATCGGTCGCATTGTCGGCCGAAACATTATGCCGAAGGCTGGACATCACCATTGGGTCACAGTGATAGAGGCCTTAGTCATCTACCGCATCTACATGGGCTTCGAGATAGACCTTTCTTACATCATTCAACAGGTCATGCTGGATTTGGTTTTGTGGCCTAGTATGCAAAACCTTTGCTATGGGAGGCTTCTAACTTTGATCTTCAGGCACTTCGGAGTGAGTTCCGAGGATACACCAGTGGACACTGGTTCACTGGGATACACGATCAAGACTAGGACCATTCGTCAGATGAGGCTTACACAGACAGAGAGATCTCCTGGTCCAGAGGGTGAGGATGATGAGGAGACAGAGGAGGAGGAGCAGGAGTCAGAGGATGGAGGAGAGGATGTCGGTCCTGATAGTGATGATTAGGCCGGAGATGATACGAGAGATGCACGAGGCAGAGCCGGAGCATCACAAATTTCCTCCTTCATCACACTTCGAGACAGGTGGCCCGTCTCATGCGGTTTCCAGAGACTTCGGATCTTGGTGCACGAGATGAGATCGATGACTTCCATGCTAGTGAGGATGGAGGTCGACAGAGCAGATGTATGAGAGGATGGAGTCACGACAGGATAGGATAGAGAATCAGGTGACTCAGCTAGCAGAGGACTTCAGAGCTTTCAGAGATCAGAGGAGATCACCAAGATAGACTGTACTTAGGATTTCCATTTATGCATTGACTAATGTAATCGTTGTAAAAACTTTTGAAATTAATGAAGTTCACTTTGTTTCACTTTATTATTGTGTATTATGCACTTTTCTTTTATTGCATTAAGTGACAACTGTTTAAGTATAATTATGATATGTTATTCAGAAATATTCAGTTATGCTTCATTGGTTAAATTTATAATCCAAGTGTTCTATTATTCACTTCTAAGAGTAGATGAGTCACTTCTGGATCTATGACTCAAGAATGTTCCGTTATTGTTTTCTCGTGGTTAGGATTTCCTTGAACTTGGGCTCGATACCACTCTGTCACATCCCCCAGCCGGTACCCTAACCGGCATACCCGAGAGTGTGATCCACAGCCCCGAAGATCAAGTATCGAGGAAATCATCCTCCCACATATACAATAACATAATCATAAACAGGAAATAATCAAGGTTTAAATATTGTAAACAAAAATTCAAATCAAGAAATCAATAAACAATATAATCAAAGTGTAGAAAATGATACCAGATATCCGAAGATATCAAAATAGAGTAGAGAGAGAGGCAGAAACTCACTCCACAAATACAGCGGAACGCAGTATGTAAGTCTAAAAGGAATTACAACTTAAACAATAGAATTAAGAAAATAACTAAACTTAAGAGTCTTCTATCCTATAGATGACATCTTCAAAATAGTGGACTTCATCAATCCAACAGAGATGATCCAATTCCACATTGTCTCTAATCGTAGTACGAAATGTGATCGCCTGAGGGATCATCAGAGTAATCTTGATTGTCGCCAACACCTTGCGTGTAGTATGCTTCATCGGCTTGCGCTTCATTGTACTGTTCTTCATAGTAGTCAGTACCTATAGAATAGTCTAACGAAAGATTGTACAAAAACGAATGAGTTTCGGAGAAACTCAGTAAGGTAGTTAATCCATAACAACATAAATAACATGTGGCAAAACATAAGAAGATGCAATGCAATATGAAACAGATAATGTATGTATGCCTCTAAACTCTATGTATGTTGGTCTCTATTGTCAAACATGCTTTAAGTCGTAACACCATACTTCTTTGGGTAGGTCACACGTACGGCTCCGGTTGGTAGTGGGTCTTTCATCCCTCGGGACAATCCATGGCTGGGGGTTAAGTCACCGCTCTCTCACAACACCATTTGGTCTAAGTACTAGCACATGTCAGGGTAAAGCCTAGCCCAATGCAAGTCTCCTACTCAGTTACATCAACTCAGGTCCAAATACTTCCATTCCTTGCCCCGGGCGATCCTTTCCAGTATCCTTTCCACTAGAGTCCTAATAGTCCCGGACTACGGACTCATCAACCCTATTTTTTATCCATATATGGTAAACGGGAAGCTCTCATGTCCTCTCACGGGTTGGTTACCGGTCTTAAGCCCACGAGCCCAAGTCTAGCCATATGCAACCCTCCAATAAATGGCCCCCACAATATGATTCCCGTCCTCTCAAGGGTTGGTTATCGATCTTGAGCACCTATGAATCACACTGCTACCACGGGTCGTTCGGTCACAATACCCTTCCGATTTGGGTCTGATATAACGGGGACATCCTAGCCAAACACTGCTAGACAGCCCTAGGTATGACAACCAATGATTTGGTAAAGCGTCGATGGGCATCTTCGGAGAGCATCCCATACTATTCCCTCTGATATCCAAGGACAGAAGCGTCAAAAGGACACTTCCCAATCCCAAACCATACTTAATCAAACACATTGTCACATCAGTCATGACATACACAACCAACAATTCATTATATAAAAGAGAATGTAAAAGCATAAGCTAATCATTAAGCAATATAGTAATAAACAATGCATATAAGCTTGAATAATAAAAAGAAACATAAGTGAAGTGCTACTGTACTTACAGTAGTATATCAGAAGTATAAAGTACAAGAACAGTAAGCAAACTCATAGTTTCAAAAAGTAGAAACCAGAGAGTATACGATCTATGTTATTATGAAATAACTGTCCTTACCTTATATAACTCGCAAAGGAATCTTAGGGAATCAAGTAAGACCTTGACTAAACCTGAGAAGAAAGTCCTAAACAAGTGTATACAACATATTAGGAAAGATACCTAGAAGGAAAGATATCAAAACAATCAAAACAGACCAAAAATGAGGTTACTGTACTCATTGGTCGATTGGATTGGTCTACTGCCCCAGTCGACCAATGAATCGACCAACCGAGACAGTAGCCTTCAAGAATCAGAATTTTGGGAAAATAGAACCGAATTTGGTGGTTCAAAAGGGTACAAAATCAAGGGGAAACTACAATGCCAGCATACTAGTATATAGAAGACATCAAAACACTAATCGAATCAAGTTTTCAAGTTACAAATTAGGAACCAAAAAGTTACCCTAATTAGGTTAATCATGGATTATGAAGAAAGCATAGTATGATCAAGGATAAAGAACTAGAGGATGATATGTTACAAATCTTGTAAAGAAAACACATTGGTTGGCTATGAACATGATCAAAATATGGGTTCTTGATTTGACCCAAGAAACTAGGGTTTCAACCTTTATGGCTCTCATGAAAAGGTTGTGATCACATGATGAAAGGGAATAAATTGTTTGGTCAAAAACAACAAGAAAATCATTCAATGATCAAGTTTAGATTAACATAAATATTGCCCATGAGGTTTCCCTCGCATGGGAGGTTACCAAAGTTTCCAGAAGATCATACAAGGGTTAGGGTTTCAAGAAAATCTTCGGCTAGGGTTAAGATCATGACGATGATCATAGATCTCAAAGAATAGAATGAGATCATGGAATAGATGGTTGCAAGAATGCAGCATCTCCTTTCTGATCTCAATCAAGGACAAGATTAAAGAAAAGAAATTCAGAGATGGAGAAGAAAAAGAGAGCGTAGACATACCTTTGATGCAGGAGGAAGGAGATTACCTGAGTTCTTGCGAGATATCAACCAAGGATGCAAGGAAATTGATTAGAATAGAGTTCTAACTCATTCCAAAGGCTTAGGAGGCAGAGGAGGCGGAGTAATCCCGAGATTTAGACTTAAATAGAGTAGCCACTACTTGATTAGCAAAACAGAACCAATTGGTCGATTGGATTGGTCGACTGGTCCAGTCGACCAATCAAGACAGCAAGTTCAAACAGTGTATTTGAAGGTTCAGATCAAGTCCAAACATAACGGGGTTTTGCACACACCTAAAGTGACTTACCTAGTAGGTAGAAATGCCTTCGAACCAACACAGAGAGCACTCCAAGTCCATCAACTAATCCAATCTTCAACAGGATGCAGTTTCCATAAATGGAACACAGACATTAACACTCATGGATTTCAATCCAGCCACCAAGTCTTCTACTGAAATGGCCCAAAGCTGACTTCTTGCCTTACTTCGGGTTGTCGGACCTACAAACAACAGGGTTTCCGGGTCAAGGTTAGGGCTGGGTTTCACATTTAGTCATTAAACAATTATTTATAGGACAAAAATCACAATTTCTGAATTCCATCAGAAATTGGAGCTACTGGGTCCATTGGTCAATTGCTTGGTCAATTGACCCAATCGACCAATGCTCACACCACGAAAAAATAGGTTTTTAAGTGTCAAAACCTCATTCAAACTCATTCCAAACCTTGCAAACTTGAGAGGGGGCTCTGGGGAAGAAGTTCTAGAGCATTTCTAAGTGTTTCAAGAGTAGATTGGTGCTTCGACAACAACTCTACAACACTCACTCATCCTCATACGAAGTAAACTATCATTTTCTCTCTCAAATGCATCTTCTCATGTTAGCATTTCATCGAAATCCATGTTTTACTTGTGTCTATAGTTATAAATCATGCATAGGAACACTTAGAAACATGTTCCATGAGTTTTTAACACAATACTAAGCTTAGACAACAAGTTCTAACACAATCTTGCATTTTCACATTGTTAACGCAACCGAAAACGCCAATCTTTAGAAAAATCTTGATTTCTCACAAACCGTTTGGAATTTTCGCACGGAATCAAATGCTCCATGCTTAAAATGATATTGTGGATGTATACATGTAGTTTGATTCCACAAATTTCAGAATTTTCAAAAATCCAATTTTAACCTAAAATGCAAAATCCCTAAATTCTTCTTGCTGAATTTTTGACTTTAAACCAAGATTTCGATCGATTTTCTTCAAATAAACATCATAGTCATGCTATTCTAAGTATTGCGCACATGCTATATATTCAATTTGCATTTCCTCAAATTTTCAATTTTGGTGAAAATTTACGAAAATGCCCTTCTAGCTGAATTTTCGAAACAACTCTAACAAGCAAAGTATTTTGTCTTTTCCACAGACATTCATCATGAAAAGAGGTGGACGAGGTCGAGGCCGTATAGTAGGTGCTAGGCGAGGCAGAGGTCGAGTTCTAGCTCAGCCGAGAGCGGAGGTACTTCGGCTTGATCGATTCAATATGCCGCAGGCAGAGTTCCTATATGAAGCGTTCTTCGCGTACTACCATATTGAGTACGGGAGACTTCTTCACTTACGAGAGCTAAGGGTGTTCAGGATCCAATAGAGGTTTGACACCTTAGGGTGGACTCATCTCTTCACGGCGGACTTGCCCGTCTACCCAGAGCTAGTGAGGTTGTTCTTCAGTAACCTCACATCTATCGAGGAGGCTAGAGGACAGGGCTGCCCTTTCAAACTGATCCTTGAGAGCAGGGTCATGGAGACACAGATCCAATTCTCTACTAGGACACTGGCACAGATTCTCCAAGTGTCTTACTATCCACATTAGTGCTTATGGATACCCTTAGGAGTTGAGGTGGACCGTTACTTGTTGCCCTACGAGCTTCATGAGATATGTGACACTCTTTGGGATGACTTAGAGTGTTACCTTCCACGGAACAGTGGGCAGATGACGGATTCGACTCGGATTATCAGTCACATTGTGGGCCGAAACATCATGTCGAAGGCTGGACATCATCACAGGGTCATAGTGATGGAGGCCGTAGTCATCTACCGTATCTACACGAGATTTCAAATCGACTTGTCCTACATCATATAGAACGTCATGATAGTATGAGGAACCTTTGCTTTGGGAGATTACTGACATTATTCTTCCAGCACTTCAGGGTGGATCTAGAGGGCGCAGATGTAGTCACTAGAGCACTGGGGTATACGATCAGGACAAGGACCATCAGGCAGAAGCGGCTTACCCAAACTGTGAGATCTCCAAGTCACCTAGATAGATTGTACGGATTTTCCATTATGCTTTATCAGATGTAACCGTTTTAAACTTTTCTTAAAATTAATGAATTTCATTTTGTTTCTCTTTATTATTGTGTATTATGCACTTTTCTTTATTGCATTATATGTCATTTGTTAAGTATAATTATTGTGGATTATTCAAAAGATTCAGTTATGCTTCATTAAGTAAGTTTCTAATCCAAGTGTTCTATTATTCACTTCTAAGAATAGTTTGAGTCATTTCTAGATCTGTGACTCAGGAATGTTCCGTTATTGTTTTCTGTGGTTAGGATTTTGTGGTTAGGATTTCCTTGAACCTTGGGCTCTGATACCACTCTGTCACATCCCCCCAGCTGGTACCCTAACTGGCATACCCGGGTGTGTGATCCACAGTCCCAAGGAACAAGTATCGAGGTAATCATCCTCCCACAAAAGCAATAACATAATCATGAACATAAATAATCAATGTGCCAATATAAATGAGAGATCCAAATAAGGAAGGAAAAGATCATATATCATCAGAGTGCGAAAAGATAATAGAAAATGTCAAGTCAAGGAGCAAAGTGAGGCGGAAATTCACTATACCAAAACAACAGAAAAGTAGCTCAAAAAGGAAAGAAAAGAGATTACAACTAATCCCAAAAAGAAGTAACAGAAGTAACTAAATTGTTTTCAACTTTGTAAAAAACGTCCTTGTAAGTATAGATTTCTGATATAAGGCAAGGACGCTTCCACTTCACAGATGGACTAATCATGGTATGAAGCATGATCACCCGAGGGATCTTCATAGTAATCATCGTAATAGCTATCACCTTGCGGGAAATATGTCTCTTCACCTTGTGCTTCCTCGTACGTATCGTCATGGTATTCCAAACCTGTAGAGAAGTCTAACAAAAGACATGGTACTAAAGGAGTGAGTTTCGAAAGAAACCCAGTAAGTCAGGTTAAATCCATAATAACATAAATGGCAAGATTATAAAGCAAAGCATAATGCAATATGATATAAAACAGACAATGTATGTATGAATCTAACTCTATGTATGCTGGTCTCTATTGGCAGACATGCTTTAAGTTATAGAACCATACTTCTTTAGGAATGTCTCATCTCATAACGCCGGTTGGTAGTGGGTCCTCCATCCCTCGAGACAATCCATGGCTGGGGTTATAGGTCACCACTCTCTCACATCACCATTGGTCTAAGTATTGGCGCATGTCAAGGTTAAGCCTAGCCAAATGCAAGTCTTCTACTTAGTTATATCAAGTCATATCCAAATACGTCCATTCCTCCCCTCTCGGGATCCTTTCTGGTATCCTTCACACTAGAGTCCTCATAGTCCTTGACTACGGACTCATCAACCCTATTGGTTATCCGCATATGGTAAACGGGAAGCTCTCACGTCCCCTCATGGGTTGGTTACCGGTCTTGAGCGCCTATGAGCCATGTCTATCCATATGCAACCCTCCCAATAAATGGCCCCCACAATGTGATTCCTGTACTCTCACGGGTTGTTTACCGGTCTTGAGAACCCATGAATCGCCATTGCTACCACGGGTCATTCAGTTTCAATACCCTTCTGATTCAGGTCTGATATAACGGGGTATTCCTAACCAAACACTACTAGACAGTCCTAGGTATGAAAATCACTAATTCAGGAAAGTGTCAATGGGCAACCCCGGAAACATCCCATAATATTTCTATTGATGTCCAAGGACAGAAGTGTCAAAAGGACACCTCTCCATCCTGAACCATACCTAATCAGTCACAATCACCAGTCAATCATGTCATACACAATTCTAGTAACTCCTCATATAGAAAGTATACAATAACATGATCCATATCATATACAATTGACAATAAAAGACAATTATAAACTAAAGCATGCAAGTAAATAATGCTACTGTAATTGAAGTAAGTGCATCAGTAGTGTATCAATAAAAGAATCTATTTATGGTAACAAATCCGAATGATTCTAATATAGAAACTAAGATCACACAATCTATGTAATTATAGAAGTAACCATCCTTACCTTATATAACTTTGAAGAGAATCCCAAGAGTTAAGGAGAATCTTTCTAAACTTGGCAAGAAGATACTAAACAAGTATACATACCTTATTAGGAAAGAAGTCTAAAAGGCAGAAGATAAAACGAATCAGAACAGACCAAGAAAAGAGCTATTGTCTTCATTGGTCGATTGATTGGTCTACTAACCCAGTCGACCAACTAAGTCAGTAACAGACAAAAAATAGGTTTCTGATCCGAAAATAGAATTTTGCGATCCAAAACACCACCATACAAAAAGGGAATCACAATGACAGTGTACTAGTACTAAAGAACAAGTCTAATACTATCATTGATCAAAACCTAAAGATACAAATAAGGAAACAAAACTTACCATAAATGTAACAGTCAGGGTTTTTGAAGAAAACATGGTATGATCATGAAGGGAATACCAGAGATTGATAGATTACTAATCTTGTAAAGAAAACATAGAGATTGTACACTAATCTAATCAAGAAAACAGATCTAAGAATATAAGAATTCAAATCAGAAGATGAATCAAAGAAGAAAATCAAAGAGAAGATCATGGTTCCTTCAAAAGCTTGCAATGGTCATGATTAAGATCATTATATTAGCCATCAATTATTAGCCATCAATCCTTAGGAAACCATGAGAGATGAGTGGAGAGGTGTTTGCAACAGAGGATGCAGCATGTACTCTACTATCTCAGTCCACAAAGAAAAGAAAAACAGAGATGGGAAAGAAGAAGAGAGTGTAGACATACCTTTTGATGCAAGAAGAAAAGAAATGTAAGTGTTCTTGCAAGAATCCAACCTAGGATGCAAAGAAAATGATTGGGATGGAGCTCTAACTCGTTCCAAAGGCTTAGGAGTCAGAGGAGACGAATAAACTGAAGTTTGGACTTAAATATAGCAACCACGACCTAATTAGCAAAAACAGATCTCATTGGTCGATTGGTTGGTCGACTGGCCCAATCGACCAAGCAGGACAACAAGGCCAAGACAGGGAATTGAAGATCCAGATCAAATCCAAACTTAAAGAGTTTTTACACACACATCAAGTGACTTACCTAGGGTGTAGAAATGCTTTCGAACCAAGTCAAATAATACTCCAAGTCTTTCAACTAATCTCATCTTCAATCAGGTGCAGTTTCCTTTTAGTTCCGAGCAAGCTTCCATAATTGGAACACCAACATCAACATCCATGGGTTTAGGTTCAAACTTCATATCTTCCACTGAGATAGCCCATAGTTGACTTCTTCCTTTACTTCGGGTCATCGAACCTACAACCAACAGGGTTTTCGGGTCAAGGTTAGGGCTGGGTTTCACAATATGTGGATGACCAATAGGGTTAAGAGTCCATAGTCCGAGTTGGTTGGAGCTATAGGATACAATTACTCCGGGGAGGAAGGTACGGGAACGGACTGCCTAGGAATGGAATGGAGGCTATCATACCGGAATGGATTATCTAGTGCACGAAAGGGAGGTATCCAAGTTCGATTTGATGTTATAGTAGAGGACTATGCATTGGGCTAGGTATAACCCTAACACGCGCTAATACTCATACCAATGGTGGAGTGTGAGAGTGGTGACCTAAACCCTAGCCATGGAATATTTGAGATGGATGCCCTAACCCAATTACTTTGAAGAACCCAAGATACTAAGATGGTTGAGGGAAGAGTGACTGAGACTACCCAGAGAACTATGGTGTTTTATCATAATGTGTGTCTGCCACTAGAGACTAGCATATATAGAGTTAGAAGCATACTTGCATCAATGTCTCATATGATTTGCATCATGCTTGTTCTAAACTGTTTGCAATTGTTTATTGTGATTGAACTACTTGCTGAGTTCTGTTGAGCTCACCTTTCGGGGAATATGTTTTCTTTAGATTGTGTTATGAGAACAAATGACTGTGAGATCCAGGACTACGAGACCACAGCAGGTGACTCATATTGCTTGCAGGATTTTGGCTATTACGAACATAACGGTGAAGATTTCCAGTGTGACGATGGTGCGTACCAAGATTAGTCCTATTTTGGAGCTAGAGTGCCCGTATTTGGATATTGAAGTCTTCAATTGGCCAATCAACTACCCCAAGCGACCGCCAGGTATGCTTGTTGGAGTTTTACCCTAATTTGTCCCCAACTCCATATACATATAGCAAACCCCGACCTTTTACTCATTATTACTCTCGGGATTGCTGTTGTTGACGGTTAGGAGATAGAGAAAATGTGCTAGAAGGTGAGAGAAGCATGGTTTGCGAAGTAGAACCAATCCTTCGTCCATTTTGTGAATCTTGAAGAGGTAAGTGATCCCCACACTCTCCATTCTCTTTCCTCATCTTTTGGAGTGGTGTGGATATATTCCCCTTAAGTTGGTGGTGACTAAATCGTATTGGTTCTATTCCCCCATCAGTTAATTTGATTAGATTATGTCCAAGAACAGATCTTTGCATTTGAATAAAGGATAGATCTAATTGAAGGAGTTGAGTTGAATATTGAATCTTTAGAATTTTGGGTTGCTGCTTCATGCTTGTGTTGTATACTTCTTAAGGATGAAATTCGGATATAAATCTTCCCAAAATCGGATTAAAATTGGGAGATCAAATGTCAGAATTTTGGCATTGGAAATTGTCTGTAACAAGGGCAATTGCTTGACCCAACCAACCGCCCAAGTGACCGGCTGGGTCATAGTAGCTCTATGAAGTTGGTCCTTGCTCTGATTTGACTCATGTATTCTATATGTTTTTGCAACTCTATGTTTAGGTGTTCTCTGAGTTTTCTGAAACTGTTGTGAGTGAAGTTTTCTTACACTTTAGTAAGATTTTTACATAATTATAGGTAAGGACACACATTCTTATTTATATGCGATGATATGCTATATGATGAATTGTTTAATTCTTATATTATTCATTGCTCATGTAACTTGATGTAGTTGTATAAGTCATTGAATTGTAATTGAATGTATGTTGTAAATGATGTTTTTATATACTTTATCACTTTGTGATATAGATTGATTGATTGATTATGTTATAATGGTTGATGATGTGATGTAGATGTGATGAAAGGGTATCCAATTGGGTATCCATTGCTTGGGATATCAGAGGGTTGTGGTATGGGACACATGCTCACTGATGCCCCCAGCACTATCATGATTGCTAGATGACATACCTAGGGTGTCACATCCACCCAGCCGGTACCCTATCTGGTATACCCGAGTGTGTGATCCACAGCCCCGAAGAACAAGTATTGAGGAAATCATCCTCCCACATATGCAATAACATAATCATGAACATAATATAATCAATGTATAATGAAACAAACAAGAGATCCAAATAAGGAAAGAAATGACAATGAAATTAGAGTGCGGAAATGATACCAAATGTAGATATAATCAAAAAGGAGTAGAGTGATTCGGAATCTCACTCCACAGTTCAAATGAATGTAGCTCATAAATCAAAGAGAAATACAATTGTTCTCAAAGGAAAGGAAGGAAATGATAGTCAAACTAAACTAAATGTTTTCTACTTTATAAAGAACATCTTCATAAATATAGACTTCATCAACCACGCACAGACGTTCCCACTCCACAGTAGAGCTAATCATGGTATGTAACATGATCACACGAGGAATCATCAACTTGATCTTCATAGTTTCCAGCACCTTGCGTGTAGTACTTTCTTCAGCTTGCACTTCCTTATATTGGCCATCATAGTATTCAGTACTTGTAGAGTAATCTAACAAAAATATTGCACAAAAAGGAGTGGGTTCAAAACTACTCAGCAAGGCAAGTTAATCCACAACAACATAAATAACATGATTGCAGAACATAGCATGATGCAATGTGATATGAAAAAAACAATGAATGTATGAATCTAACTCTATCTATGATGCTCTCTATAGGCAGACATACTATAAGTCATACCACCATACTTCTTTAGGAAGGTCTCAATCACACAACGTCGTTTGGTAATGGGTCAGGCATCCCTCGGGACAATCCATGGCTGGGGTATAAGTCACCGCTCTCTCACATCACCATTGGTCTATGTACTGGTGCATGTCAGGGTAAAACCTAGCCCAATGCAAGTCATCTACTTAGTCATATCAACTCAGATCCAGATACCTCCATTCCTCGCCCCTGGCGATCCTTTCTTGTATCCTTCACACTGGAGTCAGCATAATACCAAACTACGGACTCATCAACCCTATTGGTCATCCACAAATAACAGACAGGAAGCTCTCATGTCCCCTCATGGATTGGTTACCGGTCTAGAGCGCCCATGAGCCCAAGTCTACTATTTGCAACCATACCAATAAATGGCCTCTCATTAGTAACAACAATGTGATTCATGTCCTCTCATGGATTGGTTACCGGTATTGAGCGCCCACGAATCCCCATTGCTACCACGGGTCGTTCGGTCTCAATACCCTTCCGAATCGGGTCTGATATAACGGGGACATACTAGCCAAACACTGGTAGACAAGCCCTAGGTATGACAATAAATAATTCGGGAAAGTGTAAAAGGGCACCATTGGAAACATCCCATACTCTTCCCACTAATATCCAAGGACAGAAATGTCGGAAGGACACTTCCCAATCCCAAATCATACCTATTCAATCACATTCTCAAATCAGTCACAACATACATAACTGATATCTCATCATATAGAAAGATACGCATAAACATGATCAATTGCATATGTAACTGATAAGAATAAGTATTTATAATCAAAAGAATACATGAACATTGACTACTTGCATCAGTAATAGAATAATAAGAAAATTCATTTATGGTAGTGAATCTAAGAGAATCCAAACATAGAAACTTAGATTCACGCAACCTATGTAATTATGGAAATAATTGCCCTTACCTTAAATAGCTTTGATGAATATCCAAAGATCAAAGAGAGAGATTCCAAACTTAGAAAATAAACCCTAAACAATCATAGATACATCATTAGGAAAGAGGCCTAAAAGATCGAAGATCAAACGAATCAAATCGAGCAAAAAACAGAGCTACTGACTTGCTTTGTCGGTTGGGTGGTAGCTTGGTCCAATCGACCAAGCAATTGACCACCTGAAACAATACGAAGCAAAAATGTGATTTTTGATCCGAAACTCAATGAAACTTGGAGGAAACCTCTAGAAAAGTAATCTAACACTAAAGTAGTATAGATTAGCCACTAATAATGATCAAAAACACTACTTACTAATTTGGAATCATGACTTTCTAATTTGGTAGAATCCCTAGTTTTCGATGAAAACATGCCATGAATCCAAAAGAAAACTAAAGATGATCAGATCTCATTCTAGTAGATGATAAGCAAGAGATCATACATGAAAACATCATGCAAAACAAATCTAATATGCTTAAGAAATCAAATCTAGAGAATGATCATAGTTTCATAAGGGTTTTACAAGGATCACGGCGAAGATCACTGTAAATGTCATAAAACCTTAATAGTCGAAGAAGATGGTTGCAAGGATGCAGCATCTTCTTCATTGTCTCAATCATAAAGAAGAAACACGGTAGGAGTAGATCAATACAACATAAGAGCGATTACTAACCTTAGATTGAAGAATCGAAGATGAGAAGCTTGAGATCTTGCAAAGTTCTTCAAAATCCCCAAGGAGAGGCTTTGAGAGAGTCTTCCAAGGTTCTCTGAGGATTTTAGAAACAGGAGGCTTTGAAACTCATACTCACATTAAATAGAGCATCAACAGACCTAACAGAAGATTCTGCTAGATTCTAACCCTGTTGGTCGATTGGCCCAATCGACCACCCAGTCGACCAAGCCAGTCAGCAAGGCCAAGATAGGGAATTGAAGGCCCAACTCAAGTCCAAACCTAATGAGCTTCTCCCAACACAACATATGACTTACCTAGTATAGAGAATTGCCTTCGAATCATGTCTAACTATACTTCAAGTCCATCAACTAGACTCATCTTCAACAAGGTGCAGTTTCCTTTCCAGTTCTGAACAAGCTTCCAAGTATGGAACACCATCATTAACTTCCATGGGTTCTGGATAAAACACCATGTCTTCCACTGAGATGGCCCATAGTTGGCTTCTTCCTTTACTTCGGGTCTTCGGACCTACAAACAACAGGGTTTCTGAGTCAAGGTTAGGGTTAGGATAGGGCTGGATTTCACATTCTCCCTCCCCCCTTAAAAGAAATTTCGTCCTCGAAATTGAGAGCATACCTGTACTTCCAAAAAGATGAGGAAACTTCTCCTCATGTCTTCTTCCTTCTCCCAAGAAGCTTCTTCCAGGGTATGGTTCTTCCACCGAATCTTCACCAAGGGAAGGTGGGATTCCGCAATTGTTTGTCCTTCTTATCTAGGATTTCGACTGGCTCTTCATCATAGGTAAGATCAGCACTAAGTCCTTCGGGTGCTTGTTGTAGTATGTGTTCCGGATTCTCTATGTACTTTCGAAGCATTGAAACATGAAACACATTGTGAACTCCAGCAAAAGATGGAGGCAAGGCCAAACGATATGCGACAGGTCCAACCTTTTCAAGAATCTCGAAAGGTTCGATGAAACGAGGGCTAAGCTTTCCCTTAACATTGAATCTCATCACACCTTTCATAGTTGAAACCTTTAAGAAAACTTTCTCCTCAACTAGAAATTCCAAATCGGTCCTTCTCTTATCAGCATAGGATTTCTGTCTTGACTGAGCAGACTTAATCCTTTCTCTAATCATATCAACCATCGCGCTTGTAGCTTCAATCATTTTCGGACCTAAGACTTTTCTTTCACCGGTCTTAGTCCAGTACAAGGGTGTTCTACAAGTGTTACCATACAACCCTTGAATGGAGCCATGCGTATTGTTGATTGATAACTATTGTTACAGGCAAACTCAACCAAAGCTAAGTGTTCATCCCAATTACCACCCATATCAACAACACAAGATCTAAGCATATCTTCCAAACTCTTAATTGTTCGCTCAGATTGTCCATCAGATTGTGGGTGATGAGCAGTACTCAAATTCAATTGGGTTCCCAAGGCTTTTTGCAAACTGTTCCAAATCCTTGAGGTGAACCTAGGATCAGATAAAAAACAATACTCACTGGCACTCCGTCCAGACGAACTACATTGTCCACATAAAGCCTAGCTAGCTTTTCCAAAGTATGAGTGATTTTCATAGGAATGAAATGGGCTGATTTGGTCAACCTATCAACAATTACCCATACAGTGTCATTGCCATTACTTGTCCGAGGAAAGCTAGTCAAGAAGTCCATAGAGATATCTTCCCACTTCCAGCTAGGAATAGGAAGGGGTTGAAGTAACCCAGATGGGGGTTGATGAATGGCTTTCACACGCTGGCAAGTCTCACACTTGGCCACAAAATCTTTTACATCAACCATCAAACCAATCCATCAAAAATGTTCTCTTAAGTCTTTGTACATCTTGGTGCTTCCAAGGTGTACTATGAAAATAGATTGGTGTGCTTCCTTCAAAATCTCCTTCTTGATTTCAGCATCCGAAGGCACACAAAGTCTTCCTTTAAACAGTAAGGCATCGTCCATAGATATACTAAAGTTAGGATCCGAATCAGGATTTGAAGAAATCTTCTCAATCTTCTCTTTCAATTCCTGATCAAGAGTTTGCAGAGCAACAATTCTATCTCTAAGGATGGATCTTGCCGACATAGCAAAATGAACTAAATCCAAACCTTCAGGGACAATTTCCAAACCAAGATTTGAAATTGAAAACAACAATGGTTGACTCAAAGCATTCAAATCAAATTCTTTTCTTTTACTTTTCCTGCTAAGAGCATTAGAAACCACGTTCGCCTTACCAGGGTGATACTGAATGTCACAGTCATAATCAGAGACCAATTCCAACCATCTTCTTTGTCTCATATTTAACTCCTTTTGGGTAAAGAAGTACTTCAAACTTTTATGATCCGTGAAAATAGAAATTTTCTCACCATAGAGGTAATGTCTCCAAATCTTCAATGCAAAGACAACTGCGGCAAGCTCCAAATCATGATTGGGGTAATTCCCCTCATAATCCTTCAATTGCCGAGAAGCATAGGCTATGACTTTACCATGTTGCATCAACACGCAACCAAAACCAATCTTTGATGCATCGGTATAGACTGTCAAACCGCCGGAGTCATCAAGTATAGTCAAAACCGGGGCACTTGTCAATCTATTTTTCAACTCTTGAAAATTCTTCTCAAAAACGTCATACCAAACAAACTTCTCTTCTTTTCTAGTTAGCTTAGTCATAGGGGCAGCCAACCTAGAAAAGTTCTCAATAAACCTTCTGTAGTATCCCGCCTATCCAAGAAAACTTCTTATTTTGTAACAGTCTTCGGTCTTTCCTAATCGGCAACTGCTTGTACCTTTTCGAGATCAACACGAATACCTTCAGCTGAAACCACATGGCTGAGAAATACTACCCTTTGGAGCCAAAAATCACACTTTCTAAACATAGCATAAAGCTTCTTTTCTCGCAGTCTTTGCAAAGTGAAATTTAGATGCCTTACATGCTCTTCTTCATTCTTCGAATAAATCAAGATATCTTCGATGAAGACTATCACAAACTTATCAAGCACATCATGAAATACTCAGTTCATGAGGTCCATGAACACAGCAGAAGCATTAGTTAAACCGAAAGGCATGACTCTAAATTCATAATGACCATACCTTGTTCTAAAAGATGTCTTGAAAATATCACTTGACTTCACTTTTAACTGGTGATATCCAAATCTCAAGTCAATCTTTGAGAACACTGCTACACCTTTCAACTGATCGAAGAGGTCATCAATCCTGGGCAGCGGATATCTATTCTTGATGGTCAACTTGTTCAACTCACGGTAATCAATGCATAGACGCATACTACCATCCTTCTTCTTAACAAACAAAACCGGAGCTCCCCAAGGTGATACACTAGGTTGTATAAAACCTCTATCTAAGAGCTCATTCAGCTGGTTTTGTAGTTCTTTCAGTTCGGTAGGAGCCATTCTATACGGAGCTTTAGATACCAGAGCAGCTCCAGGGATTAGATCAATAGAAAATTCAACATCCCTATCGGGGGCAGCCACTGACAGATCATCAGGAAAGACATCAATGAAATCACAAACAACCTTGTCTTCTTCTATCTTCTTTCCTTCCTTAACCTTGCTTTTAGATGAAGCATCTTCCACTAATGCATAGACTTGCATCAATGCAGTCAAGATCTTCTTACCAATTCTTCCTCTTTCACCTTGAAATTCAAAAACTGAACTTCCACAAATCTGAAACTGAATTTTCTTTGAAGAACAAAGAATTACACCTTTATGGGGTTTCAACCAATCAATTCCCAAAATGATATCAAAACCTTTCATATTGAGAAGTACTAAATTGGCTTCCAAGTTCTTCTCACCAACCAAAACAGGACATTTAACTAACACTTTTATCTAGTTTCACAACAGATCCAATAGGAGTACTAATCAATAGACAACTAGATAGATTCTCAGGTGTTAGGTCAGTCTTCTTAATGAATGCAGATGATATGAACGAATGTGATGCACCCGTATCAAATAAAACAAATGCAGGTATAGAAGCGACTAACAATGTACCTGTTACCACATCATGACTTGCATCTTGTTCAGTACCGGAAATACTGAAGACTCTACCGGGGAGGGGCAGGAGCACTCTTTGCTAGAGGAGCAGAATGCTGAACTGGCCTCTTCTGACAAGCATGAGCGAAGTGACCGGTCTACTTACAGAAAAAGCAAACAGAGTCATTATGTCCAACTGGGATAGCTGCAACAGGGGGATTTTCAACCAAAGGTCTAGAATTTCCATTCACAGTCCTAGCATTAGGAATATTCAGAGCTTGTCTATTCCCACCATACTGACTATGCTGGCCGGCTTGCTGAAATCCAGAACTCTGACCTACACTCCTAGGCTGGAAAGCAGGAGTAGGGTATGGTGTAGGTCTAATAAAGTGCCGCTCCGTACGGTCAACTAAACCAGGGTTCCTTGACTGCCAAGGTCTTTGAACACGAGCGTTCTCCTTCTCAGTCTCTTCCAACTTTTTTCGAATTCTGAACCACTTGAGCATAGCTCTCAATAGGTTGAACCATGAGATATGCTCGATTACAGTTGCAATCCTTTAAAGAATTTATTTGCCTTTTCACGGTCAAGCTTCAAAGAGTCAGGAGCAAAGAAGAAGAGCTCTTCGAACTTTTGTTGGTATTCCAACATAGACAGGGATCCTTGCATAAGAGCCATAAACTCGGCTTCCTTAGAATCCTTCACGGCTTCAAGGAAGTAATTCTTGCAAAAGCCTCTTTGAAAACTTCCCAAGACACAACACCCGCATGCAGCTCTTCTAAAATAGGCGAGTAGAGGTCCACCAAGCGTCAGCTTCATGCTAAAGCTTCTGCTCAGCAAACAAAATCTTCTGAGCTTCAGAACACTGCAGATGACGGAAGGCTTTTTCTAACTCTTGCAGCCACTTGTTCAAAAACAAGACATCTTTGGACACTCCGGTGAAGGTGGGCACTTGCAACTTCAAAAAACTCTCCATCAGACAAGTATGAGGAGTTCCAGCCAACCTTTCTGCATTCAGAACTGTGGCATGAGGGTTCCCATTAGCACCAGCACGAGTCTCATTATGCAGAGTCATGAAACCCGTTAGCATCTGATTAAACTGATTTGCTTGCTGCTGCATCATATTGCCCATGATGTTGGCAATATCATGGAAACTTCCGATGTTCGGGGCACCGGGTATGTCATGAGTACCTTGATCACCAGGTGTGGGTTTGTCGATCGAACCACCAAGGGGTATCTCAGAACCACCAAGAGGTATCTCACCATTCCCGTGGCTACTGGATCCACCACGACCACTTCTCAACAGAACCATTCTGCAAAACCGAAAACATCAAAAACACCAAAATTTGAAGATTCAACATAATCCATAAGTCCAAATGATTGAGAATCTTAAATCATACTCATATACATCCATTTAGTCATCAAATAAACAATCATAGGACAAAAATCAAAATTTTCCAATATACATCATAAATTGAAGCTACTGTGATTGTTGGTTGACTGCTTGGTCGATTGGCCCAGTCAACCAACCAATCGACCGTGCTCACAAAGAGCGGGAAAAACTAGGTTTTAAGTGCCAAAACCTCATTCCAAACTCGCTTCTAACCTTGCAAACTTGAGAGGGAGCTCTGGAGAAGAGGTGCTAAGGTCTTCCTAAGTGTTTTCCAAGTAGTTTGGTGCTTCAAAAACAACACTCCATCTCACTTAGATCATCATACAAGGTAAACACTCATTCTCATCTCAAATGCATCTTCTCATGCTAGCATTTCAACAAAAATCATGTTTTGCTTATGTCTAATGCTAGAAATCATGTTTAGGAGAACTTAGCAACATGTTCTATGAGTTTTTAACACAATGCCATGCTTAGACAACAAGTTCTAACACAATCTTGCACTTTTCATTGCTTTCGCAACCGAAAATGCCAAACTTTAGAAAAACTTTGATTTCTCACAAACCACTTGGAGTTTTCGCACGAAATCAAATGCTACATGCTTGAAATGATATTGTGGATGTGTATATGTAGTTTGATTCAAACAATTTAAGAAATTTCAAAAATCCAATTTTGACCTAATTTGCAAAAATCCCCAATTTTCCTTCTTGCTGAATTTTTGACTTTAGACCATAATTTCGACGGATTTTCTTCAAATAAAACATCTTAACATGTTATTCCAAGTATTATGCACATGCTAGTATGTTCAATTTGCATTTTCCCCAAATTTGGAAATTTTCAAAAAATTACGATAATGCCCTTCTAGCTGAAATTTTTTAAACAACACTGACAAGCAATGTTCTTTGTCTTTTCCACAGACATTCACACCATGCAGAGAGGAGCACGAGGTCGCCTAGTGGGTGCTCGGAGAGGTAGAGGTCGGGTTCCATCTCAACCGAGAGAAGAGGTTCTACGGTTTGACCGGTTTGATACGCCGCAGCCAGAGTTCCTGTATGAGGCGTTCTTTGAGTACTATCGCATCGAGTTGCGGCAACTACTACACTTACGACAGCTGAGGGTGTTCAAGATCTGATAGAGGTTCGAGGGGACCCATCTTTTCATGGCGGACTTGCCCATATACCCAGAGCTTCTGAGGTTGTTCTTCAGTAACCTCACATCTATTGAGGAGGCCAGAGGTCAAGGCCGTCCTTTTCGACTGATCATTGAGAGCAGGGTTATGGAGACACATATTTGGTTCTCCATGAGGACACTGGCATAGATTCTCCAGGTGCCTCATTATCCACGACAATGTGTATGGATACCCTCAGGAGCTGAGGTGGACAACTACCTGTTGCCCTATGAGCTTCACGAGATATGTTCCACTCTTTGAAACGACCGAGAGTGTTACGCTCCATGTAACAACAGATAGATGACGGATTCGGCTCGGATTATCGGTCGCATTGTGGGCCGAAACATCATACTGAAGGCCGGACATCATCATCGGGTCACAGTGACGGAGGCCCTACTCATATATCGCATCTACTTGGGATTTCAGATCGACTTGTCCTACATAATCCAGAATATCATGATAGATCTGGTGGCGCATCTGAGTACGAGGAACCTTTGTTTTGGGAGATTACTGACATTAGTATTCCGACACTTTGGGGTGAGTCTAGAGGATATAGATGTAGTCACTAGAGCACTGGGGTATGTGATCGGGAAAAGGACCATTCAACAGATGCGGCTCACCCAGACTGTGAGATCTGAGGGTGAGGTTGATGATGATTCAGAGGAGGAGCATGACGAGTCGGATGGTGGAGGAGAGGATGTCGGTCCTGATAGTGATGATCAAGTCAGAGATGATACTGAGATGCATGAGGCTGATCCGGAGCATCATGAGATCCCCACATCATCGCATTTTCAGTTGGAGATCCATCACTCACAGTTCCAGAGACTTCGGATCTGAGTGCACAAATGAGATATATGACTTCCATGCTAAAGAGGATGGAGGTTAGATAGGAGCAGATGTACAGTACTATGGAGTCATGGCAGGAGCAGATAGAGTTGAGAAAGGGACGGATAGAGTCTCAGCTTACTTAGATTGCAGAGGACTTCAGAGTATTTAGAGATCAGAGTAGCTCAACTAGATAGACTGTACTTGGGATTTTCTCTTTATGCTTTATCAGATGTAATCATTGTAAACCTTTCTTAAAATTAATGAAGTTCACTTTATTATTGTGTATTGTGCACTTTCCTTTTATTGCTTTATGTCATGTTTTTTAAATCATAATTATTGTGTATTATTCAAGTCACCAATTATGCTTCATTAATTAAGTTTCTAGTCCAAGTATTTTATTATTCAATTCTAAGAATAATTGAGTCAATTTTGGATCTATGACTTAGGAATGTTCCATTATTGTTTTCTATGGTTAGGATTTCCTTGAACTTTGGGCTCTGATACAACTCTGTCACATCCACCCAGCCGGTACCCTATCTAGCATACCCAACTGTGTGATCCACAACCCCGAAGAACAATTATCGAGGAAATCATCCTCCCACATATGCAATAACCTAATCATGAACAGAATATAATCAACGTATAATGAAATAAACAAAAAAGCCAAATAAGGAAAGAAATGACAATGAAATCAGAGTGCGGAAATGATACCAAATGTAGATATAATAAAAAAGGAGTAGAGTGATGCGGAATCTCACTCCACTGTTATAGCAGAATGTAGCTCATAAATCAAAGAGAAATACAATTGTTCTCAAAGGAAAGGAAGGAAATGATAATCAAACTAAACTAAATGTTTTCTACCTTACAAAGAATGTATTCATAAATATAGACTCCATCAACCACGCATAGACGTTCCCACTCCATAGTAGAGCTAATCATGGTACGTAACATGATCACATGAGGAATCATCAACGTGATCTTCATAGTTGCCAGCACCTTACATGTAGTACACTTCTTCAGCTTGCACTTCCTCATATTGGCCTTCATAGTATTCAGTACCTGTAGAATAATCTAACAAAAATATTGCACAAAAAGGAGTGAGTTCAAAAGAACTCAGCAAGGCAAGTTAACCCACAACAACATAAATAACATGATTGCAGAACATAGCATGATGCAATGTGATATGAAACAAACAATGAATTTATGAATCTAACTCTATGTATGCTAGTCTCTATAGGCAGACATGCTTCAAGTCATAGCACCATACTTCTGTAGGAAGGTCTCAATCACACAACATCGTTTGGTAATGGGTCCGGCATCCCTCGGGACAATCCATGGCTGGGGTATAAGTCACTTCTCTCTCACATCACCATTGATCTAAGTATTGGCGCATGTCAAGGTAAAACCTAGCCCAATGCAAATCATCTACTTAGTCATATCAACTCAGATCCAGATATGTCCATTCCTCGCCCCTGACGATCCTTTTCGGTATCCTTCACACTAGAGTCAGCATAGTCCCTGACTACGGACTCATCAACCCTATTGGCCATCCACAAATAACAGACATGAAGCTCTCATGTCCCCTGAAGGATTGGTTACCGGTCTTGAGAGCCCAAGAGCCCAAGTCTACTATTTGCAACCCTACCAATAAATGGCCTCTCACGAGTAACCACAATGTGATTCATGTCCTGTCACGAATTGGTTACCGGTCTTGAGCGCCCACGAATCCCCATTGCTACCACGGGTCGTTCGGTCTCAATACCCTTCCGAATCGGGTCTGATATAACAGGGACATCCTAGCCAAACACTGATAGACAAGCCCTAGGTATGACAATAAATAATTCGGGAAAGTGTCAAAGGGCACCATTGGAAAAATCCCATACTATTCCCACTGATGTCCAAGGACATAAATGTCAGAAGGACATTTCCCAATCCCAAATCATACCTATTCAATCACATTCTCAAATCAGTCGCAACATACATAACCGATATCTCATCATATAGAAAGATACGCATAAACATGATCAATCGCATATGTAACTGATAAGAATAAGTATTTATAATCAAAAGAATACATGAACATTGACTACTTGCATCAGTAATAGAATAATAAGAAAATTCATTTATGGCAGTGAATCTAAGAGAATCCAAAAATAGAAACTTAGATTCACGCAATCTATGTAATTATGGAAATAACTGTCATTACCTTAAATAGCTTTGATGATTATCCAAAGATCAAAGAGAGAGGTTCCAAACTTAGCAAATAAACCCTAAACAATCATAGATGCATCATTAGGAAAGAGGCCTAAAAGATCGAAGATCAAACGAATCAAATCAAGCGAAAAACAGAGCTACTGACTTGCTTGGTCAATTGGGTGGTAGCTTGGTCCAATCGACCAAGCAATCGACCACCTGAAACAAGACGAGGCAAAAATGTGTTTTTTGATCCGAAACTCAATGAAACTTGGAGGAAACCTCTAGAACAGTAATCTAACACTAAAGTAGTATAGATTAGCCACTAATAATGATCAAAAACACTACTTACTAATTTGGAATCATGACTTTCTAATTTGGTAAAATCCCTAGTTTTCGATGAAAACATGCCATGAATCCAAAAGAAAACTAAAGATGATCAGATCTCATTCTAGTAGATGAGAAGCAAGAGATCATACATGAAAAAATCATGCAAAAGAGATCTAATATGCTTAAGAAATCGAATCTAGAGAATGATCATAGTTTCATGAGGGTTTTACAAGGATCACGGCGAAGATCAATGTAAATGTCATAAACCATAATAATCGAAGAAGATGGTTGCAAGGATGCAGCATCTTCTTCATTGTCTCAATCATAAAGAAGAAACACGGTAGGAGTAGATCAATACAACATAAGAGCGATTACTAACCTTAGATTGAAGAATCAAAGATGAGACGCTTGAGATCTTGAAAAGTTCTTCAAAATCCCCAAGGAGACGCTTTGAGAGAGTCTTCCCACGTTCTCTAAGGGTTTTAGAACCAAAAAAGGCTATGAAACTCGTACTCATAATAAATAGATCATCAACAGACCTAACAGAAGATTCTGCCAGATTCTAACCCTGTTGGTCGATTGGTTGGTCGATTGGCCCTACCGACCACCCAGTCGACAAAGCCAGTCAACAAGGCCAAGATAGGGATTGAAGGCCCAACTCAAGTCCAAACCTAATGAGCTTCTCCCAACACAACATATGACTTACCTAGTATAGAGAATTTCCTTCGAATCATGTCTAACTATACTTCAAGTTCATCAACTAGACTCATCTTCAACAAGGTGCAGTTTCCTTTCCAGTTGTGAACAAGCTTCCAAGTATGGAACACCATCATTAACTTCCATGGGTTCTGGGCCAAACACCATGTCTTCCACTGAGATGGCCCATAGATTGCTTCTTCCTTTACTTCGGGTCTTCGGACCGACAAACAACAGGGTTTCCGGGTCAAGGATAGGGTTAGGATAGGGCTGGATTTCACATAGGGAGTTTAGATTGCATGGCTAGGTACCCTTACATGCTACTACCCTTTCGGTAGGGGAGTTGAAGCCCAATGACCCGTGATAATAGTGACGTGACTTTGTTTCATCCTATAGCAGTAACTAGTTCGTGTAAAGATTCAGTGGTCCATTGTTGATCATACAGTGGTAGGGTTGCATATGTTAGGGTTTGGGCTCATGGACATCCAAGGAGATGCCATGGAGTCACAAGGGGTCATGACAGCATCCGTCCCAACAATATGTGGATGATCATAGGGTTAGGGAATGGAGTCCAATAGGGTAGTTGGTCCATGAGGGTTCTCATTCCTAGTAGAGAAGGATACGGAACCGAGTTGGTTGGTGCCATAGGGGAAGTATCTGGACTTCATGTAGTATGTTACCGTATGACCTTGCATTGGATTATAAACTCCGACATGCGCCAGTACTCATGCCAATGGTCATGGTAAGAGAGAGTTGACCTAACCCCAACCATGGTTGATTGACGAGGACTGAACCCCTTTAACCGAGATCCCAACAGAGGTAACCAGTCTATGAGGGATCAGAGTGACTAGACCCACCCAGAAGAGGGCTAGTGTTATATCTTGAAGCATGTGTAAAACCCAGCCCTAACCTTGACCCGGGAACCTTGTTATTTGTAGGTCCGATGACCTGGAGTAAAGTAAGAAGTCAGCTTTGGGCCATCCCAGTAGAGGACTTGGTGTCTGGCTTTGAATCCATGAAAGTTGATGATGAAGTTCTATTTATGGAAGCTGAATCTTGATGAAGATCGGATTAGTTGATGGACTTGGAGTGCTCTCTATCTTGGTTTGAAGGCATTTCTACCTATTAGGTAAGTCACTTGACTTGTGTGCAAAACCCCTTTAGGATTGGATTTGATCTGGGCCTTCAATTCCCTGTTTTGGTCTTGCTGTCAGCATTGGTCGACTGATTGGTCGACTGGGCCAGTCGACCAATCCACTCGACCAATGAGTGCTGTCTTTGGCAATTAGGTTGTTCTTGCTCTATTTAAGTCCAATCTCGAGTCCACTTCGTATTTGCTGCCTCCAAACTCTCTGGAACGAACCAAAGACCTCTGCAAGTCATCTCCCTTGCATCCTTGGTGTTTTCTTGACGGATCTTCGTCGAAACTCTTCTTTTTGCATCAAAAGGTATGTCTACTCTCTCTTCTTCTCCTCCATCTTTGTTTTTCTTTCCTTTCTGAGTTGAGACAGTAGAAAAGATGATGCATTCTCTGTTGCAAACATCTCTGAACATGTTCTCATGATCATCCTAAGGATTTGAGGCTAGAACAATGATCTTAACCATGATCATTGCAAGCTTTTGAAGGAATCATGATCAAACCATGATCTAATCTTGTTAAACATCTGATTTGAATTCTGATCTCTTTGGATCTTCTATGATTGATCATGTTAGTAGTTAATTATTGTGTTTTCCTTCCATGATCCATAATCTATCAATTTCTAGTTGTTCTCTTCTACCATACTATGTGTTCTTCATGAAGCATGATAGTTACATATATGGTAGGTTTTATTTCCTTATTTAGATTTATGCTTCTAAGCCTTGTTCCTTGAAGATCTATGTATGCTTTCATGATACCATTACCTGAAGCAATGATCCATCCTCCTATTGTTCTTGTCTTTGATTTCTATTTCGAATTCATCAAGATCCATGGTTGATCTAATTATGGTAACTTTTTTGGATCTTGATATCTTGATTTGATTGGTGTGTTGAGGTCCCCTATATGTTAGAATACTGCTGATGTAGTTTACCCCTTGATTAGTACCCTTTTGAACCACCAAATTCGGATTTCATATCTTAAAACTCTGTTTTTTTTAGGCTATCGTCTGCATTGATCGATCGATTGGTCGATCGGGCGATCGACCAATCCACTCGACCAATGAGTACAAAGCAACTCCTGAATTGGTCCGTGTTGGATGTTTTGGTATCTTTTCTGTTAGGGATCTTTCCTAATATGTTGTATATACTTGTTTAGGACCTTCTTCTCAAGTTTGCCAAGATCTTACTTGATTTCTTAGGATTCCTTTGCGAGTTATAAAGGTAAGGATGGTTATTTCCTTAATTACATAGATAGCATGAATCTAGTTTCTATATTTGAATATCATAGATATGATTCCTAAATTAGATTCTTACAATGATATACTACTGTTGCATAACTTTGATTACGTAGCGTTACTTATTCATATTGAATTGATTCATGTATGATTTACTTACCAATGTTATACAAGTGATTGTAATTATTGATTTCTTTCCATATATGAAGTTACCATATATGTGATGATATGAATTGATGCATGTGTATGCTTAAGTATGGTTTGGAAAGGAGAGGTGTCCTTTTGACACTTCTGTCCTTGGACTACTACGGGAATATTATGGGATGTTTCCGGAGATGCCCTCTGGACACCTTCCTAAACCGTTGGATGACATATCTAGGATTGTCTAGTAGTGTTTGGCTAGGATGTCCTGTTATGTCGACCCTAATCGGAGGGGTATTGAGACCGAACGACCCGTGGTAGCAATGGGGATTCATGGGCGCTCAAGACCGGTAACCAACCCGTGAGAGGACAGGAATCACATTGTGGGGGCCATTTATTGGTAGGGTTGCATATGGTTAGACTTGGGCTCACGGGCGCTTAAGACCGGTAACCAACCCGTGAGAGGACGTGAGAGCTTCCCGTTTACCATATGTGGATGATCAATAGGGTTGATGAGTCCGTAGTCGGGGACTATGAGGACTCTAGTGTGAAGGATACCGGAAAGGATCGTCGGGGACGAGGAATGGAAGTATCTGGATCCGACTTGATGTAACTAAGTAGAAGACTTGCATTTGGCTAGGTTTTACCCCGACATGCGCCAGTACTTATACCAAATGGTTGTGAGAGAGTGTGTTGACTTAACCCCCCGCCAAGGTTTGTCCCGAGGGATGAAGGACCCATTACCAATCGGCTGCTCAAGACCGGTGAAATGACCCGTGAGAGAATCCAAGATATCTTAAATGGTTGAGGATGTGAGTGGACTTTCCTAAAGAAGTACGGTGCTATGACTTAAAGCATGTCCGCCAATAGAGACCAGCATACATAGAGTTAGATTCATTCATTCATTGCTTGTCTCATATCATATTGCATTTATGATTGTTCCGGAATCCCGCCATTTATGTTATTATGGATTTTAATCGCCTTACCGAGTTTCTTTGAAACTCATTCCTTTATTGTACAATGTTTGTTAGACTATCCTGCAAGTACCGACTACTATGACGGTCCCTATGAAGAAGCGCAAGGCGAAGAGGCATATCTCCGGGAAGGTGATTGCGGTTACCACAATTACTCGAAGATCCCGCGAGTGGTTATGCTCCGTACGATGCTTAGTCCGACCATTGAGTGGAAGCGTCCTTGTGCCATTTATGAGATTTACACTTATAAGGATGTTGTCTATAAAGTGGAGAACAATTTAGTTACCCAATGTACTTGCTATTGGGATTAGATTTTGTCTAGTTTATTCTTTAAGAGCTACTTTTCCGCTGGTTGTAAAGTGGGATTTTTGCCTCACTTTACTTATCTGTTTGACACTTTGATTATATCTATTATTCTGATTCATTTACGATTCATTCTTTCTTTATTGGATCTATGGTTTATCTTCCGCACTTTTATTATGATTGTTCATGATTATGTTATTGTTTATGTGGGAGGTTGATCACTCGATACCTGATCTTCGGGCTGTGGATCACACTCTCGGGTATGCCGGATAGGGTACCGGCTGGGAGGGCGTGATGATTGGTATCGAGCTCAAGGTTCGAGGAGATCCTAACCACAAAAGACAACAATCGAACATTCCCGAGTCATTGATCTGAAATGACTCTTCTACTCTTAGAAGTGAATGATAGAACACTGAATTAGAAACTTGACCTTTGAAGCATAACAGAACATTTCCGAATAACATACCATAATTATACTTGAACAAATGTCACTAATGCAAGGAAAAGAAAAGTGCATAACATACAATAATTAAAGGGAAACAAAATGAACTTCATTAATTTCAAAAGTTTTTACAATGATTACATCTGAAATGCATAAATGGAAATCCTAAGGTACAGTCTATCTAGGTGATCTTCTCCGATCTCTCGTATGCTCCGAACTCCTCCGCTAGCCGAGTCACCCGATGCTCTATCCTATCCCGTCGTGACTCCATCCTCTCGTACATCTGCTCTCCGTCCGACCTCCATCCTCTCTAACATGGAAGTCATCGATCTCATCCGTGCTCCAAGATCCGAAGTCTCCGGAACCGCATGTGAAGGGCCACCCGCCTCGAAGTGTGATGAAGGAAACAAGTGATGCACAGGCTCAGCCTCGTGCATATCTCGCATCATCTCCGGCCCGATCATCACTATCAGGGACCGATATCCTCTCCTCCATCCCCCCGACCCCCGATCCTCATCCTTTGATTCATCATCATCCTCACCCTCCGGACCAGGAGATCTCTCCGATCGTTGTAGTCTCATCCGACGAATGGTCCGAGTCCCAATAGAGTATCCCCGTGAACCGGTGTCCACCGGTGTATCCTCGAAACTCACCCCGAAATGCCCGAAGATCAAAGTCGGTAGCCTCCCATAGCAAAGGTTCCGCATGCTAGGCCGCAGAATTAAGTCCAAGCATGACCTGCTGAATGATGTAGGAGAGATCGATCTCGAAGCCCATGTAGATGCGGTAGATGACTAAGGCCTCCATCACCGTGACCCGATGGTGATGTCCGGCTTCGGCATAATGTTTTGGCCGACTATGCGACCGATAATCCGTGCAGAATCCGTCATCCGTCCGCTGGTCCACGGAGTGAAGCATCGACGGCTATCCCATAGCGTAGAGCATATCTCGTGTAGCTCGTACGGCATCGGATGGCTGTCCGGATCCGCTCCTGCAGGTATCCACACACACCGCTGTGGATAGTAAGGAACCCGCAAGATCTCAGCCGTTGTCCGAGTAGAGAAGCGAATCTGAGTCCGGAAGACCCCCGCTCCCGAGGACAAGTCTAAGTGGATGTCCTTGGCCTCGAGCCTCCTCTCGTGTAAGTAAGGTTGCTGAAGAACAACCTCACTAGTTCCGGGTATACCGGCAGATCCTCGGTGAAGAGATGAGTCCACTGCAATGTGTCGAACCTCTGCCGAATCCTAAAGGCTCTGAGCTGGCGTAAGTGAAGTAGACGTCCCATCTCGATATTGCAAGAATCGAAGTAGGCCTCATACAGGAACTCGGCCCGAGGTGTGTCAAACATGTCCGGTCTCCTAACCTCCCGTCTAGGCTCGAAGGAACCCGACCTCTGCCCCCTAAGAGCACCTACAATGCGACCACGACCTCTACCTCGTCCTCGCCCTCCCCTCTGCATAGTGTATCTGTGAAAGAGACAAGAGACAATTCCCGTTAGTGCTATCTTAAGATTTGAGCCAAAAGGGTATTTTCGTAATTTTCGGAAAATTTCAAATTTGGGGGAAATTTGATTTGAACATACTAGCATGTGCGCAATACTTGGAATTTCATGTCTATGAAGTTTGTTTGATGAAAATCGATCGAAAACTTGGATTAAAGCGAAAAATTCAGCAAGAAGGAAATTTGGGGATTTTGCAATTTAGGTCAAAATTGGATTTTTTTTGAAAAGTTGAAATTGGTTTAATCAAATTGTGTGGACCTATCTGTAATGTCATCTTGAGCATGTAGCATTTGATCTCGTGCGAAAATTTCAAGCGGTTTGAGAGAAAACGGAATTTTTCTAAAGATATCGATTTCGGTATAAAACTTTGCGAGATGAACACCATTATGTTAAAACTTGTTGTCTATGCATGGCATTGTGTTTAAAACCTAGGGAATATGTTTCTAAGCCTTCCTAAGCATGATTTCTAGCATTGGATACAAGTAAAGCATGGTTTTATTGAAATGCAAGCATGAGAAGATGAAAATGGAAGAAAGAATAAGAGATTTACCTTGTTTGTGAAGATTGTGTGTTGTGGTGTTGTGGTTGAAGCACTAAATCACCTCAAGAACACTTGTGAGAACTCTTGGAGACTTTCCCTAGAGCTCTCTCACCTTTGGAAGAAGTTAGAATGAGGTTGGAATGTGAAAATGAGGCTTATAATGCGAATTTTCGCATTGCTCGCATTGGTCGACTCATTGGTCGACCGGGTCAATCGACCAATCACTCGACCAATGGTCACAGACCTCAATTGCTGTTGAATTTTTGGAAAATGTGATTTTTGCCTTATGGAATATTGTTTGATGACTATATGGATATATTTGAGCATGATTTAAGTTTTCAAATCATTTGGACTTGTGGTTTATGTTGAATCTTCGAAATTCGGTATTTTGATGTTCTCGGTTTTGCAGAATGGTTACTCTGAGAAGTGGGCGTGGTGAATCCAGTGGTCATGGAGGTGGTGAAATACCTCGGGGAGGTGGTGAAGTACCTCATGGAGGTGGTGAGATACCAAATGTTGATCGTGGTACTCATGAGATACCTAGTGCCCCGAATGTTGGAAGTTTTCGAGATATTGCCAATATTATGGGCAATATGATGCAAAGCAGCAAGCAGCTCAGTTCAACCAGATGTTGGTGGGTTTCATGACTCGCATAATGAGACCCGGGCTGGTGCTAATGTGAATCCTCATGCCGCAGTCCCGAATGCGGGAGGTTTAGCTGGAACTCCTCATACTCACTTTGATGGAGAGTTTTCCTCAAGATGCAAGTACCCACTTTCACTTGAGTTACCAAGGACCCCTTGTTTCCTAACAAGTGGCTTCGTGAGTTGGAGAAGGCTTTCCGACATCCGCAATGCTCGGAAGCTCGAAGATTTTGTTTGCCGAGCGTAAGTTGCAACAAGAAGCCGATGCATGGTGGATCTCCACTCGGCCTGTTTTGGAAGGTTTGCATGCAGGAGTTGTAACTTGGGAGTTATTCAAAGAGGCTTTTTGTATGAACTACTTTCCCGAGGCGGTGAAAGATGCGAAGGAAGCCGAGTTCATGATTCCGACTCAAGGAACTCGTCTCGTGTTGGAGTACCAATAGAAGTTCGAGGAGCTTCATTACTTTGCTCCAGATTCTCCCAAGGATGACCTCGCGAAAGCAAAGAAGTTCTTCAAAGGATCTGCGCCCGCCATTAAAGCTTACCTCACAATCCAGCCTATAGTGAGCTATGCTCAAGTGGTGCGAACTCGAAGAAGTTGGAAGAAACGGAGAAGGAAAGTGCTCGTGTGCAAAAGCCCCGGCAATCAAGGAATTCTGGTTTGGTGGATCGTAATGACCATCGTTTTGTGAGACCTACACCCTACCCCACTCCTACCTTTCGTGCTAAGAGTGTAGGTCGAACACGGGTTTTCAGCAGCCCGGCCGGTTTAGGACAAGATGGCGGAAACCGACCACCAGCAAGTGCAAGTGCAAGTGCAAGTGCAAGTGCAAGGCCTTTTGTTCGAAGCCCTCTGTTGCAGCCACCCCCGTTGGATCCAAAGCAATCTCGTTTGCTTCTACCGCAAGCAAGCTGGTCATTTTGCTCATGCCTCGTCCGGCGGCCCGCCCAGCAGCCGCCGCCTCAAGGGTGAAGAGTGCTCCTCGCTCCTCCCTCCGGTAGAGTTTTCGGTATTTCCGGTGTTGAGCAGGATCCAAGCCATGAAGTGATTACAGGTACATTGTTAGTCGCTTCTATTTTTGCATTTGTCTTATTTGATACGGGTGCATCTCATTCGTTCATGTCATCTCGCATTCATCAAGAAGACTAACCTAATCCCCGAGAAGTTGTCTAGTTGTTTATTGATTAGTACACCTACTGGTCTCATTGGTGAAACTAGATAAGGGGTTATCTAAATGTCCCGTGTTGATTGGTGAGAAGAACTTGGAAGCCAATTTTGTGATTCTCGATATGAAGGACTTCGATGTTATTTTGGGAATTGATTGGTTGACAGCCCACAAAGCTGTGTTCCTTTGTTCCTCAAAGAAGATTCAGTTCCATATTTGTGGAAGTCCGGTCTTTGAATTTCAGCTGAAAAGAGAAGGGTTTGTAAGAAGGTGCTGTCTCGCACCGATGCAAGTCTATGCCCTAGTGGATGATGCTTCATCCGAAGGCAAGGGTATAGTGGAGAAAAGAGTCGATGAAGTCGAGTTGTCTGCGACTTTGTTGATGTCTTCCCCGATGATCTATCGGAGTGCCTCCGGACAGGATGTCGAATTTTCTATTGATCTCGTCCCTGGTGCCGCTCCGGTATCTAAAGCTCCGTACAGGATGGCTCCTACTGAGTTGAAAGAGTTGCAAAATCAGTTGAATGAGCTCATTGATAGAGGTTTCGTACAGCCTAGTGTGTCACCTTGGGGAGCTCCGGTCTTGTTCGTCAAGAAGAAAGACGGTAGTATGCGCTTGTGCATCGACTACCGTGAGTTGAATAAGTTGACTATCAAGAATAGATATCCGCTGCCCAGAATTGATGATCTCTTCGATCAGTTGAAGGGTGCAGTTGTGTTCTCAAAGATTGACTTAAGGTCCGGATATCACCAATTGAAAGTGAAGTCTAGTGATATCTTCAAGACAGCTTTCCGAACGCGGTATGGTCACTACGAGTTTAGAGTCATGCCCTTCGGATTGACTAATGCTCCTGCGGTGTTCATGGACCTCATGAACCGAGTATTTCATGATGTGCTTGACAAGTTTGTGATTGTTTTCATTGATGACATCTTGATCTATTCGAAGAGCGAAGAAGAGCATGCGAGTCATCTAAGTTTCACTTTGCAAAGGTTGCGAGAAAAGAAGTTGTTCGCTAAGTTTAGCAAGTGTGATTTCTAGCTTAAGAGAGTGGTATTCCTTGGTCATGTAGTTTCAGCCGAAGGTATTCGTGTCGATCCCGAAAAGGTCCAAGTCGTGGCTGATTGGGAACGACCGAAGTCAGTAACGGAAATAAGAAGTTTCCTTGGATTGGCGGGATACTACCGAAGATTTATTGAGAACTTTTCTCGGTTGGCTGCTCCTATGACTAAGTTGTCCAGGAAAGAAGAAAAGTTTGTTTGGTCTGACGCCTGTGAGAAGAATTTCCAAGAGTTGAAGGATAGATTGACAAGTGCCCCGGTTTTGACTATACCTGATAGTTCCGGTGGTATGACAGTTTATACCGATGCGTCAAAGATTGGTTTGGGTTGTGTACTGATGCAACATGGCAAGGTCGTAGCCTATGCTTCTTGGCAATTGAAGGATTATGAGCGGAATTACCCCACTCACGATCTAGAACTTGCCGCCGTTATCTTTGCTTTGAAGATTTGGAGACATTACCTTTACGGTGAGAAGATTGCCATTTTCACGGATCATAAGAGTTTGAAATACTTCTTTACCCAAAAGGAGTTGAACATGAGACAAAGGAGATGGTTGGAACTAGTCTCCGATTATGATTGTGATATTCAAGATCACCCCCGGGAAAGCAAACGTTGTTGCCGATGCTCTTAGTAGGAAGAACCGGGAAGAAGACTTTGGATTTGAATGCTTTGAGTTTACCATTGTGGTCTTCTATTGAGAGTTTTGTTTTGGAAATCGTCCCCGAGAATTCCGATTTTATTCTTTCTCGCCATGACGGCAAGATCTGGTCTTAGAGAAAAGATTGTTGCTCAGCAGAAGTTCCGATCAAGAGTTTTTGATCAAAGTTGAGAAGATTTCTTCGAATCTCGAGTCGGACCCCGACATTGGTATATCCATGGATGGTGCTTTGTTGTTTAGAGGAAGACTGTGTGTGCCTCGCAAATGAAGAAGTTAAGAAAGAAATATTGAAGGAAGCACACTAGTCACTTTTACTATACACCCGGAAGCACCAAGATGTACAAGGACTTGAAGGAACATTTTTGGTGGATTGGTCTAAAGGCGGATGTTGATGATTTTGTTGCCAAGTGTGAGACTTGCCAACATGTGAAAGCCGTTCGACAACCTCCATCTAGATTACTTCAGCCTCTTCCTATTCCTAGTTGGAAGTGGGAGGATATCTCCATGGACTTTGTGACTAGTTTGCCTCGGACAAGTAAAGGCAATGACACCGTGTGGGTGATTGTTGATAGGTTGACCAAATCAGCCCATTTCATTCCTATGAAGATCACTCATACTCGGATAAGCTAGCAAGGCTTTATGTGGATAATGTGGTTCGCCCGCATGGTGTGCCATTGAGTATTGTTTCGGATCGTGATCCCCGGTTCACCTCAAGGTTTTGGAATAGTTTGCGTAAGGCCTTGGGAACCCAATTGAACTTGAGTACAGGTCATCATCCACAGTCGATGGACAATCCGAGCGGACAATTCAGACATTGGAAGACATGCTCGGATCTTGTGTGGTGGATATGGGTGGTAATTGGGATGAACACCTAGCTTTGGTTGAGTTTGCCTATAACAACAGCTTATCAAGCAACAATAGGCATGGCTCCATTCAAGGCTTTGTATGGCAAGACTTGTAGGACACCTTTGTACTGGACTCGAGACAGTGAAAGAAAAGTCTTAGGTCCCGAAATGATTGAAGCTACGAGTGCTATGGTAGATATGATAAGAGAAAGGATTAAGTCTCGCCTACCAAGACAGAAATCTTATGCTGATAAGAGAAGGACCGATTTGGAATTTCAAGTTGGAGAGAAAGTCTTTCTCAAGGTTTCACCAATGAAGGGTGTGATGAGATTCAATGTTAAGGGAAAGCTTAGCCCTCGTTACATTGGACCTTTCGAGATTTTGGAAAAGGTTGGACCCGTTGCGTATCGATTAGCATTACCTCCGCCTCTTGCTGGTGTTCACAATGTGTTTCATATTTCGATGCTCCGAAAATACATAGAGAATCCGGAACACATTTTGCAGCAAGCACCTCAAGGACTTAGTGCTGATTTGACCTATGATGAAGAACCGGCCGAAATCTTGGATAGGAAGGACAAGCAGCATGAATCGCACCATCCCTTTGGTGAAGATTCGGTGGAAGAACCATACCCTTGATGAAGCTTCTTGGGAGAAGGAAGAAGATATGAAGGAGAAGTTTCCTTACCTCTTTGGAAGCACAGGTACGCTTTCAATTTCGAGGACGAAATTTCTTTAAGGGGGGAGAATGTAAAACCCAGCCCTAACCTTGACCCGGAAACCTTGTTATTTGTAGGTCCGATGACCCGGAGTAAAGTAAAAAGTCAGCTTTGGGCCATCCCAGTAGAGGACTTGGTGTCTGGCTTTGAATCCATGAAAGTTGATGATGAAGTTCTATTTATGGAAGCTGAATCTTGATGAAGATCGGATTAGTTGATGGACTTGGAGTGCTCTCTATCTTGGTTTGAAGGCATTTCTACCTATTAGGTAAGTCACTTGACTTGTGTGCAAAACCCCTTTAGGATTGGATTTGATCTGGGCCTTCAATTCCCTCGTTTTGGTCTTGTTGTCGACATTGGTCGACTGATTGGTCGATCGGGGCCAGTCGACCAATCCACTCGACCAATGAGGGGTGTTTTTTTGGAAATTGGTTTTTTTTTTTTTTTTTTAGGTCAATCCCGGGTCCCCTTCGTATTTGCTGCCTCCAAACTCTCTGGAACGAACCAAAGACCTCTCGCAAGTCATCTCCCTTGCATCCTTGGTGTTTTCTTGACGGATCTTCGTCGAAACTCTTCTTTTTGCATCAAAAGGTATGTCTACTCTCTCTTCTTCTCCTCCATCTTTGTTTTTCTTTCCTTTCTGAGTTGAGACAGTAGAAGAGATGCTGCATTCTCTGTTGCAAACATCTCTGAACATGTTCTCATGATCATCCTAAGGATTTGAGGCTAGAACAATGATCTTAACCATGATCATTGCAAGCTTTTGAAGGAATCATGATCAAACCATGATCTAATCTTGTTAAACATCTGATTTGAATTCCGATCTATTTGGATCTTCTATGATTGATCATGTTAGTAGTTAATTACTGTGTTTTCCTTCCATGATCCATAATCTATCAATTTCTAGTTGTTCTCTTCTACCATACTATGTGTTCTTCATGAAGCATGATAGTTACATATATGGTAGGTTTTATTTCCTTATTTAGATTTATGCTTCTAAGCCTTGTTCCTTGAAGATCTATGTATGTTTTCATGATACCATTACCCGAAGCAATGATCCATCCTCCTATTGTTCTTGTCTTTGATTTCTATTTCGAATTCATCAAGATCCATGGTTGATCTAATTATGGTAACTTTTTGTGGATCTTGATATCTTGATTTGATTGGTGTGTTGAGGTCCCCTATATGTTAGAATACTGCTGATGTAGTTTACCCCTTGATTAGTACCCTTTTGAACCACCAAATTCGGATTTCATATCTTAAAACTCGTTTTTTTTAGGCTATCGTCTCGCATTGGTCGATCGATTGGTCGACTAGGCCATCGACCAATCCACTCGACCAATGAGTACAACGAACTCCGGAATTGGTCCGTGTTGGATGTTTTGGTATCTTTTCTCGTTAGGGATCTTTCCTAATATGTTGTATATACTTGTTTAGGACCTTCTTCTCAAGTTTGCCAAGATCTTACTTGATTTCTTAGGATTCCTTTGCGAGTTATAAAGGTAAGGATGGTTATTTCCTTAATTACATAGATAGCATGAATCTAGTTTCTATATTTGAATATCATAGATATGATTCCTAAATTAGATTCTTACAATGATATACTACTGTTGCATAACTTTGATTACAGTAGCATTACTTATTCATATTGAATTGATTCATGTATGATTTACTTACCAATGTTATACAAGTGATTGTAATTATTGATTTCTTTCCATATATGAAGTTACCATATATGTGATGATATGAATTGATGCATGTGTATGCTTAAGTATGGTTTGGAAAGGAGAGGTGTCCTTTTGACACTTCGTCCTTGGACTACTACGGGAATATTATGGGATGTTTCCGGAGATGCCCTCTCGGACACCTTCCTAAACTGTTGGATGACATATCTAGGATTGTCTAGTAGTGTTTGGCTAGGATGTCCTGTTATGTCGACCCTAATCGGAGGGGTATTGAGACCGAACGACCCGTGGTAGCAATGGGGATTCATGGGCGCTCAAGACCGGTAACCAACCCGTGAGAGGACAGGAATCACATTGTGGGGGCCATTTATTGGTAGGGTTGCATATGGTTAGACTTGGGCTCACGGGGCGCTTAAGACCGGTAACCAACCCGTGAGAGGACGTGAGAGCTTCCCGTTTACCATATGTGGATGATCAATAGGGTTGATGAGTCCGTAGTCGTGGACTATGAGGACTCTAGTGTGAAGGATACCGGAAAGGATCGTCAGGGACGAGGAATGGAAGTATCCGGATCCGACTTGATGTAACTAAGTAGAAGACTTGCATTTGGCTAGGTTTTACCCCGACATGCGCCAGCACTTATACCAAATGGTTGTGAGAGAGTGTGTTGACTTAACCCCCGCCAAGGTTTGTCCCGAGGGATGAAGGACCCATTACCAATCGGCTGCTCAAGACCGGTGAAATGACCCGTGAGAGAATCCAAGATATCTTAAATGGTTGAGGATGTGAGTGGACTTTCCTAAAGAAGTACGGTGCTATGACTTAAAGCATGTCCGCCAATAGAGACCAAGCATACATAGAGTTAGATTCATTCATTCATTGCTTGTCTCATATCATATTGCATTTATGATTGTTCGGAATCCCGCCATTTATGTTATTATGGATTTTAATCGCCTTTACCGAGTTTCTTTGAAACTCATTCCTTTATTGTACAATGTTTGTTAGACTATCCCGCAGTACCGAGTACTATGACGGTCCCTATGAAGAAGCGCAAGGCGAAGAGGCATATCTCCAGGAAGGTGATTGCGGTTACCACAATTACTCCGAAGATCCCGCGAGTGGTTATGCTCCGTACGATGCTTAGTCCGACCATTGAGTGGAAGCGTCCTTGTGCCATTTATGAGATTTACACTTATAAGGATGTTGTCTATAAAGTGGAGAACAATTTAGTTACCCAATGTACTTGCTATTGGGATTAGATTTTGTCTAGTTTATTCTTTTAGAGCTACTTTTCCGCTAGTTGTAAAGTGGGATTTTTGCCTCACTTTACTTATCTGTTTGACACTCTGATTATATCTATTATTCTGATTCATTTACGATTCATTCTTTCTTTATTGGATCTATGGTTTATCTTCCGTACTTTTATTATGATTGTTCATGATTATGTTATTGTTTATGTGGGAGGTTGATCACTCGATACCTGATCTTCGGGCTGTGGATCACACTCTCGGGTATGCCAGATAGGGTACCGGCTGGGAGGGCGTGACAGCATGTCAAATGTTTAGAGACTTTCATAGTTAGATCTTAGTAGCATTCATATACTGCATACCATTCATTACATATATGCTTACTTGGACATATGTCGTCATGTATGTGAGATGTGTTATCCTTACTGAGTTCCTCAAAACTCTTTCTTTGTATACTCTTTCTTTGTATGTTACTATATATTGTACAGATGGTGTTCCGAATTAGGAGAGGTTCCATATGATTGGAACAACTCCTATGAAGAGATTGTGGTACCGTTAGTAGAAGATGGAGATGTTTGCCACGGAGCCTCTTGCGAGTGCTTGGAGTGTGCTTACAACACCCATTGATGGCGAGCGGGGACAGATCATCTGATGTTTTTTATTTTGTTTATTATTTTTGCATCCGCTGAACTCAATAACTTTTGAAACTTGTTTATTTTGATTCCTTTCTCGTGATTTATTCTTGAAGTATTTTGGACTCCTGTAATCCTTTTGATTAATTATTTGAACTTGTTCTTGCTCTTGATTTCTATTTCTTGCATTTATTATTATTGATGATAAGACCTTGGATCCTGTGATGGATCGCACCCACGGGTTATCGAGCGGAACCGATACCGGCGGGTGGGGTGTAATAATAATACTTAGAGTTTTTGTAAAATCCAGCCCTAACCTTAACCCGGGAACCCTGTTGTTTGTAGGTCCAAAGACCCGAAGTGAAGAATGAAGGTAGTTATGGGCCATCTCAATGAAAGACATGGTGTTTGACCTAGAACCCATGGGAATTGATGATGGTGTTCCATACTTGGAACTTTGTTAGAGTTGGAGAAGAAACTGCACCTTTATGAAGAAGAGCTTGGTTGATGGACTTAAAGCCTAGTTGGACATGGTTTGAAGGTACCCCTCTATGCTAGGTGAGTTGTTTGTTGAGTTAGGAGAAGCCCCTTTGAAAATATCGAGGTTTGGACCTTGAATTCCCTTACTTGGGCTTGTTGTCAGCCTGGGTCGATTGGCTGGTCGACTGGGTCAATCGACCCACTGCTGATAGGAAGATCTACTGATTACGGTTTTGATGCTCTATTTAATAGGACTTCATGGTTCTTAGCCTCTTTTGTTTCTAAAACCTCTAGAGAACGTGGAGAACCTCTCTCAATCCCCTCTCTTTGGTGCGTAGAAGATCCGTTGCAAATTCTCAAGTTTTTCATCGATTGCTCCTTATTAAGGTTAGTAAACTCTTAATCTTCTACTGGTTTACTCTTGTATTGATTTATTCTCATTGCTGTGATTATGAAGATGGTATTGCATACTTGCAAATACCTCTTCTTCAATCTATGTTGTTGTGAGTGAATCTCCATTCATGCCAATACTTTTATGATCTACATATTTGATTTTAAGAAGATATCATGTGATATCTTCATGAATGTAGGATCATTCTTATTGTTTTGATTTCTCTAGCATGTTAAATCCATTCTCATGATAGTTCTTATCTATGATCTACTGCTAATTTTCATCTAGAGTGAAACCTTATTTTCTCTAGCCTCTCTGTTGAATCCATGGACTATTTTCTATGAAAACCCTATTTTTTATTCATATAGAATTCAATTCTCATGATCATTGTTGGTGTCTAATCTATGCTAGTTAGTCTTAGATTACTATTCCTAATATTCCTTTGAATTTTTGGAGTGTTTTGAATCCCGGAAGATGAGTTTCGGATCAAAATTCTAATTTCTGTTGCGTACTGTTCATTGGGTCAACTGGACCAATCGACCTAGCCAGGCTGCCCAAGGTTACAGCAGCTGGTTTCTTCATCTGATTTGATCCGTTTGACTTTTAATCTTCTAGGGCTTATTCCTAATGACCGAATTATGTTTGTTTAGGGTTTGTTGCTAACCTTGGACCTAATCTCTTATTCCTCCGAAATATTCTTCAAAGTTATTTATGGTAAGGATGGTTGTTCCCATAATAACCTAGATTGCATGATCTTAGTTTATAATTTGGCAATTTCATGAGTTTATTGCTATTCTTACATTTCATTATGATTCTATTACTGTTGTAAGTGATGTAGGTACAGAAGGTCTTATTCATGTAATCCTTTTATTTAATTGATTATGTATATATGATTGTCTTTCTATATATTGGAACATCAGTTGTATGTTATGACTGAATTGGGAATGTGATTGTTTAGGTATGATTTGGGAATGGGGAATGTCCTTTTGACATTTCTGTCCTTGGACATCAGTGGAAGTGGTATTGGACATTTCCTATGATGCCTTTTGACTCTTTCCCAGATTATTGTTTGTCATACCTAGGGCTTGTCTAGCAATGTTTGGCTAGGATGTCTCTATTATATCAGACCTGAATCGGAAGGTATTGAGACCAAGTAACCCGTGGCAGCAATGGGGGTTTGTGGGTGCTCAAGACCGGTAACCAACCCGTGAGAGGACATGAATCACACTGTGCGGGCCATTCATTGGTAGGGTTGTAGTAATAGACTTGGGCTCATGGGCATTCAAGACCCGTAACCAACCCATGAGAGGACATGAGAGCTTCCCGTTTACTACTTGTGGATGACCAATATGGTTGATGAGTCCGTAGTCCAAGTTGGTTGTAGCCATAGGATACGCTTGTCACATCCACCCAGCCGGTACCCTATCTGGCATACCCGAGTGTGTGATCCACAGTCCACAAGATCCAGTAATTAGTGAAATCATCCTCCCACATTCACAACAATATAATCAAGAACAAGACTAAATCAATGTTAATAATATTATTCAAATGAATCATAGATATGTAACGAGATAATCACCAGAGTGCGGAAAAGATATCAATAGATATATAAATCAAAAGTAGAGTGAGGCGGAATCTCACTCCACGAGTAAAGCGGAATGTAGTTCAAAAATCAAATGGGATTACAACCAATTCTAAAGACAAGAAAGAAAGATATAATCTAACTAATCTAGAGTCTTTTCTACTTTATAAAGGATGTCCTCATAAACGTAGACTTCATCGATGATGCTCAGACGCTCCCACTCCACAGTAGGGCTAATCCTGGAAATAAGAGAGACACTCGAGGGATCCTCACAGTAATCTTCGTAATCGCCAACACTTTGCGTATGGTACGCTTCATCATCTTGCGCTTCCTCGTATTGCGCTTCATAGCCATCAAAACCTGTAGAATAGTCTAACAAAAGATATTGTACAAAAGGAGTGAGTTTCAAAAGAAACTCAGCAAGGCAAGTTATTCCATAATAGCATAAATAACATAGTATCACAACAAAGCAATAAGTGATATGATATGAGACAACAATGCATGTATGAGTCTAACTCTATGTATGCTGGTCTCTATAGGCAAACATGCTTTAAGTCATAGCACCATACTTCTTTGGGTAGGTCTCATCTCACAACGTCGGTTGCCAAAGTGTCCTTCATCCATCTTGGACAATCCATGGTTAGGGGTTAGGTCACCTCTCTCCACATCACCGTTTGGTCTAAGTATTGGCGCATGTCAAGGTAAAGCCTAGCCCAATGCAAGTCTTCTACTTAGTTACATCAACTCAGATCCAGATACGTCCATTCCTCGCCCCTGGCGATCCTTTCCAGTATCCTTCACACTAGAGTCAGCGTATCCGACTCTCTCAAATACGGACTCATCAACCCTATAGGTCATCCACATATAGTAAACAGGAAGCTCTCATGTCCTCTCACAAGTTGGTTACCGGTCTTGAACGCCCATGAGCCCAAGTCTATCCATATGCAACTCTACCCACAAATGGTCCCCACAATGTGATTCATGTCCCCTAAGGGATATAACTCACCGGTCTTGAGCACCCATGAATCCCCATTGCTACCACGGGTCGTTCGGTCTCAATACCCTTCCGATTCGGGTCTGATATAACGAGGGTATAACCTAGCCAAACACTGCTAGACAAGTCCTAGGTATGAAAACCAATAATCCGGAAAAGCGTCAAAGGGCAACATTAGAAATATCCCATACTACTCTCAATGAGGTCCAAGGACAGAAATGTCAAAAGGACATTCCCCAATCCCAAATCATACCTAAGCAATCAGAATCATAATTCAGTCATATCATCCACAACAAATATCTCATCATGTGAAAGAGTATAATAAGACAAGATTAAATAAATAAGGAAACATACATGAGAAAGTATTCATACATAATCAAGTACATAAAGCAAATAAAGAAATAAGATTCTAATGTACTTGCAGCATTCATATAATAATAGAAACTAACATAACAGTAGCAAATATAATTAGTTCCCAAATTAGAAACTAAATCTATGCAAATCTATGTTAATATGGTAACAACTTTCCTTACCTTAAATAGATCCGAGAATATTCCGGACGGACAAGAGGATGAATCTAAAGTTAGCAAATAAACCCTAGAATGGCATCACACAATCATTAGGAAGTAGTCCTAAAAGAATAAGCATGAATCGAATCAAATCGGACGAAGAAAATAGATTCTGTTGTTTCGAGTTGATTGGCTGGGTAGCATTCGCCAGTCGACCCAGGCAGTCTACCCAAGAGCAAATCCGAAAGTAAAAATAGAATCTTGATCCGAAACCTATGCTACACAAACCGGAATGCGACGAAACTTGGAGGGATTGTCTAACACAGTAGTCTAAGACTAAAAAGCGTAATTTAGACATCAAACCACCATTAAAACATTACTTCCTAATTTAGAACCATAGTTTCTATTTTGGTAAAAATCATAGTCTTCATTGGAAACATGCTATGAATGAAAGAGATGAACTAGAGATGATTAGATCTCATTCTAATACAAGAACACAATAGATCAGAGGTATGAATAATCATAGAGAAGCATCTATAATGCTAGAATGAATCAAAATAGGAAATATTATCATAGTTTAAGAAGAAATCATAAGAATCATGTCAAGAATGAAAGAGATGATCATAGTACAAGAGAATGAAAAGAGATTGTAAAGATATGACTACAAGGTTCCAGCATCTTCATCATAATCTCAGTTCAGAGATGAGAGTGATCATAGAAAGAATAAATCATTTACATAAAAGATGGATTACTAACCTTTAATTGAAGAACAAGAGAGAGTTTGCAAGATTGCAAGATTAGGTCTTCTTATTCACTCTTGGAGGCTTGGAGATGGTTTCCCTTCGTTCTCTAAGTGTTATGGAGGCTAAGGATACTAAAATCACGAAGTCATGGGGTATATATAGCAAGATTCTCAAAACAGAAGATTCTATTCGAGTTCAGCAACTCTTGGTCGATTGGCTGGGTAGCATTGGCCAGTCAACCCAAGCACTCGACCCAGTGGACAAAGAAGGCCAAAAATAGGGAATTGGGGGTCTTCCACTACTCAGAATCAAACGAAACTTTAAACACATATTCTACAACATACCTAGCATGGAAAAATGGCTTTAAAACATATCCCACCAAGCTCTAAGGTCATCAACTAATCTTCTATTCATCAAGGTGCAGTCTCTTCTCTATATCCAACACTGTCTTCAAGTATGGGGCATCATCTTCAATGTCCATAGGTTCGGAGTCGAACACTATATCTTCCACCAATATGGCCCATAGTTGACTTTCACTTCTACTTCGGGTCTTTGGACCTACAATCAAAGAGTATTCGGGTTAAGGTTAGGGCCGGGTTTCACATTCCCCCCTCCTAAAAAGAAATTTCGTCCTCGAAATTGAAAGTATACCTGAACTTCCAAAAAGATGAGGAAACTTCTCCTTCATGTCTTCTTCCTTCTCCCAAGACGCTTCTTCAGGGGTATGGCTCTTCCACTGAATCTTCACCAAAGGGATAGTTCGATTCCTTAACTGCTTGTCCTTTCTATCCAAGATTTTAACCGGTTCTTCCTTATAAGATAAATCAGCACAAAGTCCTTCAGGTTCTTGTTGTAGTATGTGATCTGGGTTCTCAACATACTTCCGAAGCATTGAAACATGAAATACATTATGAGTCTCAGCGAGTGACGGAGGCAAAGCCAAACAGTAAGCAACTAATCCAATCCTTTCAAGAATCTCATAAGGTCCAATATATCAGGACTAAGCTTTCCTTTAACATTAAACCTCATTACACCCTTCATAGGCGATACCTTTAGAAAAACGTTCTCACCAACATGAAATTCCAAATCTGATCATCTTCTATCAGCATAAGATTTTTGTCTTGACTGAGCAGTCTTAATCCTTTCTCTTATCATGTCTACCATCGTACTTTTAGCTTCAATCATTTCAGGTCCTAATACTTTCCTTTCTCTAGTTTCGGTCCAATACAGAGGTGTCCTACAAGTGTTTCCATACAAAGCTTTAAAAGGAGCCATGCCTATTGTAGACTGATAACTATTGTTATAGGCAAACTCAACCAAAGCTAAATGTTCATCCCAATTACCACTCATATCAAAAACATACAATCCAAGCATATCTTCCAAAATCTGAATTGTCCGCTCAGTCTGTCCATCAGACCGAGGGTGGTGAGCAGTACTCAAATTCAACTGGGTTCCCAAAGCTTTCTGCAAACTATTCCAAAATCTAGAAGTAAATCTAGGGTCACGATCAGACACAATACTCACAGGCACTCCATGAAGATGAACAACATTGTCCACATAAAGCCTAGCTATCACATCCTCCCAGCCGGTACCCTAACTGGCATACCCGAGAGTGTGATCCACAGCCCGAAGATCAGGTATCGAGTAATCAACCTCCCACATAAACAATAACATAATCATGAACAATTATAATCGATGTGCAACAGATAAACCAAAGATCCAAATAAGGAAAGAATGAATCATATATAAATCAGAGTACTAAATATAATCAGAGTGTCTAAATCAAATAAGTAAAGTGAGGTGAAATCCCACTCTACAACCAACGGAAATGTAGTTCCAAAAGAGAAGAAACAGAATAGAATCTAATCCCAATAGCAGGTACAATAGGTAACTAAATTGTTCTCAATCTTATAGACAATATCACTATAAGTATAAATCTCATAAATGGCACAAGGGCGCTTCCACTCTATGGTCGGACTAAGCATCGTACGGAGCATAACCACTCGTGGAATCTTCAGGGTAATTGTCGTAACCGCAATCACTTTCCTAGAGATATGCCTCTTCTCCTTGCGCTTCTTCATACGAGCAGTCATGATACTCAGAACCTGTAGAGTAGTCTAACAAACATTGTACAAAAGGAATGAGTTTCAAAGAAACTCAGTAAAGCAGTTAAATCCATAATAACATAAATGGTAGGATTACAAAACAAACATAAATGCAATATGGTATGAGACGAACAATGAATGTATGAATCTAACTCTATGTATGCTGGTCTCTAATGGCAGACATGCTTTAAGTCATAGCACCGTACTTCTTTAGGAAAGTCTCATTCACTCATCATCAGTTGGTAATGGGTCCTTCATCCCTCAGGATATTCCATGGCTGGGGTATAGGTCACCACTCTCTCACATCACCATTGGTCTAAGTACCGGCGCATGTCAGGGTTAAAGCCTAGCCAAATGAAAGTCTTCTACTCAGTTACATCAAGTCAGATCCAGATACGTCCATTCCTCGCCCCTGGCAATCCTTTCCGGTATCCTTCACACTAGAGTCCTCATAGTCCCTGACTACGGACTCACCAACCCTATTGGTTATCCACATATGGTAAACGGGAAGCTCTCACGTCCTCTCACGGGTTGGTTACCGGTCTTAAGCGCCCGTGAGCCCAAGTCTAACCATATGCAACCCTACCGATAAATGGCCCCCACAATGTGATTCTGTCCTCTCACCGGGTTGGTTACCGGTCTTGAGCGCCCATGAATCCCCATTGCTACCACGGGTTGTTCGGTCTCAATACCCCTTCGATTAGGGTCTGACATAACAGGACATCCTAGCCAAACACTACTAGACAGTCCTAAATATGACATCCAACAGTTTAGGAAGGTGTCCAAAGGGCATCTCCGGAAACATCCCATAATATTCCCCTAGTAGTCCTAGGACAGAAGTGTCAAAAGGACACCTCTCCTTTCCAAACCATACTTAAGCATACACAAGCATCAATTCATAACATCACATATATGGTAACTTCATATATGGAAAGAAATCAATAATTACAATCAACTTGTGTATAACTGGTAAGTAAATCATACATGAGTCAATTTAATATAAACAAGTAATGTTACTGATATCAAGACAAGACCACGGTAGTATAACATTGTAAGAATCTAATTAAAGAAATAAATTAACAAGATTCAAATATAGAAACTAAGATATGCAATTTATGTTGTTAAGGAAGTAACCATCCTTACCTTTTATAACTTGCAAAGGAATCTTAAGAAATCAAGTAAGATCTTGACAAACTTGAGAAGAAGGTCCTAAACAAGTGTATACAATATATTAGGAAAGATCCCTAACAAAAAAGATATCAAAACATCCAAAACAGACCAAATCTGGAGTTGCTTGTACTCATTGGTCGATTGGATTGGTCTACTGTCCCAGTCGACCAATCAGTCGACCAATGGAGACAGTGGCCTACAAAATCAGAGTTTTAAGAATAAAGAACCGAATTTGGTGGTTCAAAAGGGTACTAAACAAGGGGTAAACTACATTGGTAGTATCCTAACATATAGAGGACCTCAAAACACTAATCGAATCAAGTTTTCAAGTTACAAATTAGGAAACAAAAAGTTACCATAATTAGATCAATCATGGTTCTTGAAGAATTCAAGATACAAATCATAAACAAGAACAATAGGAAAATGAATCATTGATTTTGATAAAGATATCATGGAAGGCATACTTAGATCTTCAAGAAAATAGATCTAAGAACATAAATCTAAATAAGGAAACAAAACCTACCATAGATGTATCAGTCATGATTCTTGAAGAAAGCATGGTATGATAGAGGAGAAACAACTAGAGATTGATAGATCACACCTCATGTAAAGAAAACACAGCGATTGACTACTAATATGATCAATAAAACAGTATTTAAGAAGATCAGAATTTGAATCAAAAGATGAACAAAGACAAGATCATGATTTGATCATGATTCCTTCAAAAGCTTGCAATGATCATGGTTAAGATCATCGCATTAGCCATTAATCCTTAGGAAGATCATGAGAGATAAGTTCAGAGATGTTTGCTACGAGAGAATGCAGCATCTCCTCTCTGTCTCAACTCAAAAAGGAAAGAAAACAAGGATGAAGAAGAAGAGAGTGTAAACATACCTTTTTGTGTAAGAACACGAGTTTTGATGAAGATCCGTCAAGATAAACACCAAGGACGCAAGGGAGATGACTTGTAGAGGTCTTTGGTTCGTTCCAAAGAGTTTGGAGGTAGAAAATACGAAGTAGACTCGAGATTGGACTTAAATAGAGCAAGCAAGACCTAATTACCAAAGACAGAACCCATTGGTCGATTGGATTGGTCTACTGGTCCAGTCGACCAATCAGTTCAGCAACTTCTAAACAGGGAATTGAAGGCCCAGATCAAATTCAAACCTAAAGGGGTTTTGCACACATACCAAGTGACTTACCTAATAGGTAGAAATGCCTTCAAACCATGATAGAGAGCACTCCAAGTCCATCAACTAATCCGATCTTCATCAAGATTCAGTTTCCATAAATAGAACCTCATCATCAACACTCATGGATTCAAAGCCAGACACCAAGTCCTCCACTGGGATGGCCCAAAGCTGACTTCTTGCTTTACTTCGGGTCACTGAACCTACAAATAACAAAGTTTCCGGGTCAAGGTTAGGGCTGGGTTTCACACTAGCTAACTTATCCATAGTGTGAGTGATCTTCATAGGAATAAAATGGGCTGATTTGGTCAATCTATCCTTCAATTCTTGAAAATTCTTCTCACATGCGTCAGACCAAACAAACTTCTCTTCTTCCCTAGTTAGCTTAGTCATAGGAACAACCAACTTAGAAAAGTTCTCAATAAATCTCCTATAATAACCAGCCAAACCTAAGAAACTTCGTATTTCTGACATCGTCTTCGGTCTTTCCCACTCAGCAACTGTCTTAACCTTGTCGGGATCAACACGAATACCTTTGGCTGAAACAACATGACCAAGAAATACCACTCTTGGAAGCTAGGAATCACACTTACTAAACTTGGCATACAACTTCTTCTCTCTTAGTCTTTGCAAAGTAATACCAAGATGCTTCCGATGCTCTTCTTCACTCTTTGAGTAAATCAAAATGTCATCAATAAAGACAATAACGAACTTATCTAACACATCATGAAATACTCGATTCATCAAGTCCATAAACACAGCAGGAGACCGAAAGGCATAACTCTAAACTCAAAATGACCATATCTTGTCCTAAAAGCTGTCTTACAAATGTCACTAGCTTTCACCTTCAACTGATGATATCCAGATCTCAAATCAATCTTTGAGAACACTGCTGCACCTCTTAACTGGTTGAAAAGGGTCAATTTGTTCAACTCACGGTAGTCAATGCACATACGCATACTACCATCCTTCTTCTTAACAAACAAAACCGGGGCTCCCCAAGGCAATACACTAGGCTGTATATAACCTTAATCTGAGAGTTCATTCAGCTGGTCTTGTAGTTCTTTTAACTCGGTAGGCGCCATTCTATATGGAGCATTAGATACCGGAGCGGCTCCTGGAATTAATTCAATCGAAAATTCCAACTCTCTATCCGGAGGTAATCCTAATAAATCATCCGGAAAGACATCCTTGAAATCACAAACAACTTCAACTTCTTCAAGCTTCTTCTTCACTTCCTTAACTTCCCTTTCAGCTGTAGCACTATCCACTAGTGCACAAACTTGCATTAAAGCAGACAAAGTCTTCTTACTAATTCTTCCTTTATCACCTTGAAACTCAAAGGCTGAATTACTACTAATCTGAAATTGGATTTTCCTCGAAGAACAAACAATTACAGCCTTATGGGCTGTCAACCAATCAATTCCAAGAATCACATCAAAATCTTTCATGTCAAGAATCACTAAATCGGCTTTCAATTTCTTGTCACAAATCAAAATGGGACAATCTTCTATCACTTTATCTAGTTTCACAACTGATCTAGTAGGAGTACTAATCATTAAACAACTAGACAGATTCTTAGGTAACAAGTCAGTCTTCCTAATGAATGCAGATGAAATGAACGAATGAGATGCACCCGTATCAAACAATACAAATGCAGGAATAGAAGCGATTAACAAAGTACCTTTCACAACTTCATGACTTGCATCTTGTTCAGTACCAGATATACTAAACACTTTTCCAGGCACGGGGCAGATACACTCTTCGCTACAGGAGCATAGGGCTGATTAGGCTTCTTGGGACAAGTACGAGCAAAATGACCGGGCTTCTTACAAAAGAAACAAACCGGCGGTCCAACTGAAGGTACAACTACTGGAGACTTCGGACCCATAGGTCGAGGATTCACACTCACTGGCTTAGCACTTGGAACATTCGCAATTGGTCTGTTCCCACTGAATTGACGCTGCTGTCCAGCTGGTGCAAAACTAGAATTTTGGCTTACACTTCTAGGCTAGAAACTAGGAGTAGGATACGGTGTAGGCCTAATGAATCTTCTTTCCGAACGGTCAACCAAACCATTGTTCCTTGGCTGCCACGTCCTTTGCACACGTGCACTTTCCTTCTCAGTTTCTTCAATCTTCTTCGAAACTTGAACTACCTGAGCGTAGCTCTTAATCGAAATCACAGTCAGATAAGCCTAGATTGCAGGACACAATCCCTTGAAAAACTTTTTTGCCTTGGCACGATCAGGTCTTAAAGAATCAGGGGCAAAGTAAAATAATTCTTCAAACTTTTGTTGATATTCCAATACAGACAAAAGTCCTTGAGTAAGGGCCATGAACTCAACTTCCTTAGCGTCAGTCACTGCTTCAGGGAAATAGTTTTTACAAAATGCATCCTTGAGAATTTCCCAGGTTAATCCACCAACATGCAAGGTTCCAAAATAGGACAAGTGGAGGTCCACCAAGCATCTACTTCTTGCTGAAGCTTCTATTCGGCAAACAAGATCTTCTGTGCTTCAGAACACTGCAAGTGACGGAATGCTTTCTCTAATTCCCTCAGCCACTTGTTAGGAAAGAAAGTGTCCTTAGTAACACCAGTGAAAGAAGGCACGTGCATCTTCAGAAAACTTTCCATCAGACGAGTATGAGGAGTTCCAGCTAACCTTTCCGCATTAGGGACAGCGGTATGAGAAGTTCCATTCACACCAGTACGAGTCTCAGTATGAAGAGTCATGAAACCCGTCATCATCTGGTTGAACTGATTCAACTGCTGCTGCATGATGTTGGCAATATCACGAAAACCGTTCACTTCCGGAGCATTAGGTATACCGGTCGTATTGTCACCATTCACATTAGTGTGCTGACCAGTGCTACCATTAGGAGTATCTCCATGAAGTACTTCTTCCTCATTTCCAGTACTATTAGAACCAATATTGCGATTCCTTAGTACAACCATTCTGCAAAAATCAAAGTAAGTCAAAAACACCGAAATTCCAATATACCATCAATAACCACTTAACCTTAGTCTTAGCATATCCAAATAAGACTAAAAATCATCACTTTAATCATCGAAAAGTCACCCAAGAATTATATATCAAAATCCCAAAATTATCCAAAAATTCCAAAATTTACACCTTGGGTCGAGTGGCTGGGTCGAGTCTTTAATCCGACCCAAGCAGTCGACCCACGCAAACCGTGCGCGAAAAACACCTTAAAAATCACATTTTTCATTTCATTCTCACTTCAAAACACCAAGCTTCATGGGAGAGCTCTAGGGCAAGGTTCTCTAAGGTCTTCAAGAGTCATTCTAGTCCATCTAACTTCAAGAACAAGTCTTCAATATTCTTGCAACATCATCTAAGGTAAAATTTCTCTTTTCCTTGCTTTACAACTTCAAAACTGAAATGTATTCTTCCAAATATCATGATTTACTTGTTAGGATTGCTAGGAAACATGTCTAGGAACTTATAGGAATGTGTTCTAGGTGATCTTACTACAATGCCATGTCTTTACAACGCTTGCTATCGATTTCATGGTTTCTTGCTAACGGTTTCTCAACTAAAAACCTTCTTTTGAAAATCTTCTCTCATTTTCAAACCACAAAGAGTTTCGCCTTCAAATCAATTCCTACATACTTGCAATGATATGAAGAACTTGCGTATCTAAATCGATTAAGCCAATTCCAAACTTCAAAAATCGCATTTTGACCTAATTTGAGATTTTTCCCCCTTTCTATGCTTGCTGAATTTTTACCTTTAATACATCAAATTGATAAGTTTTTCTCCAATAAAACATGCTAACACACTATTCTAAGTATCATGCACATGCTAGTATGCTCAAACTGAAATTTTTCCAAAATCAAAATTTTTAAAAATTTACAAAAATACCCTTCATGCTAAATTTTGAAATTCTACTAATGTCAATTCTCTTCTTGTCTTCTTACAGTTATATTGACATCATGCCTCCACGTGGACGTCGGGGGTGGAAGGAGAGGCGAGCTAGAGGTCGAGGTTCCACTTTTGGAGCCGAGAGACAAAGTTAACCACAGAGACTTATTCAGTACACCCCGAGCGGAGTACTTATATGAGGCCTTCTTTGAGCGGTGCCGCATTGAGTATGGCAGATTACTCAGGCTACGACAGCTTACCACATTTTGAATCCGTCAGAGATTCGATACGATGGAGTGGACGCATCTTTTCACTGAGGATCTTCCAGTTTATCTGGATTTAGTGAGGTTGTTCTACAGCAACCTTACATCAGTCGAGGAGGGTCGGAGATGAGGTCCATTCGAGTTGATCCTAGAGAGTCGAGTTCGAGAGACACGAATTCGATTTTCTACTAGTACACTGGCAGAGATCTTCAGGGTACCACACTATCCTTATGAGTGTGTATGGATACCGACTGGTGCAGAGATAAATGCTTTCTTACTACCACATGAGCTGCATGAGGTTTGCATCACACTTTGGAGAGATGATAGGTGCTACACACCACGGACTAGTGCACAGATGACAGATTCGGGTAGAATCATCGGTCGCATTGTGGGTCACAATATCATCCCAAAGGTAGGGCATCACGGGAGAGTATCAGTGATGGATGCTCTACTGATTTACCGCATATATCAGGGTTTCGAGATTGATCTTTCCTTCATCATCAAGAACGTCATGCTAGAGGTCGTGACGTAACCGGGCGTACGAAACCTTTGCTTCGGTCGTCTACTCACACTTATCTTCATGCATTTCGGTGTGAGGCTGGAGGATACACCAATGCAGAGACGATTGCTTGACTATGCCATCGGAACCAAGACTATTCGACAGATGCAGATTACTCAGACCGAGAGGTCAGATGATGAGGATCGTCTTAAGACTGATGAGGATGATGATGGTGATCACGATGCGGGTCCAGATACAGATGAACAGGCAAGAGATGACATTGAGATGCGTGAGGCAGATCAGGGTCATCAGGATATTCCTACATCATCACACTTTGAGACCGGAGGCCCTTCACTAACGAGTTCCGAGACTGCAGAGCTTTGTGCATAGATGCGCTCTATGACTTCCATGTTAGGGAGGATAGAGGCAAGACAGGGAGAGGATGGAGTCATAGTTGACTCAGGTTCTTTTCTATACCTGAACTTCCAAAAAGATGAGGAAACTTCTCCTTCATGTCTTCTTCCTTCTCCCAAGACGCTTCTTCAGGGGTATGGTTCTTCCACTGAATCTTCACCAAAGGGATAGTTCGATTCCTTAATTGCTTGTCCTTTCTATCCAAGATTTTAACCGGTTCTTCCTTATAAGATAAATCAGCACAAAGTCCTTCAGGTTCTTGCTGTAGTATGTGATCCAGGTTCTCAACATACTTCCGAAGCATTGAAACATGAAATACATTATGAGTCTCAGCGAGTGACGAAGGCAAAGCTAAACGGTAAGCAACTGATCCAATCCTTTCAAGAATCTCATAAGGTCCAATATATCAGGACTAAGCTTTCCTTTAATATTAAACCTCATTACACCCTTCATAGGAAATACCTTTAGAAAAACGTTCTCACCAACTTGAAATTCCAAATCTGACCTTCTTCTATTAGCATAAGATTTTTGTCTTGACTGAGCAGTCTTAATCCTTCCTCTTATCATATCTACCATTGCACTTGTAGCTTCAATCATTTCTGGGCCTAACACTTTCCTTTCTCTAGTTTCAGTCCAATACAGAGGTGTCCTACTAGTGTTTCCATATAAAGATTTAAAAGGAGCCATGCCTATTGTCAACTGATAACTATTGTTATAGGCAAACTCAACCAAAGCTAAATGTTCATCCCAATTACCACTCATATCAACAACACAAGATCTAAGCATATCTTCCAAAATCTGAATTCTCCGCTCAGACTATCCATCAGACTGAGGGTGGTGAGCAGTACTCAAATTCAACTGGGTTCCCAAAGCTTTCTGCAAACTATTCCAAAATCTTGAAGTAAATCTAGTGTCACGATCAGACACAATACTCACAAGCACTCCATGCAAACTAACAACATTGTCCACATAAAGCCTAGCTAACTTATCCATAGTGTGAGTGATCTTCATAGGAATAAAATGGGCTGATTTGGTCAATCTATCAACAATTACCCACACAGTGTCATTACCTCTACTTGTTCGAGGCAAACTAGTCACAAAGTCCAAAGTAATGTTCTCCCATTTCCAACCAGGTAAGAGTAGGGGCTGCAATAATCCAGACGGAGGTTGTCAAATAGCTTTAACACGTTGACAAGTCTCACACTTAGCTACAAAATCTTCTACATCAGCCTTCAATCCAATCCACCAAAAATGTTCTTTCAAATCCTTATACATCTTTGTACCTCCTGGATGTACGGTAAAGATCGACTGGTATGCTTTGTTCAAAATTTCCTTTTTAACTTCTTCAACTGCAGGCACACAAAGTCTTCCTTTAAACAATAAGGCACCATCCATAGATATACTAAATTCAGGGTCCAAATCAGAATTTAAAGAAATCTTCTCTATCTTCTCTTTCAATTCCGGATCCGAATCTTGCAAGGCAACAATTTGATCCCTAAGGGTGGATCTTGCTGTCATGGCTGAAAGCACAACATCTGAACTTTGTGAAACAACTTCCAATTCAAAATCTGAAATTGACTTCAACAACGACTTGCTCAAAGCATTCAAATCTAGATCCTTCTTGTTACTTTTCCTACTAAGAGCGTCCGCAACAACATTTGCTTTACCAGGATGATACTGGATATCACAATCATAATCAGAGACTAATTCCAACCATCTTCTTTGTCTCATATTTAACTCCTTTTGGGTACAGAAGTACTTTAAGCTCTTATGATCTGTGAAAATCGCAATCTTCTCACCATACAAGTAATGTCTCCAAATCTTTAGGGCAAAAACAACGGCTGCAAGTTCCAAATCATGAGTGGGATAATTCCGCTCATATTCTGTCAATTGTCTTGAAGCATAAGCTATCACCTTCCCATGTTGCATTAAAACACAACCCAAACCAATCTTAGACGCATCAGTATAGACTGTCAGACCACCAGAATTATCGGGTATTGTCAAAACAGGGGCACTTGTCAATCTATCCTTCAATTCTTGAAAATTCTTCTCACATGCGTCAGACCAAACAAACTTCTCCTCTTTCCTAGTTAGCTTAGTCATAGGAGCAGCCAACTTAGAAAAGTTCTCAATAAATCTCCTATAATAACCAGCCAAACCTAAGAAACTTCTTATTTCTGACACCGTCTTCGGTCTTTCCCACTCGGCAACTGTCTTAACCTTGTCGGGATCGACACAAATACCTTCGGCTTAAACAACATGACCAAGAAATACCACTCTTGGAAGCCAGAAATCACACTCACTAAACTTGGCATACAACTTCTTCTCTCTTAGTCTTCGCAAAGTAATACCAAGATGCTTCCGATGCTCTTCTTCGCTCTTTGAGTAAATCAAAATATCATCGATAAAGACAATAACGAACTTATCTAACACATCATAAAATACTCGATTCATCAAGTCCATAAACACAGCATGAGCACTAGTCAAATCGAAAGGCATAACTCTAAACTCAAAATGACCATATCTTGTCCTAAAAGCTGTCTTACAAATGTCACTAGCTTTCACCTTCAACTGATGATATCCGGATCTCAAATCAATCTTCGAGAACACTGCTGCACCTCTTAACTGGTCAAAAAGATCATCAATCCGAGGCAGCGGATACCTATTCTTAATGGTCAATTTGTTCAACTCACGGTAATCAATGCACATATGCATACTACCATCTTTCTTCTTAACAAACAAAACCGGGGCTCCCCAAGGCGATACACTAGGATGTATATAACCTTTATCTGAGAGTTCATTCAGCTGGTCTTGTAGTTCTTTCAACTCGGTAGGCGCCATTCTATATGGAGCTTTAGATACCGGAGCGGCTCCTGGAATTAATTCAATCGAAAATTCCAACTCTCTATCCGGAGGTAATCCTGATAAATCATCCGGAAAGAAATCCTTGAAATCACAAACAACTTCAACTTCTTCAAGTTTCTTCTTCACTTCCTTGACTTCACTTTCAGCTGTAGCACTTTCCACTAATGCACAAACTTGCATCAAAGCAGGCAAAGTCTTCTTACTAACTCTTCCTTTATCACCTTGAAACTCAAAGGCTGAATTACTACTAATCTGAAATTGAATTTTCCTCGAAGAACAAACAATTACAGCCTTATGGGCTGTCAACCAATCAATTCCAAGAATCACATCAAAATCTTTCATGTCAAGAATCACTAAATCGGCTTTCAATTTCTTCTTGCAAATCAAAATGGGACAATCTTCTATCATCTTATCTAGTTTCACAACTGATCTAGTAGGAGTACTAATCATTAAACAACTAGACAAATTCTTAGGTAATAAGTCAATCTTCCTAATGAATACAAACGAAATGAACGAATGAGATGCACCCGTATCAAACAATACAAATGCAGGAATAGAAGCGATTAACAAAGTACCTGTCACAACTTCATGACTTGCATCTTGTTCAGTACCAGATATACTAAACACTTTTCTAGGTACATGGGCAGATACACTCTTCGAACATAGGGCTGATTAGGCTTCTTGGGACAAGTACGAGCAAAATTACCGGGCTACTTACAAAAGAAACGAACCGGCGGTCCAACTGAAGGCACTACTACTGGAGGCTTCGGACCCATAGGTCTAGGGTTCACACTCACTGGCTTAGCATTTGGAACATTCGCAATTGGCTTGTTCCCACTGAATTAACGTTGCTGTCCAGCTGGTGCAAAACTAGAATTTTTGCTTACACTTCTAGGCTGAAAACTAGGAGTAGGATACGGTGTAGGCCTAATGAATCTTCTTTCCGAACAGTCAACCAAACCATTGTTCCTTGGCTGCCATGTCCTTTGCACACGCGCACTTTCCTTTTCAGTTTCTTCAATCTTCTTCGAAAGTTGAACTACCTGAGCGTAGCTCTCAATCGAAATCACAGTCAGATAAGCCTTGATTGCAGGACGCTATTCCTTGAAAAACTTCTTTGCCTTGGCACGATCTAGTCTTACAGAATCAGGGGCAAAGTAAAATAATTCTTCAAACTTCTGTTGATATTCCAATACAGACAAAGGTTCTTGAGTAAGGGCCATGAATTCAGCTTCCTTAGCGTCAGTTACTACTTTAGGGAAATAGTTCTTACAAAATGCATCCTTGAAATTTCCCCAAGTTAATCCACCAACATGCAAGGTTTCCAAAATAGGACTAGTGGAGGTCCACCAAGCATTGGCTTCTTGTTGAAGCTTCTGTTCGGCAAACAAGATCTTCTGTGCTTCAGAACACTGCAAGTGATGGAATGTTTTCTCTAATTCCCTCAGCCACTTGTTAGGGAACAAAGTTTGCTTAGTAACACCAGTGAAAGAAGGCACTTGCATCTTCAGAAAACTTTCCATCAGACGAGTATGAGGAGTTCCAGCTAACCTTTCCGCATTAGGAACTACGGTATGAGCAGTTCCATTCACACCAATACGAGTCTCAGTATGAAGAGTCATGAAACCCGTCATCATCTGGTTGAACTAATTTGACTGCTGCTACATGATGTTGCCCATGATGTTGGCAATATCACGAAAACTATTCACTTCCGGAGCATTAGGTATACCGGTCATATTATCACCATTCACATGGGTTTGCTGACCAGTGCCACCATTAGGAGTATCTCCATGAAGCACTTCTTCCTCATTTCCAGTACTATTAGAACCGATATTGCGATTCCTTAGTACAACCATTTTGCAAAAATCAAAGTAAGTCAAAAACACCGAAAATTTTCAATATACCATCAATAACCACTTAACCTTAGTCTTAGCATATCCAAATAAGGCTAAAAATCATCACTTTAATCATCAAAAAGTCACCCAAGAATTATGTATCAAAATCCCAAAATCATCCCAAAACTTCAAAATTTTACTCCTTGGGTCGAGTGGCTGGGTCGAGTCATCCAGTCGACCCAAGCAATCGACCCACGCAAACAGTGTGCGAAAAACACCTTAAAAATCACATTTTTCATTTCATACTCATTCCAAAACACAAGGCTTCATGGGAGAGCTCTAGGGCAAGGTTCTCTAAGGTCTTCAAGAGTCATTGTAGTCCATCTAACTTCAAGAACAAGTCTCCAACATTCTTGCAACATCATCAAAGGTAAAATTTCTCTTTTCCTTGCTTTACAACTTCAAAACTGAATTGTACTCTTCCAAATATCATGATTTACTTGTTATAAATGCTAGGAAACATGACTAGGAACTTATAGGAATGTGTTCTAGGTAATCTTAATACAATGCCATGTCTTTACAATGCTTGCTATCGATTTCATGGTTTCTTGTTAACGATTTCTCAACCGAAAACCCTCTTTCGAAAATCTTCTCTCACTTTCAAACCACAAAGAGTTTCGCCTTCAAATCAATTCCTACATTCTTGCAATGATATGGTGAACTTGTGTATCTAAATCGATTAAGCCAATTCCAAACTTTAAAAATCACATTTTGACCTAATTTGAGAATTTTCCCCATTTCTATGCTTGCTGAATTTTGTCCTTTAAACCATCAAATTGAGATGTTTTCCTCCAATGAAACATGCTAACACACTATTCTAAGTACCATGCACATGCTAGTATGCCCAAACTGAAATTTCGCCAAAATCGAAAATTTCCGAAAAATTACGAAAATACCCTACATGCTGAATTTTTTTAATTTCTACTAACGTCAAGTCTCTTCTTGTCTTCTTACAGCTATAAAAACATCGTGCCCCCTCGTGGACGACACATGGGTGGTTGGAAAGGTAGAGGCGAGCCCAGAGGTCAGGTTCCACTTTTGGAGCCGAGAGATGTAGTTAACCGTAGAGACCTATTCAGTACACCCCGAGCAGAGTACTTATATGAGGCCTTCTTTGAGCGGTGCCGCATTGAGTATGGTAGATTACTCAGGCTACGACAGCTTACCGCATTTCGGATCCGTCAGAGATTCGATACGATGGAGTGGACGCATCTTTTCACTGAGGATCTTCCAGTTTATCTAGATTTAGTGAGGTTGTTCTACAGCAACCTTACATCAGTCGAGGAGGGTCGGAGACGAGGTCCATTCGAGTTGATCCTAGAGAGTCGAGTTCGAGAGACACGGATTCGATTTTCTACTAGTACACTGGCAGAGATCTTCAGGGTACCACACTATCCTTATGAGTGTGTATGGATACCGACTGGGGCAGAGATAAATGCTTTCTTACTACCACATGAGCTGCATGAGGTTTGCATCACACTTTGGAGAGATGATAGGTGCTACACACCACGGACTAGTGCACAGATGACAAATTCGGCTAGAATCATCGGTCGCATTGTGGGTCGCAACATCGTCCCAAAGGCGGGGGATCACGAGAGAGTATTAGTGATGGATGCTCTACTGATTTACCGCATATACCGGGGTTTCGAGATTGATCTTTCCTTCATCATTCAGAATGTCATGCTAGAGGTCGTGACGTCACCGGGCATACGGAACCTTTGCTTCAGACGTCTACTCACGCTTATCTTTCGGCATTTCGGCGTGAGGCTGGAGGATACACCGATGCAGACACAATTGCTTGGCTATGCCATCTGGACCACACTATTCGGCAGATGCAGATTACTCAGACTAAGAGGTCAGATGATGAGGATGGTCTTGAGACTGATGAGGATGGTCTTAAGACTGATGAGGATGATGATGAGTAAGATGATGGTGATCACGATGTGGGTCCAGATACAGATGACCAGGCAGGAGATGACATTGAGATGTGTGAGGCAGATCAGGGTCATCAGGATATTCCCACATCATCACACTTTTAGACCGGAGGCCCTTCACTAACAGTTCCAGAGACTGCAGAGTTGTGTGCACAGATGCGCTCTATGACTTCCATGTTAGGGAGGATAGAGGCGAGACAGGACAGGATGGAGTCACAGTTGACTCAGGTTGTAGAGGATGTTAGAGTACTTAGAGAGCAGAGATAGTAGTCTAGATAGATTTTACTAGGATTTCCTTTTATGTTTCTCAAATGTAACTTGTTGTAGAACTTTCCTAGAATTAATGAAGTTCGCTTTTGTTTCACCGTCTTATTGTACAATATGCATTTTCTTTTGTTGTGTTAAGTGATGTTTGTTAAATCATAATTATTGTGTATTATTCAGAGTATATTATTCTTCACTTTTCAGTTTCTAATTCAAATGTTCTATTATTCAATTCTAAGAATACTTGAGTCACTTTTGGATTTATGACTCAGAAATGTTCTATCATTGTTTCTATGGTTAGGATTTCACTTGGAACTGTGGGCTCTGATACCAACCACATCCACCCAGCCGGTACCATATCTGGAATACCCGAGTGTGTGATCCACAGTCCACAAGATCCAGTAGTTAGTAAAATCAACCTCCCACATTCACAACAATATAATCAACAACAAGACTAAATCAATGTTAACAATATTATTCAAATGAATCATAGTTAAGTAACGAGATAATCATCAGAGTGCGGAAATGATACCAATAGATATATAAATCTAAAGTAGAGTGAGGCTCCAACTCCACAGTAGGGCTAATCCTGGTAACAAGAGAGACCACTCGAGGGATCCTCAAGGTAATCTTCGTAGTCGCCAACACTTTGCATATGGTACGCTTCTTCATCTTGCGCTTCCCCATATTGCGCTTCATAGCCATCAAAACCTGTAGAATAATCTAACAAAAGATATTGTACAAAAGGAGTGAGTTTCAAAAGAAACTCAGCAAGGCAAGTTATTCCATAATAGCATAAATAACATAGTATCACAAACAAAGCATAAAGTGATATGATATAAGACAGACAATGCATGTATGAATCTAACTCTATATATGATGGTCTCTATAGGCAGACATGCTTTAAGTCATAGCACCATACTTCTTTGGGTAGGTCTCATCTCACAACGCCGGTTGGTAGTGGGTCCTTCATCCATCTCGGACAATCCATGGTTGGGGGTTAAGTCACCTCTCTCTCACATCACCGTTTGGTCTAAGTATTGGCGCATGTCAGGGTAAAGCCTAGCCCAATGCAAGTCTTCTACTTAGTTACATCAACTCAGATCCAGATACGTCCATTCCTCCCCTCTCGGGATTCTTTCCGGTATCCTTCACACTAGAGTCAGCGTATCCGACTCTCTCAAATACGGACTCATCAACCCTATAGGTCATCCACATATAGTAAACGGGAAGCTCTCATGTCCTCTCACGGGTTGGTTACCGGTCTTGAACGCCCATGAGCCCAAGTTTATCCATATGCAACTCTACCCATAAATGGTCCCCACAATGTGATTCATGTCCCCTCACGGATTTAACTCACCGGTCTTGAGCACCCATGAATCCCCATTGCTACCACGGGTCGTTCGGTCTCAATACCCTTCCGAATCGGGTCTGATATAACAGGGGTATAACATAGCCAAACACTGCTAGACAAGTCCTAGGTATGAAAACCAATAATCCGGGAAAGTGTCAAAGGGCAACATTGAAAATATCCCATACTACTCCCAATGAGGTCCAAGGACAGAAATGTCAAAAGGACATTCCCCAATCCCAAATCATACCTAAACAATCACAATCATAATTCATTCATATCATCCACGACAGATATCTCATCATTTGAAAGAGTATAATAAGACAGATTAAATAAATAAGAAACATACATGAGTAAGTATTCATACATAATCAAGTACATAAATAAATAAGGAAATAAGATCCTAATGTACTTGCAGCATTCATATCATAATAGAAACTAACATAACAGTAGCAAATCTAATTAGTTCCCAATTGAGAAACTAAATCTATGCAATCTATGTTAATATGGTAACAACTTTCCTTACCTTAAATAGATTCGAATGTATTCCGTACGGACAAGAGGATGAATCCAAAGTAAGCAAATAAACCCTAGAATAGCATCACACAATCATTAGGAAGTAGTCATAAAAGAATAAGCATGAATCGAATCAAATCGGACGAAGAAAACAGATTCTGTTCTTGCAGGTTGATTGGCTGGGTTGAGTGCTCCAGTCGACCCAGGCAATCTGCCCAAGAGCAAATCCGGAAATAAAAAGAGAATCTTGATCCGAAACCTATGCTACACAAACCGGAATGCGACGAAACTTGGAGGGATTGTCTAACACAGTAGTCTAAGACTAAAAAGCATAATTTAGACATCAAACCACCATTAAAACCATTACTTACTAATTTAGAATCATAGTTTCTATTTTGGTAAAAATCATAGTTTTCATTGTAAACATGCTATGAATGAAAGAGATGAACTAGAGATGATTAGATCTCATTCTAGTACAAGAACACAATAGATCGGAGGTATGAATAATCATAAAGAAGCATCTATAATGCTAGAATGAATCAAAATAGGAATATTATCATAGTTTAAGAAGAAATCATAAGAATCATGTTAAGAATGACTGAGATGATCATAGCACAAGAGAATGAAAAGAGATTGTAAAGATATGACTACAAGGTTGTAGCATCTTCATCATAATCTCAGTTCAAAGATGAGAGTGATCATAGAAAGAATGAATCAATAATACAAAAGATTGAATACTAACCTTTAATTGAAGAACAAGAGAGAGAGCTTGCAAGTTTGCAAGGTTGGATCTTCTTCTTCACTCTTGGAGGCTTGGAGATGGTTTCCCTTCGTTCTCTAAGTGTTATGGAGGCTAGGGATAATAAAATCACGAAGTCATGGGGTATATATAGCAAGAAATTCAAAACAGAAGATTCTGTTCGAGTTCAGCATCTCTTGGTCGATTGGCTGGGTAGCATGGCCCAGTCAACCCAAGCACTCGACCCAGGCTGTCAGCAAAGCCAAAGACAGAGATTTGAGGGTCTTCCACTACTCGGAATCAAACGAAACTTTAAGCACATATTCTATAACATACCTAGCATGAAAAAATGGCTTTAAATCATATCCCACCAAGCTCTAAGGTCATCAACTAATCTTCTATTCATCAAGGTGCAGTCTCTTCCCTATATCCAACATTGTCTTTAAGTATGGGGCATCATCTTCAATCTCCATAGGTTCGGAGTCGAACACTATATCTTCTACCAATATGGCCCATGGTTGACTTTCACTTCTACTTCGGGTCTTCGGACCTACAATCAAAGAGTATCCGGGTTAAGGTTAGGGTCGGGCTTCATAGTATAAGATCCTCTATTTAGGGTTTTGATGTTCTATTTAATAGGACTTCATGCTTCTTAGCCTCTTTTGTTTCTAAAACCTCTAGAGAACGTGGGAAGCCTCTCTCAAAGCCTCTCTATGTATTGTGGAAGATCTACTTGCAAATTCTCAAGTTCTTCATCCTTGGTTCCTCATTCTGGTATTGTAATCTCTTATTATACTCTTTGATCTACTCTTCATTGATTGTTCTTCATCTCTATGACTATGATTGTGAAATCCAGCCCAAACCTAACCTAGACACCCTATATATTTTGGGTGAAGAAGGGCTTGTTTCAAGTTTGACCTTGAAGTTGGACCTTAAGTACAGTGTTGTTATCCTTGGAAGGTCCTAGGAAGTCAAGTCAGACCTCTCCCTTAGTGTAGATCCTAAGACCCAAAGTGAAAGAAGAAGCCTTTATGGGCCATCTCAGTTGAAGACATGGTGTTTAACCCAAAAAACCCATGAAAATTGATGATGGTGCTCTATACTTGGAAACCTTGCTTGATTTGGAGTTGAACTGCACATTGATGAAGGAGAGCCTGGTTGTTGGACCTAAAGCCTAGTTGGACATGGTTTGAAGGCATTCCTCAATGCTAGGTAAGTTGTATGATGTATTGTGAGAAGCCCATTCAAAGTTATTAAGGTTTGGACCATCATTTCCCTAAATTGGAGTTGTTGTTATTGTTGGTCGACTGATTGGTTGACTGGCCAATCGACCAACCAATCGATCAACAGGGTCAGCAAGGTTAAAATTGCAAATCCTGGTGATTTTAGGACTTTTTATGCTATTTAAAGAGGGGAATTCCGTGTTTTTGACTCACATCAGTTCTAAGCCTCGGAGAACGTGGGAAGAACCCTAGAACCTCTTCTCCAAAGCCAAGGAAGATCCTCAAGCATCCGTTAGAGTTTTGTCGTTGATTCTTCTTCTAAAAGGTTAGTAACCGATTCTTTTCTTCTTTGATTCATTCTTTCTTCTATACTCCTAATCTTCGATATGGAGGATTCCTGAAACCGCCCTTTCTACCTGCCCCCCGATCCCGTGTTCGGTCCGGGCCCGCGGTGGAGGGTTTTGGCCTCCGGTTGTGTCTGTTTGGAGCCGGCCCTGGCTTGCATGTCCCCTGTTATGCATTGTCAGTGTTTAAGGAAGGTCTGCGCATCGGAGAAGATTAAAATGGTTGATGTACCAAATGACCTCCTATGCACAATCCGAAGGTATTCCCCGAAACTAGACTTCTTGATTGAATTGTGGAAGAAAACCTCACTCAATTTGACCTTGTATAGCCTTTCAAATCCCTACTTGAAGTTGCTGTTCTAAACCTAAGTTTTCTGCTGAAAACATTTTGGTCGATCATTTTGGTCGATACCATCGACCAAGGACCATCGACCAAAATGTCCCAGTCTTCCAAGTTAATAATTCCATGGAATATTCCTTTTCTATTTAATATGACCTCAAGCCTTGAGCCTTTTGCAATCATTTTTCTCACCTGGGAACGTGGGGAGAGCTTCCCAAAGCAACTCCTTGGTTAGTGTGAAGGGTATCTCATCAAATACACTTAGTTTATCATTGATTCTTGCCTTCATCTTCCACACTAAGGTATGACTCTTCATTCCACTCTCTACCCTACCATTTCCTACTCTTTTCTATTGTCATCTTGCTGATGGGACATTTGGAATGGTGCTGCAACCTTGCAACCACCACTCCAAGTGCCTACTCATGCTCAATCCATGATTCCCTTAGCCATTCATTGATGCTAATGCTTATATCTCATGCCTAGCATATGTATTCCATGATTTACCTATTAACATCATACCATTTGATATCAAACTGAGCTATAGAGTGTATTATGTTCATGTTTAACATTGCCATTATGATTCCAATCGAATTTCTATTAGTTCCTCTAGCTATTGCATGCTATTCCTCATCAATGCAATCAATTCCAACTCATGCCATGATGTTTATCACTTGAACTTGATAACTCAAATTGGGGCTTTTTAATTAGACCATTGGACAAGTTTCAGATTGATCCGAACACCGGAAGACTCATTTCGGACCAAAATCCCCAAAATCCACTATTCTGCCCGAGGACTATTTTGGTCGATCATTTTGGTCGATACCATCGACCAAGACCCTCGACCAAAGTTGTTGCTAACAGCAACCTTGGTCAGTTTTGACTCAAATGACATTCGATCTTCCCGACTTCTTTTCTAACTTATTATTGATGTTTGTTTAGGGCCTTAACACTTCTATTGGACTATTCTTGGTATTCTCAATTCATCATCAACTCATCCAAGGTAAGGATGGTTATATCCATAAACATATAAGTCATCAAATATTCAACTATGCTTTATTCAAAGAATGAAATCCCTAAATTTCTTTCAATCATTATGATACTGTTACATATGTGTTAGAACAGTAACATTTAAATCTTTATACATTTGTTGTGTTACTCTATCATTTTGATTTGCTTATGTTTATAATGATTCGTTTCAATATCATGATTTGATTACTATTGTGAATATGCATTGGATGCATGAGAAATGATGAGATTTGATGTGTGATTTCTTACGTATGACTTGGGATTTGGGGGTGTCCTACTAACACTTCTGTCCTTGGGCATCGGAGGGAATAGTATGGGATGTTCTCCGATGGTGCCTATCGACACTCTCCCGAGTTATTGGATGACATACATAGGATTGTCTAGTTGTGTGGCTAGGTTCATCCTTGTCGTGTCAGACCCGAATCGGAAGGGCATTGAGACCGAACAACCCGTGGTAGTGTATGGTTGGATGGGCGCTCTAGGCCGGTAGCCAATCCGGTAGGGGACATAAACCATGCTACGAATACCTGAAAGGGGCCATTTATTGGTAGAGTTGCATATGGATAGACTTGGGCTCACGGGCGCTCAAGACCGGTAACCAATCCGTGAGAGGACGTGAGAGCTTCCCGTTTACTATATGTGGATGACCAATAGGGTTTATGAGTCCGAAATCCGGGATTTCGCTGACTCTAGTGTGAAGGATACCGGAAAGGATTGCCGGGGGCGAGGAATGGACGTATCTGAATCTGACTTGACCGACTGAGTAGATGACTTGCATTGGGCTAGGCTTTACTGTGACATGTGCCAGTACTTGACCAATTGGTGATGTGAGAGAGCGGTGACCGATCCCCTTACCATGGTTTTTGATGACTTTCTCTTCCTCGGGCATTCCCAAGATATGGAAATGGGAGAGTGACTGACGACTCAGAGAAGTACGGTGCTATGACTTAAAGCATGTCTACCTTAGAGACCAGCATTCATAGAATTAGGCTCATATCTGCATCATATGTTCCATATCACATTGCATTATTATATGTTCTGAATGTGTATGATTTCTAATTATGGAATAACTTCCTTGCTGAGTTCTTCGAACTCATTCCTTTTGTGCAAATGTTTTAGATTACATTCCAGGTACCGAAGATTACGATGGCACCTCCTATGAGGCGGACTATGATTCCACATACTACCCTCCGGGTAGTGGTGTCGGTGAGGATTCGTATATTGAAGCCGAGGAGGATTATTATTCGCACCAGGGTTAGCCCCACAGTTGTGCGGGAGCGGCAGTGCTGGGTTTACTTCATCCGTACTATTGAGGAGACTACCATTAGTATAGAAGAAACCCTAGCATAGTGCCCCATTCCCCTGGTGTATTAGTGGAACCTTGGATTTTGTAATTAACTTGTCTTTGAATTATTCCGGTGATACTTGGATATGTAACTAACTTGATTTAATACTTTTCCGCTGCTCTGAGAGGGTAACTACCATACCTTCTCACCCTTTATGATTTTGATCATACCTTATTTATTATCTATATTCCGCACTCTGATTTAGTTAATCTTGTCTTATTCATGATACTTGATATTAGCTGTTTTACCATTGATTATTATTGTTCATGATTGTGTTACCGTGTATGTGGGAGGCATGGACCTCAGATCATTGATCCTTGGACTGTGGATCACATCCCGGGTATTCCAAATGGGGTACCGGCTGGGTGGATGTGACAACTGTAATGGCCTCTTTTTTGTTTATCCTAGCCATATAGTGAATCCCCCATTCACTCTATATTCTTGAACCATATGGTGATGTTTTTGTTTCTTGATTTTACCTGAATTCTTGATTACTCCCTTGTATTGTTTTTCCTACAAAGTTTATGATTGTGGGAAAGGTCTCATACCATTACCATGACCTTCCCTTGTGTCATGATTGAGGGGTTGATCCCTAATGTTCCTTGGACCATTGGAAACCAAAAGTAGGGAGATTTTGAGAGGAAACCCTTGGGTAACACTCATGAGAGGGTAACCAATTTGGTTAAAACCATTGTTTATGTTAACTTGGTGGATCCTTCCCAATGCCATTCTTGATTTTGAAATACTAATTCTATGTTTCCCTTACCTTCTCTGAACCTACCTTGGGTTATTTTGTGAGAGTTGATTTTGGTAACCCTCATGAGAGGTAACCAAATTAGGAAACCCTAATCCTTTATTAATTGTGGGTTCATCCCCAAAGTTTTTCTTGATGTGATTTCTTATTCTTTATTCCCTAGGGTGAATCTTTAGTATCCCTAGCCTTTCCATGAGAGCCAAGGACTATATATGATGAGACCCTAAATTGTTATGGCTCAATCAAGATCCTATCTTTTGACCATGATTTGATGCTTTGACCTTCTTAGATAGTCCTAATATGTTCTAGGAAGCTCCCCTTTGAATTTCAGAGCAATCGGACTTCAAACGAAGAAGTTATGACCAAATTAGGGTTTGCAGCCCCATGCTGTTCCATTGGTCAACTGGTTGGTCAACTGGGCCAGTAGACCAACCAATCAACCAATAGAGTCAGTAGCCTAAAATCAGCTCTGTTTGCTTCCGTTTGACTTCTAATCTTCTAAGTCTTATTCCTAATTATTATTATATGCTTGTTTAGGGTTTAATTGCTAGTCTTGGACCTCTTCCTCATTATTCTACGGAATTCTTTAAAGATTACTTAAGGTAAGGATGGTTGATCCCTAATAACCTAGTATGCATGTCTTTGAATTAGATTACATGATCATTACTATTGCCATATCATCTTTCTTATATTTGTATTACTGTTGTAGTTTTCAACTACAATAGTACTTGTTCTTATAATTCAATTGTTATTTCAATTAAGTATGAATGGTTACTTACTTATGTTTTATATTATCAGTTGTGCTTGTGAATGACTAATTGGGAATGCGATTGCCTAGGTTGTGATTGGGGATTGGGGACTGCCATTTTGGCATTTCTGTCTTTGGACACCAGTGGAGGTTGGTATGGGACATTTTCCTATGGTGCCCCTTGATGCTTTCACTGATTATTGGTTGACATACCTAGGGCATGCCTAAAAGTGTTTGGCTAGGATGTCCCTATTATATTAGACCCGATCGGAAGGGAATTGAGATTGAGCTACCCATGGTAGCAATGGGGATTTGTGGGCCCTCAGGATACAGGTGAGTTACATCCGTGAGAGGACATGAATCAAATTGTGGATACTCGTGAGAGGCCATTCATTGGTACGGTTGCAAAAGTGGAACAAGGGCCCCTGAAATCAAGACCGGTAACCAACCCGTGAGAGGAAACATGAACTTCCTGTTAGCTTGATGTAACTGACCAATAGGGTTGATGAGTCCGTAGTCCAAGTTGGTTGTAGCCATAGGATACACTGACTCTAGGGAGAAGGATACTGAAAAGGATCGCCCGAGGCGAGGAATGGAAGTATCTAGATCTAAGTTGATATAACTAAGTAGAAGAGTTGCATTTAGCTAGGCTTAACCCTGACAGGCGCTAGTACTCAAACCAAACGAAGGTGTGAGAGAGCGTTGACCTAAACCCCAGCCAAGGTTGTCCGAGAAGGTTTCATTACCCATTGCCAACTGGAGAACCCAAGATGCTGGGAAGGCTGAGGGAGAGTGATTTGAGACCCTACCCATGGGAGTATGGTGCTATGACTTAAAGCATGTCTGCCAACAAAGACCAGCATACATAGAGTTAGAAGCATATCTGCATTGTTTGTTTCATAACATTGTGCATTCTGTATGATTTGCTATCATGTGTTATTATGGTATTATGGATTGAACTACATTGCTGGGTTCTTTTGAACTCACTCCTTTTTGCAACATCTTTTATTAGACTAACCTGCAGGTACTACTGTTTATGATGGTCAATACTATGAAGACCAAGTTGATGATTCATATGGTACTCAAGGTACTAGTTATGGTGACTACGTCGGTGAAGACTACCAGTACTAGACTGATGCTTATTAGGAGTAGTTCGACTCTTGCACCTGTGTGACAGCGATGGGACATTGTCTCATTCTCTTTTTTTATTTTTATTAGATTCGTTGAGACCTTGTTTGTTCCCCTTTTATTTTGGGAACCGGTTGTAATCTATCTTTTTTATCTACTTTTCCGCTGCTACTGTGGAGTGAGTTTCCGCCTCACTCTACATTTTGATTTATTCTATTGGTATCGTTTTCCGCAATGTGATGTTCTTTTGTGATCCTTTCTTGGCTTTTATTATTAAATTATTTGAATACAATGATTTGTTCTTGCTTTTGATTATATTATTGTGCTAAGTGGATATGATCGTTCCTAAACTTGATCTTCGGGGCTATGGATCACTCCTCCGGGTATTGTAGATAGGGTACCGGCTGGCTGGATGTGACAATGATGATGGTATTGCATCCTTGCAAACACAATCTCTATAGTTGTGAGTGAATCCCCATTCACTCCAACACTTCTATGATCTACATGGTTGATTCTAAGAAGAGATCATATGATATCTTCATGAATGTATGATCAATCTTATTGTTTTGATTTCTCTAGCATGTTAGATCCATTCTCATGTTAGTTCTGATCTCTGATCTTCTATTGTTATTCATCTAGAGTGAATCCTTATTCTCTCTAGCCTCTCCATTGAATCTATGGACTACTTGCTATGAAAACCCTGTTTTTGATCAATTTAGAAAGTCATGTTTATGATCATTGTTGGTGTCTAATCTATGCTAGTTAGTCTTAGATTATTATTCCTAATATTCCTTTGAGTTTTCGAAGTGTTTTGAATAGTGGAAGATAAGTTTCGGATCAAAATTTTGATTTCTAATGCGTATTGTTCATTGGGTCGACTGTCTAGTCGACTAAGCCAATTGACCCAACAGGCTGCCCAAGCTGATAGTAATGGTCTTTGCTATCCATCTTGATCTGTTTGACCTCTATTCTTCTAGGGCTTGTTCCTAATGTTGTATTCAAGCTTGTTTAGGGTTTGTTTGCTAACCTTGAACTTATCCTCTTGTTTCTCCGGAATTTTTTCGAAGCTATTTAAGGTAAGGACGATTGTTTCCATAATAACCTAGATTGCATGATCTTAGTTTCTAATTTGGGAATTTCAAGAGATTATTATTGTTCTTACATTTTCTTATTATGATATCACTGTTGTAAGTACTTTAAGTACAGTAGATCTTGTTCATGTAATTCTCTTATTTAATTGATCATGTATATATGGTTATCTACTATATATTGGAATATCAGTTATGTATGTTGTGACTGAATTGGGAATGTGATTGTTTAGGTATGATTTGGGAATGGGGAATGTCCTTTTGACATTTCTGTCCTTGGACATCAGTGGAAGTTATATGGGACATTTCCTATGGTGCCCTTTGACTCTTTCCCAGATTATTGGTTGTCATACCTGGGGCTTGTCTAATAGTGTCTGGCTAGGATGTCCCTGTTATATCAGACCCAATTCGGAAGGGTAACCTGTGGCAGCAATGTGGGTTTGTGGGTGCTCAAGACCAGTAACCAACCCGTGAGAAGACACAAATCATATTGTGGGGGCCATTCATTGGTAGGGTTGTAGTAGTAGACTTGGGCTCATGGGCACTCAAGACCAGTATCCAACCCGTGAGAGGACATGAGAGCTTTCCGTTTACTACTTGTGGATGACCAATAGGGATGATGAGTCCGTAGTTTGAGTTGGTTGTAGCCATAGGATACACCGACTCTTATGGCTACAACCAACTCAAGTGAGAAGGATACCGGAAAGGACCGTGATAGTCGAGGAATGGAAGTATTTGACTCTGAATTGATATAACTAAGTAGAAGACTTGCATTGGGCTAGGCTTAACCTTGACATGCGCCAGTACTTAGACCAATGGTGATGTGAGAGAGCGGTGACCTAAACCCCAGCCAAGGAATGTCTGAGAGGGATGCATGACCCAATTATCACCAGAGAACCCAAGATACCAAGATGGTTGAGGGAGAGTGATTTGAGACCTACCTAGAGGAGTATGGTGCTATGACTTAAAGCCAGCATACATAGAGTTAGAATCATACTTGCATTGTCTATTTCATATCATCTTGCATCTGTTATGTTATGTTATCATGCTTTATTATGTTGTTGTGGAATGAACTGCCTTGCTGAGTTCTTTTGAACTCACTCCTTTTTGCAAATATCTTTGTTAGACTATCCTGTAGGTACTGATGAACATGAAAGCTAGTACTATGAAGCACAAGCGGATGCTGCATACTACACTCAAGGTGGTTGCTACGGTGATTACGACGGTGAAGAATTCTAGGGTGAAGGAGTATCGTTTCAGGATTAGTCGCACCCATGTGCTACTTACACGTTATCTAGATTCTGAGACTTTTACTTTTAGAAGTTGTATTTATAAGATTGACAATTCCTTAGTTTAGTTTTGATTACTTCTTTTCTATCCCATTTATTTGGGCATCGGTTGTAATCTTTCTTTATACATTCAAGCTACTTTTCCACTGAGTACTGTGGAGTGATTTTCCCACCTCACTCTACATTTGATTTATTATATTGGTATCATTTTCTGCACTCTAATTATATTGTTATTCTTTTGAATATTGTCTTGATCTCTCAGTTAATATAGTATAACATTGATTTAGTCTTGTTCTTGATAATATTATTGTAAATGTGAGAGGTTGGTTTCCTCGATATTGATCTTCGAGGTTGTGGATCACACACTCAGGTATGCCAGATAGGGTACCAGCTGGGTGGATGTGACAGTTATTTCTTTGATTGGTATCATTCTATACCGCACTCTGATATTTCTTGAGATTTATTTTGAGATCTTTCTTTGATTGTTTCTTAACATATTTATACAATGATTATTCTTTGCTCTTGATTATATTATTGTGCAATGTGGATATATGATTGCTTTGAACTTGTCTTTGGGACTGTGGATCACACCTTCGGCTGTCATGGTTAGGGTACTGGCTGGGGGGATGTGACGCTAATGATGATAAGTTACCTTGGTTTGCTGACTTTGTAAATTACTTAGCAACTATCCTGCCTCCAGGAACTAACTCGACAACAACGAAAGAAGTTTCTATCTGATGTCAAACATTACTATTGGGATGAGACACTCTAATACAAGCTATGGTCAGATCAGATGTTGAGGCGTTTGTATCCCAGAAGATGAAATTACTAGCATTCTTCATCACTATCATTCTTCAGCATATGGTGGTCATTTTTGAGGGAATAAAACTGCTAGAAAGGTACTTCAATCAGGTTTTTATTGGCCTACTTTATTCAAAGATCCTAAATCTTTTGTTGCAAGTTGTGATCGATGTTAGAGGACTGGAAACATCTCAAATCGCCATGAAATGCCTTTACAAAATATTTTGGAAGTTGAGCTTTTTGATGTGTGGGGCATTGACTTCATGGGACCTTTTCCTTCATCTCATAAAAATCTCTATATTTTGTTTATTGTTGATTACGTATCCAAATGGGTGGAAGCAGTTGCGCTCCCAACTAATGATGCATGGGTTGTGGTGAACATCTTAAAGAAAAATATTTTTATTCATTTTGGCACTCCTAGAGCTATACCAATGATGAAGGGAAGCATTTTTACAACAAACAACTATCTTCTTTATTAGCAAAATATGGGGTTATGCACAAAATTGTTGCTGCATACCACTCTCAAACAAATGGCCAAGCTAAAATTTCCAACAGGGAATTGAACAGGATCTTAGAGAAAATAGTGAACTTGAATAAAAAGGATTGGTCTCGGAAGCTTGATGATGCACTTTGGGCCTATCGGATAGCATTTACTCCTCAGGAAAGACTTGATTAAGAGTAAAGGAATAATAACTGGTGAATCACCTTTCTTTGTCTATGAATAGGTTGCCCAAAGAGGGTCTTCAAACTCCAATAGGTATGTCTCCCTATAAATTGGTGTTTGGAAAGACATGTCATTTACCAATGGAGTTGGAGCATAAAGCATATTGGGCAATGAAATTGCTTAATTTTGATCTTCAAGTGGCTAGAAAGAAATGCCTTTTTACAACTGAATGAACTAGATGAATTTTGTCTTGAAGCTTATGAGAATGCGAAGATCTACAAGGAGAAGACAAAATGATGGCATGACAAAAATATTTTGCAGCGGACATTTAATCCAGGTGACAATGTGTTACTTTTCAACTCAAGACTTTGACTTTTCCCAGGTAAACTTCGATCGAGGTGGTCAGGACCATTCAAAGTTGTTCAAGCCTTTCCACATGGTGTTATGGAAATTGAACAAGACAATGCGTGAAGTCAATGGACAACGGCTCAAAGTGTACCAAGATGAAGTGTTAGACTTCCCAAAGTCTAATATCACTTTGAGAAATCCCAAATGATCTACAGAGACAGTTTGGCTGAAGACTATAAAACAAGGGCTACTTGGGAGGCAACCCAAGGGTTTTTTTTATAGTGTTTTATTTTTTTTATTGCATTTTCTTCGTTAATTTGCATTGAGTTATCAAGTTTTACTGTTTTAAATTTTGATATTTACTATTTATATATATAGGCACCTCCACCTCCCTCCATTAATATGGTAAGTACAGATGGATGATGATGAAGACATAGAAGATGAGAATGAGAACTGTGCTTATTGATCTAGCTATTTTTAGGGGAGTCCCTTTCATCTTACTTCACATCTTATTACTTTTCTTTCCCATTGCATGCATTTGACATTTTAATTTTTTTTCCGTTGCATTGAGGACAATGCTCATTTTAAAGTTGAGGGTGGATGGCTAAGATTCCTGTCTAAGGGATGAGACTCACTATGCTGAAAATTTTTTCAAAACGAGAAATTTTTTGTTCAAAATAAATTTTCAAATCATTTCAAAACTTTTTATCAGTGGTTGAGCTTACTTGTCTAGTTAGTAGAGTAAAATAGAAGGAAGTTATGACATATAAATCTCTAGTCTTATTTAGTATTTCATGTTTTAGTTGCATTCCTCTATAATTCTTTGAATATGATGACTTTGCTAAACATTAGACGAGTATGTGAACCACTTTAACCTTGACTATGTGACCCACCCTTTGAGCACCAAACCTTGCTACTGAGTTATTGTATTTAGGGATTTTCAAATGAGACTGCAATTTTTTTTTTTTGTTCAGTCAACATATTAGAATTCACCTGGATTTCCTCTTGAAGCGAAATTCACAAGAGTACCACTTGTTTAGGGATATGATAGAGGCCATTCTTCTTTAATTTAAATTAAATTAAATTAAAAATATATATATATATATATATATATATATATATATATTCTCTTCTAATCTATTCCACCTCTACTATACCATGTTTCACTTCGTGGAGATGTATATGGTTTATATGTTAGTATCTCATCGATGACTCTTCCAAGTCATGTGATCTCTTGAATAGACCGAAGGTGATATGGATTGTTAAAAGCATGGTGTGAGTTAAAAGCATTGTAAGCAAATCTTCCTTCAATTACGGGCCTCCGTAGTTAATGCCACTGAGTGAACCTTTTGGATTCTCACTGGGTTAACATTGCACAATTGGGGCTTAGGGACAAAGGCCACTACAACGCTTTGATAGATAGTTATTTGAGAGCCATGTTACGTGTGTAGGATATGTCTCGGGCTACTTCTTGGGAGATGTGTTATCGCCTTGAGAATGAAAAAGAAAGAAGAAAAGAAAAAGAAAAAGATATGTATGAAATTACTATATGTTTTTGCAAAAGGAAGAAAAAAGAAGAAAAAAAAAAATTGGAGCTTCAATGTTATCATCTCCATATATGTATTTAATCTATTTTAGCCCTATTCTACATTTCTTTCACCTTCACAAATCCTCTTGACCATGGATAAGTGATTTCTCATCATTAGTGGAGAGAGGAATGACAGGCTGGATATATAAGAATTGACCTGGAAACTAGGGAGTTGTCGGTTGAATTTGGGATCTCAAACATGCATACACTTGATTGGTTAAGGTCTACACACACACGGGTCAAAGTTCTGATTTTGTGATTTATGTATTCATCTCTTATTTAGCTTATTTTATACATTCATTTGAATTATGGTTGAACTTGACTAAGATTGAATATTCAATCAAAATGAGAGTTTTTCTGATCCTGATGTTTACTCGAGGACTAGTAAATGTTAAAGTTGGATGTGATTCGATAAGTTAATTTCATGTACATTGATACGAGAAGTTTGTACCCGACTACACTCGGACCCAACTGGGGCTAAGCCAGCCTTCTAGTTGGGACATTAGCTGACCTACCTAATTAAAGGCTCCACTTACGCTGGACTTATATGGCAACATCACCTTGAATGGAAGGCCAACCACGAAGATGATTAGATGGGGTAACTGACGAGGGAGCCTGGTTAAGGCAAATTAGGCAACCACTGTCGGGGAAGCCTGCCTGCATCCAAAAAGGTAACCTACATGCTATTTAAACAAGGAACTCACCCCTCCAGTAAACAAGGAATTCATTCTGGAGTATACTCTGTGTAGCTCTTGCACGAGATCTTAACCGGATCACCTGTCGACTTAGCCATCGGAGGCAATTACCCAACATCCTAGCCGGCCCATGTCTAACCATTCTTGTAGGACTCATCGTCTCTGGAATCTGGAGTGCACTCAATTATCAGTGCGGCTTAGTTGGAATCACAATCAGAACTAAGACACATCAGTTTGACATCGTCTTAGGAACAATAAACAATCTTTAAGTCATGGCGAGACGAACGATCAACAATGGTCGAACACAGCAAGAGACTGCAGTGGGTGACCAGGATGATCGAACTTTCCAGGATAATGGGGCCGATCACTCAACTCGGGTAGAGGATGACCCTCCCAAGGAAAATCACATACCCCAAGGTCCTCATGGAGAAGGCATGGGTGGAAATGGATCGAGGCAAAATCCACTTCGAAGAAGGGTGGCCGAAGTAGAACAAAAGATGGAGGATCAAAATCCACATACGACCTTTTTTAGATGAAATCATGAACAGGCCTCTCCCCCTTAATTTCATCATGCCAACCTTCACCCCGTTTTAAGGAAAAACAAACGCGAAGGAGCATATTAGTTACTTCAAATCAGTACTGTTCTTGGTCGGGAAGACGAGCTGCTCTGCCGAACGTTCCCAGTTTCCTTGAAAGGACCGGCCATAAAATGGTTCAGTAGCCTGCGGTCAGGATCAATACATAATTTCAGAGAACTTGCCCAGAAGTTCATTGCCTGGTTCCACAGTGTGATTGGGAGCAAGAAAACTTCTGATAGCCTATTTGCTATCCAACAAGGTCGGAATGAGTAAATTCAGGATTATCTAAAAAACTTCGATGAAGTGGCCATCGAGATCAATGAATTAGACGACCAGGTGGCGTACAATGCTTTGTGGAGTGGCATCACACACCAAAGGCTTCTAGAGGTCTTACTGGTCGATAAGCCCAAAACCTACTGGAATTTACTGCGTAAATGCCAAAAGCAAGCCAGTGTGTATGAGGTAATAAATGCTTGGGTGAAAGCTGACCGAGAGCATAGGCCAAAAAATGAAAGAACTCATCCTAATGATCGGGATAGAGGATCAAAAGGCAAGTGGAAATGGGACCAAGGTCGGGAAAACTACACCCTGTTCAATGCAAAGCCATCAAATATCCTAATGCAAATACAGGACAAAAAGTCTTTAAAGTGGCCCAGGAAAATACATTCCCGCCCTGAAGACTGGGACATGAGTAAGTATTTCCACTTCCACAAAGATTATGGCCACAACGCTGACAATTGCCGTAGTCTCAAATCTGAGATAGAAAAATTGATTCAAGATGGCAAGCTTGGTCAATATGTCAGAGGTACGGAACGTCCCCAAGAAAGGTCACCTGAGTCAAAGAAGAGGGCCCGGTCAACCAGCTCGGGAGAGGACACCAAAAAGGCCAACAAAGAAAAAGAACAATGGGAGAGGGAGGAGTCTCCCGTCTATGTGATCATGGGTGGCCCGACCATGGAATCAATCAAAAAAGCAAAGCATAAGGCTCGGTTTGTGGGAGCAGTACACCTGCCCAAGAAGAGAAAAAATTCTGCTTGTCTTGAGCCTATTACATTCACAGATGATGACTTGAACGGGATAGTGGTGCCTCATGATGATGCCATCATCATCAAGGTAAAGATAGCCAATTGGGAGTTTCACCGAGTCTTGGTAGACACGGGTTCCTCGGTCAATCTACTATCATATGAAGCTTTCAAAAGGCTAAAGTTAGCCGACGACATGCTAACCCCCTGTGCGACCCCACTTTATGGCTTTGTGGGATCTTCGGCAATTGCAGAAGGAACTATCCACCTCGATCTGAAGATTAGGACATATTCTTGGGACACCCTCGTTTAGGTAAATTTTATGGTGGTAAAGGACTTATCTGCACATAATGTGATACTTGGCCGACCAACTTTGAATGCTTTAGAGGCATTTGTATCACCCAGACATATGAAACTCAAGTTCCCGAATGACGCAAGAGTAGGCGAATGCAAGTAGGACCAAACAACATCCCAACAGTGCTATGTAAACTACCCAAAGCAAAATCGGAGATCCGAAAGCTCGAGAAGCACTCTGACAATTAAGGTTCATGATGATCAAGACGAAGAGAACATGCAAAGAGCAGAACCGGTCGAGACGCTGGAAAGGATGCAATTAAACCTGGATCATCTCGAGCATGGAACTTTTATAGGATCTGAACAACCTGAGGCTTTCAAATTGGAGCTAACCGAGTTCCTGTGTGACAACGCGGATATCTTTGTGTGGCTGGCAAACGATATGCCCCGGATAGACAGGAGGGTAGCCAAACACAAACTCTGGATTCAAAAAGATGCGATCCCGGTCATCCAAAGAAGAAGAAATTTCTCAATAGAGAAACACGAAGCAATCAAAGTTGAAACAAAGAAACTCAAAAAATCATGTTCCATTGAACCAATTGAATACCCAACTTGGCTTGAAAATGTAGTAATGGTCAAGAAAGCAAACGGGAAATGGAGGATGTGCACCGACTACACAGACCTAAACAAGGCCTACCCAAAGGATTGATATCCTCTTCCAAGAATTGACCTACTCATTGATGCAACGGTCGGGCACGAAGTTCTTAGCTTCATACTCAGGGTACAACCAAATTTTTATGAGCCGAGAAGATGAAAGGCATACCTCATTCATGACGGATCGGGAAAGTTATTTCTACCGAGTAATGCCGTTTGGTTTAAAGAACCCCGGCGCCACCTACCAGAGGGCCGTCAATAAAATTTTCAAATACCAGATCGGGAGAAATATGGAACTGTACGTTGACAATATGCTCGTGAAAAGTTTGGTTTGGGCCCAACACTTGGCAAACTTGGAGGAAGCATTCAATGTATTAAGGAACTACCAGATGCGTCTGAGCCCAAAAAAGTGTGTGTTTCTTGGGTTTATGGTATCACAAAGAGGGATAGAGGCAAATCCTAGCAAGATTCCCACCCTAATTGACATGCAACCCCCAAGAACCATAAAAGATATTCAGTGCCTAACCAGGAGAGTGGCTGCACTAAATTGGTTTATCTCCCGAGCGGGGGGAAAATGTAATTCTTTTTTCAAAGCACTTAAGGCCACACCAAACTCGGGAGAACTAGCGTGGATAGAGGAATGTCAACAAGCATTTGAGGAGATCAAAAATTCACTCAGGACAACTCCCGTCTTAGAACGGCCTATTATCGGAGAGAATCTAACAGTCTATTTGGTTGTATCACCAATCGTAGTAAGTGCGGTACTAGTCAGGGAGAAACCACACAAAATCCAGTCTACTATGTGTGTCACATCCCCCCAACCGGTACCCTAACTGGCATACCCGGCAGTGTGATCCACAGCCCGAAGATAAAGTATCGAGGAAATCATCCTCCCACATATACAATAACATAATCATAAACAGGAAATAATCAAGGTTTAAATATTATAAACAAAAGGTTTAACTCAAGAATGAATAAATAATATAATCAGAGTGCGGAAAATGATACCAGATATCCGAAGATATCAAAAGAAGTAAAGTGAGGCGGAAACTCACTCCACAAACATACCGGAACGCAGTATGAAAGTCAAAAAGGAAATAACAACTGAAACAAATGTACTAAGAAATAAACTAGGAACAAGAGTCTTCTAGTCTATAAAATAACGTCTTCATAAGTGTGGACTTCATCAACCCAATGAATCCTTTCTAATTCTATGTTGTTTTCAAAAGTAGTACGCAGCTTGATCCGCCGGGGGATCATCAGAGTAATCTTGATCGTCGCCAGTACCTTGAGTGTAATACGCTTCATCTGCTTGCGCTTCACTGTACTGCTCGTCATAGTAATTTGTACCTGCAGAATAATCTAACAAGAAAATATACAAAAAGGAATGAGTTTTGAAGAAACTCAGTAAGGCAAGTTAATCCATAACATCATAGATAACATGTGACAAAACATAACATGATGCAATGCAATATGAAACAGATAAAGTATGAATGCATCTAGACTCTATGTATGATGGTCTCTATGGTAGACATGCTTTAAGTCATAGCACCGTACTTCTTTGGGTAGGTCAGTCACTCCCCCTCAGCCATACTGGCATCTTGGGTCTGCCGGGTAATTGGGTAAAGTCCTCATCAAACCATGGTAGGGGATTTAGTCAACACACTCTCTCACAACCATTTGGCATAAGTACCGGCGCATGTCAGGGAAAAGTGTCACATCCACCCAGCCGGTACCCTATCTGGCATACCCGAGTGTGTGATCCATAGTCTACAAGATCCAGTAGTTAGAGAAATCAACCTCCCACATTCACAACAATATAATCAAGAACAAGACTAAATCAATGTTAACAATATTATTCAATGAATCAAGGTAAAGTAACAAGATATTCATCAGAGTGCGGAAAAGATACCAATAGATATATAAATCAAAAGTAGAGTGAGGCGGAATCTCACTCCACGAGTACAGCGGAATGTAGTTCGAAAATCAAAAGGGATTACAATTGATTCTAAAGACAAGAAAGAAAGATATAATCTAAACTAGAGTCTTTTCTACTTTATAAAGGATGTCCTCATAGACATAGACTTCATCGATGATGCTCAAACGCTCCCACTCCACAGTAGGGCTAATCCTGGTAACAAGAGAGACCACTCAAGGGATCCTCACAGTAATCTTCGTAGTCGCCAGTACTTTGCGTATGGTACGCTTCTTCATCTTGCGCTTCCTCATATTGCGCTTCATAGCCATCAAAACCTATAGAATAGTCTAACAAAAGATTTTGTACAAAAAGGAGTGAGTTTCAAAGAAACTCAGCAAGGCAAGTTATTCCATAATAGCATAAATAACATAGTATCACAACAAAGCATAAGATGATATGATATGAGGCAACAATGTATGTATGAGTCTAACTCTATGTATGCTGGTCTCTATAGGCAGACATGCTTTAAGTCATAGCACCATACTTCTTTGGGTAGGTCTCATCACACAACGCCGGTTGGTAGTGGGTCCTTCATCCATCTTGGACAATCCATGGTTAGGGGTTAAGTCACCTCTCTCTCACATCACCGTTTGGTCTAAGTATTGGCGCATGTCAAGGTAAAGCCTAGCCCAATGCAAGTCTTCTACTTAGTCATATCAACTCAGATCCAGATACGTCCATTCCTCCCCTCTCGGGATCCTTTCCGGTATCCTTCACACTAGAGTCAGCGTATCCGACTCTCTCAAATACGGACTCATCAACCCTATAGGTCATCCACATATAGTGTCACGCCCTCCCAGCCGGTACCCTATCTGGCATACCCGAGAGTGTGATCCACAGCCCGAAGATCAGGTATCGAGTGATCAACCTCCCACATAAACAATAACATAATCATGAACAATCATAATAAAAGTGCGGAAGATAAACCATAGATCCAATAAAGAAAGAATGAATCGTAAATGAATCAGAATAATAGATATAATCAGAGTGTCAAACAGATAAGTAAAGTGAGGCAAAAATCCCACTTTACAACCAGCGGAAAAGTAGCTCTAAAAGAATAAACTAGACAAAATCTAATCCCAATAGCAAGTACATTGGGTAACTAAATTGTTCTCCACTTTATAGACAACATCCTTATAAGTGTAAATCTCATAAATGGCACAAGGACGCTTCCACTCAATGGTCGGACTAAGCATCGTACGGAGCATAACCACTCGCGGGATCTTCAGAGTAATTGTGGTAACCGCAATCACCTTCCCGGAGATATGCCTCTTCGCCTTGTGCTTCTTCATAGGGACCGTCATAGTACTCGGTACCTGCGGGATAGTCTAACAAACATTGTACAATAAAGGAATGAGTTTCAAAGAAACTCGGTAAGGCGATTAAAATCCATAATAACATAAATGGCGGGATTCCGGAACAATCATAAATGCAATATGATATGAGACAAGCAATGAATGAATGAATCTAACTCTATGTATGCTGGTCTCTATTGGCGGACATGCTTTAAGTCATAGCACCGTACTTCTTTAGGAAAGTCCACTCACATCCTCAACCATTTAAGATATCTTGGATTCTCTCACGGATCATTTCACCGGTCTTGAGCAGCCGATTGGTAATGGGTCCTTCATCCCTCGGGACAAACCTTGGCGGGGGGTTAAGTCAACACACTCTCTCACAACCATTTGGTATAAGTACTGGCGCATGTCGGGGTAAAACCTAGCCAAATGCAAGTCTTCTACTTAGTTACATCAAGTCGAGATCCGAGATACTTCCATTCCTCGTCCCCCGACGATCCTTTCCGGTATCCTTCACACTAGAGTCCTCATAGTCCCTGACTACGGACTCATCAACCCTATTGATCATCCACATATGGTAAACGGGAAGCTCTCACGTCCTCTCACGGGTTGGTTACCGGTCTTAAGCGCCCGTGAGCCCAAGTCTAACCATATGCAACCCTACCAATAAATGGCCCCCACAATGTGATTCCTGTCCTCTCACGGGTTGGTTACCGGTCTTGAGCGCCCATGAATCCCCATTGCTACCACGGGTCGTTCGGTCTCAATACCCCCTCCGATTAGGGTCTGACATAACAGGACATCCTAGCCAAACACTACTAGACAATCCTAGATATGTCATCCAACAGTTTAGGAAGGTGTCCAGAGGGCATCTCCGGAAACATCCCATAATATTCCCGTAGTAGTCCAAGGACAGAAGTGTCAAAAGGACACCTCTCCTTTCCAAACCATACTTAAGCATACACATGCATCAATTCATATCATCACATATATGGTAACTTCATATATGGAAAGAAATCAATAATTACAATCACTTGTATAACATTGGTAAGTAAATCATACATGAATCAATTCAATATGAATAAGTAACGCTACTGTAATCAAAGTTATGCAACAGTAGTATATCATTGTAAGAATCTAATTTAGGAATCATATCTATGATATTCAAATATAGAAACTAGATTCATGCTATCTATGTAATTAAGGAAATAACCATCCTTACCTTTATAACTCGCAAAGGAATCCTAAGAAATCAAGTAAGATCTTGGCAAACTTGAGAAGAAGGTCCTAAACAAGTATATACAACATATTAGGAAAGATCCCTAATAGAAAAGATACCAAAACATCCAACACAGACCAATTCTGGAGTTGCTGTACTCATTGGTCGAGTGGATTGGTCGACTGGCCCAGTCGACCAATCAGTCGACCAATGCAGACAGTAGCCTAAAAAAAACAGAGTTTTAAGATATGAAATCCGAATTTGGTGGTTCAAAAGGGTACTAATCAAGGGGTAAACTACATCAGCAGTATTCTAACATATAGGGGACCTCAACACACCAATCAAATCAAGATATCAAGATCCAAAAAAGTTACCATAATTAGATCAACCATGGATCTTGATGAATTCGAAATAGAAATCAAAGACAAGAACAATAGGAGGATGGATCATTGCTTCAGGTAATGGTATCATGAAAACATACATAGATCTTCAAGGAACAAGGCTTAGAAGCATAAATCTAAATAAGGAAATAAAACCTACCATATATGTAACTATCATGCTTCATGAAGAACACATAGTATGGTAGAAGAGAACAACTAGAAATTGATAGATTATGGATCATGGAAGGAAAACACAGTAATTAACTACTAACATGATCAATCATAGAAGATCCAAAGAGATCAGAATTCAAATCAGATGTTTAACAAGATTAGATCATGGTTTGATCATGATTCCTTCAAAAGCTTGCAATGATCATGGTTAAGATCATTGTTCTAGCCTCAAATCCTTAGGATGATCATGAGAACATGTTCAGAGATGTTTGCAACAGAGAATGCAGCATCTCTTCTACTGTCTCAACTCAGAAAGGAAAGAAAAACAAAGATGGAGGAGAAGAAGAGAGAGTAGACATACCTTTTGATGCAAAAAGAAGAGTTTCGACGAAGATCCGTCAAGAAAACACCAAGGATGCAAGGGAGATGACTTGCAGAGGTCTTTGGTTCGTTCCAGAGAGTTTGGAGGCAGCAAATACGAAGTGGACTCGAGATTGGACTTAAATAGAGCAAGAACAACCTAATTGCCAAAGACAGCACTCATTGGTCGAGTGGATTGGTCGACTGGCCCAGTCGACCAATGCTGACAGCAAGACCAAAACAGGGAATTGAAGGCCCAGATCAAATCCAATCCTAAAGGGGTTTTGCACACAAGTCAAGTGACTTACCTAATAGGTAGAAATGCCTTCAAACCAAGATAGAGAGCACTCCAAGTCCATCAACTAATCCGATCTTCATCAAGATTCAGCTTCCATAAATAGAACTTCATCATCAACTTTCATGGATTCAAAGCCAGACACCAAGTCCTCTACTGGGATGGCCCAAAGCTGACTTCTTACTTTACTCCGGGTCATCGGACCTACAAATAACAAGGTTCCCGGGTCAAGGTTAGGGCTGGGTTTTACATATAGTAAATGGGAAGCTCTCATGTCCTCTCACGGGTTGGTTACCGGTCTTGAACGCCCATGAGCCCAAGTCTATCCATATGCAACTCTACCCACAAATGGTCCCCACAATGTGATTCATGTCCCCTCACGGATATAACTCACCGGTCTTGAGCACCCATGAATCCCCATTGCTACCACGGGTCGTTCGGTTTCAATACCCTTCCGATTTGGGTCTGATATAACAAGGGTTTAACCTAGCCAAACACTGCTAGACAAGTCCTAGGTATGAAAACCAATAATCCAGGAAAGCGTCAAAGGGCAACATTGGAAATATCCCATACTACTCCCAATGAGGTCCAAGGACAGAAATGTCAAAAGGACATTCCCCAATCCCAAATCATACCTAAGCAATCACAATCATAATTCAGTCATATCATCCACGACAAATATCACATCATATGAAAGAGTATAATAAGACAAGATTAAATAAATAAGGAAACATACATGAGTAAGTATTCATACATAATCAAGTACATAAAGTAAATAAAGAAATAAGATCCTAATGTACTTGCAGCATTCATATCATAATAGAAACTAACATAACAGTAGCAAATCTAAGTAGTTCCCAAATTAGAAACTAAATCTATGCAAATCTATGTTAATATGGTAACAACTTTCCTTACCTTAAATAGATCCAAGAATATTCCGGACCAACAAGAGGATGAATCCAAAGTTAGCAAATAATCCCTAAAATAGCATCACACAATCATTAGGAAGTAGTCCTAAAAGAATAAGCATGATTCGAATCAAATCGGAAGAAGAAAACAGATTCTGCTGTTGCGGGTTCATTGGCTAGGTAGCATTGGCCAGCAACCCCAGGCAGTCTGCCCAAGAGTAAATCCGAAAGTAAAAAGGGAATCTTGATCCAAAACCTATGCTACACAAACCGGAATGCAACGAAACTTGGAGGGATTGTCGAACACAGTAGTCTAAGCCTAGAAAGCATAATTTAGACATCAAACCACCATTAAAACATTACTTCCTAATTTAGAACCATAGTTTCTATTTTGGTAAAAATCATAGTTTTCATTGGAAACATGCTATGAATGAAAGAGATGAACTAGAGATGATTAGATCTCATCCTAGTACAAGAACACAGTAGATCAGAGGTATGAATAATCATAGAGAAGCATCTATAATGCTAGAATGAATCAAAATAGGAAATATTATCATAGTTTAAGAAGAAATCATAAGAATCATGTTAAGAATGAATGAGATGATCATAGTACAAGAGAATGAAAAGAGATTGTAAAGATATGACTACAAGGTTGCAGCATCTTCATCATAATCTCAGTTCAGAGATGAGAGTGATCATAGAAAGAATAAATCATTAACATAAAAGATAGATTACTAACCTTTAATTGAAGAACAAGAGAGAGTGTTTGCAAGATTGCAAGATTAGGTCTTCTTCTTCACTCTTGGAGGCTTGGAGATGGTTTCCGTTCGTTCTCTAGGTGTTATGGAGGCTAGGGATACTAAAATCACGAAGTCATGGGGTATATATAGCAAGATTCTCAAAACAGAAGATTCTGTTCGAGTTCAGCAACTCTTGGTCGATTGGCTGGGTAGCATTGAGCACTCGACCCAGGCTGACAGCAAAGCCAAAAATAGGGATTTGAGGGTCTTCCACTACTCGGAATCAAACGAAACTTTAAACACATATTCTATAACATACCTAGCATGGAAAAATGGCTTTAAATCATATCCCACCGAGCTCTAAGGTCATCAACTAATCTTCTCTTCATCAAGGTGCAGTCTCTTCTCTATATCCAACATTGTCTTCAAGTATGGGGCATCATCTTCTATCTCCATAGGTTCGGAGTCAAACACTATATCATCTACCAATATGGCCCATAGTTGACTTTCACTTCTACTTCGGGTCTTCGGACCTACAATCAAAGAGTATCCGGGTTAAGGTTAGGGCAGGGTTTCACAAAAAGCCTAGCCCAATGCAAGTCATCTAGTCAGTTATATCATCTTAGTTTCAGATACGTCCATTCCTCATCCCTGACGATCCCTTCCGGTATCCTTCGCACTAGAGTCAACGTATCCTATGGCATCGACCAACTCGGAATACGGACTCATCAACCCTATCGGTTATCCACATATGGTAAACGGGAAGCTCTCATGTCCTCTCACGGGTTGGTTACCGGTCTTGAGCGCCCATGATTCCCGTCCTCTCACGGGTTGGTTACCAGTCTTGAGCGGCCGTGAATCACATTGCTACCGCGGGTCGTTCGGTCTCAATACCCTTCCGATTCGGGTCTGATATAACAGGGGTATATCCTAGCCAAACACTGCTAGACATCCCTAGGTATGACAACCAATGATTCGGGAAAGTGTCGATGGGCATCTTCGGAGAACATCCCATACCATTCCCTCCGATGTCCAAGGACAGAAGTGTCAAAGGACACTCCCCAATCCCAAACCAAACTTAAGCAAACACATTTTCAGATCAGTCATGACATATACAACCAACAGTTCATCATATACAAGAGAATGTAAAAGCAAAATCGGATTAGGTAATAATAAGTAATTCATATAACATGAATAATGAAAAAGATAATATAAACAAGTGCTATTGTTCTCACAGTAAGAGATCATAATTAAATTACAATAACAGTAAGTAATCTCATAGTTTCATAAGGTAGAAACTAGAGAACAAGCAATCTATGTAGTTAAGGAAATAACTGTCCTTACCTTGATTATCGAAGAAGATGATCCAAAGATCAAAGTAAGCAACTCCAAACTTAGCAAATAAACTCCTAATAACCATAGATACAACATTAGGAAAGATGCCTAAAAGATCAGAGAGAAAACGAATCAAATCGGGCGAAAAACGAAGCTACTGACTCCTTTCGTCGAGTGCTTGGTAGACTGGCCCAGTCGACCAAGCAAGTCAGTATGGAATTGTACAGACTGCTTTGGCCATAACTTCCTCGTTTGAAGTCGGATTGATCCGAAATTCGAAGGGGAACTTCCTAGGATGTATTAGAATCATATGGGAAGATAAAATCATCAAGTCATGGTAAAAATAAATGTGTTCTTGATTTAACCCAAGAAATTAGGGTTTCAACCTTTATGGCTCCCTAGGAAAGGTTATGATCACAGAATGAAAGGGAATTAATGATTTGCCAATTATAACAAGAAAATCATAGAAATTATAGTTTAGGTTACTAGAAACATTACCCATGTGGTTTCCCTCGCATGGGAGGTCACCAAAGTTTTCCAGAAATCAAGCAAGGGTTAGGGTTTCCAGAAAAATATACGGCCAGGGTTAAGATCATGATGATGATCATAGATCTCAAAGAAACGAAGGAGATCACGAAGGGATGGTTGCAAGGATGCAGCATCTACTTCCTGATCTCAATCAAGAACAAGATCGAAGAAAAGAAATTCGCAATGTTGAAGCGATTACTAACCTTGAATTGTAAGAATAGCGATGAGAGGTTTCAGATCTGTAGAGGAGTTTTCGAAATCACCAGAGAGAGTTTCAGAGAGGTGTTCTCACGTTCACAAAGTGTTTAGGAGGCAGCCGTAACAAAGAAATACGAAGTAGGGTTTAAATAAAAGTGAAAAACCCTAAAATTACAAATTCTCGGATTTCACACCCCTTTGGTCAAGTGCTTGGTCGAGTGGCCCACTCGACCAATGAGTCGACCAAGGTAGACAGTAAGGAATAATCAGGGATTTGGAGGATCAAATGGGCTTTAAACCTTATGGGCTTTTGCATACACATCAAGTGACATGTCAAGTGTAAGGAAATACCTCCAAACCAAGTCAGATAATACTCCAAGTCCTTCAACTAATCTCATCTTCAGACAACTGTAGCTTTCTTTCCAAATCTACACAGTCATCCAAGTATGGAACTCCATCAACAACATCCATGGGTTCAGAGTCAAACACCATGTCTTCTACTGAGATGGCCCATAGTTGGCTTCTTTCTTTACTCCGGGTCTTCGGACCTAAAAACAATCGGGTTACCGGGTCAAGGTCAGGGTTAGGTTAGGGCTGGGTTTCACAATGTGAGTCATGTACTCATTGATGCAGAAACAAGATATCCAAATATTGACAAACAAGTTTTGGCCCTGTTGGTAGCCTCGCAGAAGTTACAACCTTACTTCCAGGCACATCCAATTACCGTCCCGACCAATTTCCCGCTTAAGAAAATCCTACACAGACCAAACGTAGCCGGGAGGATGGTCGGATGAGCGGTCGAGCTTAGTGAATACCAAATTGAGTTTAAACCAAGAACGGCTATCAAAGCTCAGGTTTTGGCTAATTTCATTGTGGAAAATAGCGTCCCACGGGTTGGAAAACCAGATTCTACTCTACCCGACCAGAACAATGACCTATGGATATTGCATGTGGATGGCTTGCACAACAGCTCAGGTTCAAGAGCAGGACTTACTCTTAGAAGTCTGGGAGACTTCACAGTCAACTATGCACTAAGATTCAATTTCCCAGCTTCTAACAATGAGGCCGAGTACGAAACTATACTAGCCAAATTGTGAGTTGCCCAAGCATTGAGAGCACGAGACCTAGAAGTCAGGAGTGACTCCCAGCTAGTTATAGCAATGGGGAGTATAATGCAAAGGATGATCGAATGGCGAAATACCTTGCGAAGGTCGAGCAACTCCATACATTTTTCGATCGGGTAACGTTCAAACAAATACCCAGGAAAGAAATTGAAAAGGCAGATGAACTTTCCCGACTCTCCTTGGTCAACTACAAAAACTTGGATTCAGTAGTCCACATAGAGGAATTGGACTCCCCAAGCACAGAAGAGACTAAAATCATGGAGGTGGGGCAAGAGCCTGATTGGACTTCCCCACTCATGTCTTATTTAAAAGGCGATATCTCTCGATTGATCCAAAGAAGCCCAAAAGATCAGGAACAAGGTAGCACGGTCGAGAATATACTAGCTGACCATGCAACAAGACGCCCTTGAGTATGTCCCTAAGTGTAAACAATGCCAAAAGCATGCCATCGTCTCGAAGGGCCCAGCAGTGCCTCTCTCTCCGATCTTAAGCCCAACTCCTTTTGCTATGTGGAGGATGGACTTAGTTAGGAAGTTACCAAAAGCTTCAAGAATCTGGGTTGAGGCTGAACCTTTAACCTCCATCACAGAGAAGCAAATGGAAAATTTTTTTGAAGAAAAGATCATCCATAGGTTCGGAATCCCCCGAATTCTGGTGACCGATAATGGGAAGCAATTTGAGGGATCAGGATTCAAAACTTTTTGCGAAAGATATCACATTGAACACCGGTGCTCTTCAATTGCTTACCCACAAAGCAATGGGCAAGTTGAGGTCACAAATAGGACTTTGCTACATAGGATGAAGAAAAGGCTGGAAGAGAGCCGAGCACTCTGGGTCGAAGAGCTCCCGAGTGTCTTGTGGTCATACCAAACCACAATCTGGGCTCCTACAGGAGAGACACCTTTCTGCCTAGCATACGGAACTGAAGCTTTAGCCCCAGTAGAAGTTTTGGTTGGGTCCATTCACCACCAAACTTTTGATGAGAAGGAAAATGATCAAGGCCTAAGAACAAACTTAGATTTTCTATAAGAAACTCGGGAAAAGGCTCACTACAAGAACCAGTTGTACAAAAAAACGGTAGCTAAATACTACAACACCCGAGTGAAGACCCGAAGGTATAGATCGGGAGAACTGGTATTAAGGAGAATAGGGGCTTCAGACCCCAAAAACCAAGGAAAGTTATGCCCGACCTAGGAAGGCCCCTATATCATTGACAAAGATACAAAATCAGGAGCATACTGACTGAAGAAGCCAACAACAGGAAAACCGATCGACCAATCATGGAATTCCACCAATTTGAGAAGGTTCTACCAGTAGTTTTGTATCTTTTTCAAAAATAAAGATCTTCTTCCCGAGTTCATCACCAAAATACTTAACTACAAATCTTTTGCGCCTCTATTGGGGACTCAACAATTATAAAGTTCGGGAACAAACCCGGCTTTATCCATAGCACCTTTTTCAAGGACCACAAATAAGAACGGTGACTCGGGAGTCAACCCGGCCACATCATCAGCACCTTTCTTAAGGACTATGTACGAACAAGTACAGTGACACGGGAATAAACTCAGTCACACCCTTAGCACCTCTTTCAAGGACTACGAGTGATTCGCGAAATAACCCGGTCACACCCTCAGCGCCTTTCATCCCTACCACCTCATATTAATGTTTAAATTCTTAGTATGATTTTCGAAGGAGAAAGAAAAAATATATATTTTGATAATAACAAGAAGGAATTGAAATTAACTTTACATATTTCATTACATTTTCTTAACAAACATAGTTTTTCACAATTGCTTCTAATCAAAAGTAAATAACCCACTTAAATTCTTGATGCTCCATTTCTGTCTGTCTTGCTAAACATTTGATTCCTAAATCAATAAGTTCTCGAGGAAGCTTAAAAGTCAAGTGATTTCACATTTAAATACTATTATAACTTTCTCAGATCAAATCATGGATATTCTATAAAGTTTTTTTTAACCTCATTTTGTTTTATAAGTTAGATTTCTATTTTCATATTTGGCAAAGATAAAAATATTATAAGTGAACCTTCTTGATGGATTCAAACTAAATATATAGTTCAACCATGGTTTGCACTCATTAATTTATTAATTTTTTTTTACTGAAATTTTAATACACTACACAATGTATAAAAATATATATTAAATAGATTAATAAGTTTGTTTTTCAAATGTAACTAAATGTTTGAAAAATATATATTTTATTTCATATTGAGCATCACAAATCACGTGCATTTGCACGTGCCTTTTTACTAGTCAACAAAAATGCCAATTCAAACCTCAAGGGGTTAGCTTAGTTGACAAAAACCAATGCCTCCTAACATGAGATCAAGAGTTAGAATCTCTTTGAGGCCAGGGGCAAATCTCTATCTTATGTTAAAATTGTATATAAAACTATCTCCTAAGAATGTAATCGAGGTGTTGGTATATTAGCTCAGACAGATCTGAAAGTTCCAAGAAGGGGAAAAGAAAAAAAAAAGAAGAAGAAGAAGGAAAGGCAGATCCAATAGTCAGCAGCAAACTTCACTTTTGAATGTTAAAATTTGAGTTTTTTACAGGTGGGTCCCTTTAGTGGACCATAAACTAATGTAGAATCCCCTTAATGCAATATATTTCATGTGGGCCCAAGCAAACTAACACCGTTAGCCACCGTTAAATATATTCAAACTTCAAATGTGAAGGGGCCAAAGTGCCCCTCAGGTTATTCAATACATTGTGTTAATAGATGGTTTTAAAAAGAAATAATTCGTCATTAAGAGTTAATTATATGGTTAAATATATAACCAATATAATTTGAGGGATATTTTAGCCTCTCCATGTTTGAAATTTGAATATACTTAACGACAACTAACAGTGTTAGTTTGGTTAGGAACCTCACGTAATATATTGCACTAAAGGGACGCATCATTAGTTTGTGGTCCACTAAGAGGACCCACACGTAAAAAACTCTTAAAATTTTGATTTTAAATTTGAGCTCGGCTTTCAATTTATGAACAAATGGAGCTCCACTTTTTTTTTTTTTTGGGTAAATGGAGCTCGATTAATGATTACCAATTGTTAACCAATAAGAAAGATTAATGATTACCAATAAGTAAAGACAACAATTTTGATTTGAATCATTTGGACAGTTCAGATAAGTTTAGTTATTATTATAGGTTAGTTAAATTATTATTATTATTATTTAGAGTAAATTATGCCAACATAGGCCTTAAAGCATTGACACCCCAATTTATGTTTGAAAAATACAGTCATCCAACAATTGAATTTTTATTGGACACTATTAATCATAGTTGGTGGGTCCCATTACAATTTGCGTCATAGGTGTGAAATCCAGCCCAAACCTTAACCCGGAAATCCATTTGTTTGTAGGTCCAAAGACCCAAAGTGAAGGTAGAAGTCAATTGTGGACCGTCTCAGTGGAAGACATGGTGTTTGACCCAGAACCCATGGATTTGATGATGGAGTTCCCTATATGGAAGCCTTACCTGATTTGGAGAAGAAACTGCAAATTGTTGGAGAAGAGCTTGGTTGATGGACTTGAGCCCTAGATTGACACATTTTGGAAGGTCCCTCAATGTTTGGTAAGTCTCTTGATTGAGTTGGGAGAAGCCCCTTTGGAATTTTGAAATTTGGAGTTAGAAAACCAGATTTTTGGGCCTTACTGCTCAGTGTTGGTCGATCACCTGACCGACCAACACATGAGCGACCAATAGTGACAGGGACTATTTGGTAAATCTTTGAATTTTTAGGTTTTTGAAGTTCCATACATTATAACTTCGTGGTAAACTACCTCATTATGTTCCTAAGCCTCTAGAGAACGTGGGAAGCCTCTCTCAAGCACTCACGTTGGAACTTTGGAAGATCTTCAACCAATTCTCAAAGTTTTTTGACGAATCTTCTTCCTTAAGGTTTTTTAATCACTCTTACTCTCACTAGATCTACTCTTATTATTTTATTCTTATCTCTGTGATTAGGAGGATGCTCTTATGTCATTCCCATGACTGATCCTCCAATCTTTGTAGTTCTAGAATGAATCTCCATTCACTCTATTACTTTGTGAATCAACACATGATGATTTCGAAGGAAAATCAAGTGTGATCTTCATGAATGAATACTCATTCTAAGTTTTTGATTTCTAAAGCATGCTAGATTCATTCCTATGATTATTGTTATCTATGATCTACTGTTCTTTTCTTCCTAGAGTGAATTCTCATTCTCTCTAGTCTTTCTGTAGAAATCATGGATTGATTTCAGAAAAGGCCTAGTTTTGATTAAATTAGAATTCTACTCTAATGATCATTGTTGATGCCTAATATATGCTAGATAATCTTAGTTTACTATTTTAGAATTTTCCTTGAAATTTCGGAGTGTTTCGAATCTCGGAAGTTGAGTTTCGGATAAAAAAAACTAGGGGTTTTGTCTGTACAAAACTAGCTTGGTCGATCAAAGCGACCAAGCCTGACCGACCAACAGAGTCAGGGACAGCAAGGTGACTCTGTTTTGATCCATTTCACTTCCAATCTTCCAGTGTTTGTTCCTAATGCTTAACCTATGCTTGTTTAGGGTCTATTTGGTAACTTTGGACCTATCCTCATCCTTTTCTCCAGAGTTTTTCGAGATTAACTAAGGTAAGGACATTTGTTCTCAAATAACCTAAAATACATGATTGCTTATATTTGATTTGAATTGCATGATCATACTACTATTTTCATGAGTTACTTATAGTTACATTACTGCTATAATTACTATAACTACAATAGGACTTTAATCATGTGATTCACTTGTTATTTTGATTATAAATGATTGGTTATTCTCTCGTGAATGGTTTATCAGTTGTGCTTATGAATGACTGATTTGGAATGTGTTTGCCTAAGTTGCAATTGGGGAATGGGGAATGTCCTTTTGACATTTCTGTCTTTGGATACCAATGGAGGTGGTATGGGACACTTTCCTATGGTGCCCCTTGGCGCTTTCCCTGATTACTGGTTGACATACCTAGGGCTTCTCTCGCAGTGTTTGGCTAGGATTACCCTATTATATCAGACCGATTCATAAGAGAATTGTGACCGATTGACCCATGGCAGCAATGGGGATTTGTGGGTGATCAAGACCGGTAACCAACCAGTGGGAGGACATGAATCACATTGTGGGGGTCATTCATTGGTAGGGTTGCAGTAGTAGACTTGGGCTCATGGGCACTCAAGACCGGTAACCAACCCATGAGAGGACATGAGAGCTTCCCGTTTACAATTTGTGGGTGACCAATAGGGTTAATGAGTCCGTAGTCCGAGTTAGTTGTAGCCATAGGATACGATGACTCTAGTGGGAAGGATACCGGAAAGGATCGCTAGAGGCGAGGAATGGAAGTATCTAACCCTGACTTGATGTAACTAAGTAGATGACCTGCATTGGGCCAAGATTTACCCTGACATGCGCCAATACTCAAACCAATGGTAATGTGAGAGAGTGGTGACCCTAGCCATGGAATGTCTAAGAGGGATGCAGGACCCAATTACCACCGGAGAACCCAAGATACCGAGATGGTTGAGGGAGAGTGATTTGAGACCTACCCAGGGGAGTATGGTTCTATGACTTAAAGCATGTCTTCCACTAGAGACCAACATACATAGAGTTAGAAGCATACTTGCATAACTGCCTCATATCATATTGCATCTTGTATGTTTTGCTATCATGTTATATGTGTTATTGTGGAATAAATTGCCTTGTTAAGTTCTTTTGAACTCATTCCTTTTGGACAATGTTGTTAGATCTTTCTGCAGGTACTAATGACTATAAGAGCCAGTACTATGAAGTCCAAGCGGATGACTCATACTGTTCCCAAAGTTGTCACATCCACCAAGCTAGTACCCTACTAGGCATACCCAGGTATGTGATCCACAGTCTCGAAGATCAAGTATCGAGCAACCATGCCTCCCACATACGCAATAACACAATCGTGAACAATAATAATCAAGGTAAAGTGTATAATAAAAAGAAATCATGGATAAGATAAGAACAAATAATAAGAGTGCGGAAAAAAGATGATACCAATATATAAATATAATCCAAAAGAGAGAGAGAGTGAGCGGAAGTCACTCCCTCAGTGGAGCGGAAAAGTAGTCAATCAAAGTTAATTACAAAACCAACATCTAAGAGTATATCAAAAGAAAGTTAATTTACATATTCGAGTTTCCAAATAATAACAATAAAAGGGCCTAAACTAAGGTCTCCTTAGTCTTGTTCATGATGTCCTCGTAAGTGTACATGAAGGAAACAAAGCAGGGCCTCTCCCACACCAAAGTCCGGCTAATCTTGGTACGGAGGGTAATCACCCTCAGCACCTTCACAGTAACTTTCATAATGGCCAGGACCTTCAGTGTAGTATGTGGAATCCTAGTTCGCCTCAAAGTATGAGCCAACGGCTTCTTCGGTAGCTGTGGAGAAATCTACCAAACAATGCACAAAAAGGAATAAGTTCAAAAGAACTTAGCAAGGCAGTTAATCCATAATACATAAACCATATGATACAAATCATAACATGATGCAAGATGATATGAAACACATGATACAAGTATGATACTAACTCTACATATGCTAGTCTCTATGGTAGACATGCTTTAAGTCATAGCACCATATTTCTTTGGGTAAATCTCAATCACTCAATCACCAGTTGATAATGGGTCCTGCATCCCTCGGGACAAATCCATGGTTGGGGTTTAAGTCACTGCTCTCTCACATCACCATTGATCTAAGTAGTGGAGCATGTCAAGGTGAAGCCTAGCCCAATGCAAGTCATCTACTTAGTCATATCATGTCATATCCAGTATATGTCAATTCCTCCCATCCCGGGATCCTTTCCGATATCCTTCACACTAGAGTCACAGATATTACTCACCGGACTCACCAACCCTATTGGTCATCTACAAATAGTAGACGGGAAGCTCTCACGTCCTCTCACGGATCTAACCCACCGGTCTCGAGTGCCCGTGAGCCCAAGTCTAGCTATTTGCAACCCCACCAATAAATGGCCCCTTTCGGGTATCCATAGTATGATTTATGTCCTCTCACGGGGTGGTTACCGGTCTTGAGTGCCCATCAAACCATACTACTACCACGGGTCGTTCAGTCTTAATGCCCTTCCGATTCAGGTTTGATACAACGGGGATGTCCTAGCCAACACATCTAGACAAGTCCTATGTATGTCACCCAATAATTCGGGAAAGCGTCGATGGGCATCTTCGGAGAACATCCCATACTATTCCCTCCGATGTCCAAGGACAAAAATGCCAAAAGGACATTCCCCAATCCCAAATCATACTTATCTAATCACATTCTCAATTCATCATATCATACATACATGATACATCATCATATTGAAAGATACGTCATAACATCACATGATCAAGTGTATAAGAAATGACAAGAATTAATAGACATGATAAACAAAGTAATTAAACATGGTGCTACTATCATAAGGTAACTACAGTAGTCATATGATGTCTAAAACAACTAATAATATAAGCCTACTAAGTTGCCAACATCAGAGTAACAATCATATAGCCTATGTCACATGGGTATAACCGTCCTTACCTTAAGCCGCGATGATGATAATCCAATGGCCACAAAAGAATGATCCAAATATGGTATTAAGACCCTAGACAAACATAAATGAAAGATTATAAAAGAAATCGGGAAAATCGGAGGTCAAACGGATCAAATCGACGAAGTACACAATTCAGCAGTCCATTGGTTGACTGATTGGTTGACTGGCCCAATCGACCAAGCAGTTGACCAAGTGAATAGGGTCCGATGCCAAATAGTGATTTTTGGCTCAAAATCGATCTTCCGGGGCTTGGATCGATCCGAAACTTGGAGGGATTCATCGTATCAATATAAGAATACTACTAATCAAGTAATTAACACAATCTAAAGGTCTAATTAGAAACCCCCAAATTGAAACCCTATGTTCCAAATGCAATAATCATAGCATGAATTGAAATCAAGTGAATTTGCATTGGAAATGAATGAATTAGCTAGGAGAACTAATAGGAATTGGATTAGAATCATATGCTAGCAATAAACATAGACATAGCACACTATATATCTCAGTTTAGGACAAGAATGCATGAATTAAGAAGAGAATCAAAGGAATGCATATGCAAGGATTGAAATGAGAGCATAGCATCAATGGAAAAGGAATGAGATCAATGATTAGCTAAGAGTGAACACTTGGAGTGATGGTTGCAAGGTTGCAGCATCAACTCCAAGGTTGCAACAGCAAGAAAAGAAAAGAAAAGAGTAGAATAGAGAGTGAGAGTGATGAATCATACCTTGAATGTGCAAATGGAGACAATAGACAATGATTGCAATGATTGGGGGCAAGAATCCTTCACAAACACCAAGAGAGTGCCTTAGGAAGCTCCACTCTCATTCTCAGTAGCCTAAATGAGTATAATAGGGTTCAAAACACGAGAAACACTTTAATAGAGAAAGGAATATCCAAAAAGCATCTTTTTCTCGGATTTGTACAACCATTGGCAGACTGGCTTTGGTCGATTGACTCAGTCGACCAAGCATGTACAACAAGCTTGAATCAAGGAAATGAAAGGCTATACGGCTCCGAATTGAATTGGATTTTCTCCTACAAGTCAATAAACAAGTCTAGAGTAGAGAAATACCTTCGAAACAAGACCGGAAGTGCATCAAGCACTTCAACTAAGCTTACCCTCTTCTAGGTGTAGTTTCTCACTAAACACTAACAATGCATCCAAGTAAGGGGCTTCACTGCCAATATCCATGGGCTCCGAATCATACACCAAGTCTTCAACTATGAGGGCCCACAAGTCTCTTCTTCCACCACTCCAGGTCTTCGGACCTACACACATCAAGGATCCGGGTTAGGGTCAGGGTTAGGATAGGGCTGGGTTTCACATTCTCCCCCCCCCCCTTAAAAGAAATTTTGTTCCTCGAAATTGAAAGAGTACCTGTGCTTCCAAAAAGATGAGGAAACTTCTCCTTCATGTCTTCTTCTTTCTCCCATGAAGCTTCTTCAGCGGTATGGTTCTTCCACCGAATCTTCACCAAAGGGATGGTGCGATTTTACAATTGTTTGTCCTTTTTGTCTAGGATTTCGGCTGGCTCTTCATCGTAGGAAAGATCAGCACTGAGTCCTTCGAGTGCTTGTTGTAGTATGTGTTTTGGGTTCTCTATGTACTTCCGGAGCATAGAAACATGGAACACATTATGAACTCCAGCAAGAGATGGGGGCAAGGCCAAACAGTATGCAACAGGTCCAACCTTCTCCAAAATCTCAAAAGGTCTGATGAAACGATGGCTAAGCTTTCCTTTAACATTGAATCTCATCACTCCCTTCATAGGCGATACTTTGAGGAAAACTTTCTCTCCAATCTGAAATTCTAAATCGGTTCTTCTCTTGTCGGCATAAGATTTCTGTCTAGACTGGGCAGACTTGATCCTTTCTCTAATCATGTCAACCATCGCACTTGTAGCTTCAATCATTTCTAGACCCAAAACTCTTCTTTCACCGGTCTCGGTCCAATACAAAGGCATCCTACAAGTGTTACCATACAAAGCTTTAAATGGAGCCATGCCTATTGTTGCTTGATAATTGTTGTTATAGGCAAACTCAACCAAAGCTAAGTGTTCATCCCAATTGCCACCCATATCCACTACACAAGATCTAAGCATATCTTCCAAGATTTGAATTGTCCACTCAGATTGTCCATCAGGCTGTAGATGATGAGCTGTACTCAGATTCAATTGGGTTCCCAAGGCTTTCTGCAGACTATTCCAAAACCTTGAGGTGAACCTAGGATCATGATCAGAAACAATACTCACAGGCACTCCGTGTAGACGAACCACATTGTCCACATAAAGCCTAGCTAGCTTATCCAAAGTATGAATGATCTTCATAGGAATAAAATGAGCTGATTTAGTCAACATATCAACAATCACCCACACAGTGTCATTACCTTTACTTGTCTGAGGCAAGCTAGTCATGAAGTCCATAGAAATATCTTCCCACTTCCAACTAGGAATAGGAAGGGGCTGAAGTAATCCCGATGGGGGTTGACGAACGGCTTTCACACGTTGGCAAGTCTCACACTTGGCAACAAAATCTTCAATATCAGCTTTCAGACCAATCCACGAAAAATGTTCCCTTAAGTCCTTGTACATCTTGGTACCTCCAAGGTGTACTGTAAAGATTGACTGGTGTGCTTCCTTCAATATTTCCTTCTTGATTTCTTCAACAGCCGGCACACAAAGTCTACCTCTAAACAACAAAGCACCATCCATAGACATACTAAAATCAAAGTCCATTTCGGGAGTCAAGACAATCTTCTCAATCTTCTCTTTCAACTCTTGGTCGGAACCTTGCAAAGCAACAATTCTGTCTCGAAGGGTGGATCTTGCTGTCATAGCAGAGAGAACAAAATCCGAATCTTCGAAAACAACTTCCAAACCAAAACCCGCAATCGAAAACAACAAAGGTTGACTCAAAGCATTCAAGTCCAACACCTTCTTTTGACTTTTCCTGCTAAGTGCATCAGCAACAACATTAGCCTTACCAGGGTGATACTGGATGTCACAGATATAATCAAAGACCAATTCTAACCATCTTCTTTGTCTCATGTTCAATTCCTTCTGGGTAAAAAAGTACTTCAAACTCTAATGATATGTGAAGATAGCGATCTTCTCACCATACAGGTAATGTCTCCAAATCTTCAAAGCAAAGACAACGCGGCAAGCTCTAGATCATGAGTGGGGTAGTTCCGCTCATAATTCTTCAATTGCCGAGAGGCATATGCCACTACTTTACCATGTTGCATCAACACGCAACCAAAACCAATCTTAGAAGCATCAGTGTAGACTGTCAAACCACCATAACTATCAGGTATAGTCAAAACCAAAGCACTTGTCAATCTAACTTTCAGCCCTTCGAAATTCTTCTCACAAGCTTCGGTCCACACAAACTTCTCTTCCTTTCTAGTTAGCTTAGTCATAGGAGCAGCCAACCTAGAAAAGTTCTCAATAAACCTTCTGTAGTATCCTGCCAATCCAAGGAAACTTCTTATCTCAGTCATAGTCTTCGGTCTTTCCCATTCGGCAACGGCTTGCACCTTTTCAGGATCAACAAGAATACCTTTGGCTGAAACAACATGGCCGAGAAATACTACCCTTGAGAGCCAAAAGTCACACTTGCTAAACTTAGCATAGAGCTTCTTTTCTCTCAACCTTTGAAATGTGAAATTAAGGTGTTCCACATGCTCTTCTTCATTCTTCGAATAGATCAAGATGTCATCAATAAAGACGATCACAAACTTATCAAGCCTATCATAAAATACTCGATTCATGAGATCCATGAACACAGAAGGAGCATTAGTTAAACCAAAAGGCATAACTCTAAACTCATAATGTCCATATCTTGTTCTGAACGCTGTCTTAAAGATATCACTTGACTTCACTTTCAACTGATGATATCCAGACCTCAAGTCAATCTTTGAGTACACAGCTGCACCTTTCAACTAATCGAAAAGATCATCAATCCGGGGCAGCGGATATCTATTCTTGAAAGTCAACTTGTTCAACTCCCGGTAATCAATGCATAGACGCATGATATTGTCCTTCTTCTTCACAAACAAGACTGGAGCTTCCCAAGGGGATACACCAGGTTGTACAAAACCTCTCTCTAAGAGCTCATTCATTTGTGTTAGCGACTCTTCTAACTCGGTAGGTGCCATTCTATAGGGAGCTTTAGATACCGGGGCAGCTCTAGGAGTTAAGTCAATGGAAAACTCAACTTCTCTATCAGGGGGTAGTCCTGACAGATCATCTGGAAACACATCGGCAAAATCACACACAACCTTGACTTCATCAAGCTTCTTTCCTTCTTTGACCTTGCTTCCAAGTGAAGCACTTTCCACAAATGCACAGACTTGCATCAATGCGGTCAAAGTCTTCTTACTGATTCTTCCCTTTTCTCCTTGGAACTCAAAAACTGAATTCTCACTCAACTGAAACTGAATTCTCTTTGAAGAACACAAGATTACAGCATTGTGAGATGTCAGCCAGTCAATTCCCAAGATTACATCAAAGTCCTTCATATCAAGCAACACTAAGTTCACCTTCAAATTCTTTCCACAAATCAACATAGGACATTCTTCTAACACTCTATCTAGCTTTACAACAGACCCAATAGGGGTACTAATCAACAAACAACTAGATAAACACCTGGGTGTTAGGTTAGTCTTCAAAGCAAAAGTAGATGAGATGAATAAATGAAATGCACCCGTATCAAACAAAACAAATGCTGGAAATGAAGCAACTAACAATGTACCTGTAACAACATCATGACAAGGATCCTGTTCAACACCAGACATGCTGAACACTCTGCCAGAGGGAGGGGCAGGGGCAGGAACAACAACACTTCTCACAACAGGGGCCAATAGGTTGGGAGGCTTCTTCGGACAAAAATAAGCATAATGACTTGTCTACTTGCAAAAGAAACAAGTAGAGTCCTTCTGTCCAATAAGAGTCGCTACAGTGGGAGGTCTCTGAAATGCAGGTCTAGGATTAGCAATCCCAGGCCGAGAAGGATAAACAGCTCCCGTAGGTCTAACTCCAGTAGGATGACTATGCTGGCCCGCATGTACAACAACGAACTCTGTCCAACACTCCTTGGCTCAAAGGTAGGAGTGGGATATGGAGTAGGTCTCACAAATCGACGATCAATGCAGTCAACATAACCAGGGTTCCTTGGCTGCCAAGGCCTCTGGACCCGAACATTCTCTATTTCTGTCTCTTCTAGCTTCTTTGCATTCTGTACTACCTGGGCATAGCTCTCAAGAGGGAGAACGGTGAGATATGCCTTTATCGATGGCCACAGTCCTTTGAAAAACTTCTTCACTTTCGCATTGTCAGGTTTGATCGAATCAGGGGCGAAAAAGAATAGCTCTTCAAATTTCTGCTGGTAGTCCAGCACAGATAAGGAACCTTGAACCAATGCCATAAATTCTGCCTCCTTGGCATCCTTCACTGCTTCAGGAAAGTAATTCTTATAGAACGCTTCTTTAAACAATTCCCACGATACAACACCCGCATGGAGGTCTTCAAGAATAGGTCTAGTCGAAGTCCACCATGCATCAGCCTCATGCTGAAGCTTCTGCTTCTGCAAAAAGAACTTTCTGGGCATCGGAGCACTGCAAATTCCAAAAGGCCTTCTCTAGTTCCCTCAGCTATTTGTTAGGAAATAGAGCATCCTTTGTTACACCGGTGAAAGATGGCACTTGCAGTTTCAGGAAACTCTTCATTAGCCTAGTATGCGGGGTTCCAGCGAACCTCTCCACATACGGAGCTGCAACATTAGGGTTTCCTTGCCCACCAGCATGATCCCCGCCATGAAGCTTGTCATCATCTGAGTAAACTGGGTTGCCTGTTGTTGCATCATGTTATTCATAACATTAGCAATATCCCGAAAACTTCTGATCTCAAGAGCACCTGGGAGGTCAATAGTGGTGTGACTATTCTCTTGTGTCTGTTGGTCTGAAGTACCAGCACGCGTCTCACCATTACCGGTGCTACCGGAACCTACAAGTCAATTTCTCAAGACAACCATTCTGCAAAAATAAAGATGACAACACCAACATCGAAGATTCGTCAACAACTTCAAGACCAAGTGATTAGAATGCTCAAACATACTTAGAATCATCAACATAGTAAGCAAACAATCAAACATTGGTCAAAAATCCAAAAATCGAGCCGAAAATCCAAGCAAAATCCAAAACAGGGCATTTTGTCTTCCTTTGGTCGACTGGTTCATTCGACCAAGCAAATTCAGCACACGAATTTTGGGCTTTAAACCTCATTTCCCACTTCGTTTCTCATTTCAAACTCAAATTTCTCAAGGAAGAGCTCTGGAGAACCAACTTGCCAATGTTTCCAAGGAGAATCCAAGTGTTTAGAAGCTTCAACAACATCAACACAACACACATAGAAGATCCAAACAAGGTAAGCACTATTCATCATCTTCTCAAGTTGGTTTCTTTGTGTAAAATCCATGAAAATCCATGTTTAACTTGTTGTTCTAGGTTAGAAACATGTTCATGCATGCTTAGTAACGTAATCCCATAGTTTCCATACAAAAACAAGCCTTAAACATCAAGCAAACACAAAAACACCAACTTGCTTTCACTAACGCAACCGAAATTCTCAAATTTAGAAAATTTTCGAATACTCTCAAACCGCTTGGAATTTTAACATGAAATCAGTTGTCACATGCTAGAAATGATATGCTAAAGGTACTCATGCAATTTGTTTCAACCAATTTCGATGTTTTCAAAAATCCCCAATTTTGACCTAAGAAGCCAAAAATCACATTTCTAGCTTGCTGAATTTTCCGCTTTAGGCTGTGATTCGATTTGAATTTTCCCCAAAATCGAAAATATCCAAAAATTATGAAAATGCCCTTCTTGTCTAAAGTTCTTGGTAATTCTCTAACATTGACTTGTTTAATCTCTTTCTATAGGTACAGTCATCATGGAGAGACGAGGACGAGGAGGAGGCCATGGTATAGGTAGATTAGTAGGGGCCAGGAGAGGTTGAGGACAGGCTCCGCCTCAGCCACGAGAGGAGGTCATAGATAGACATAGATTTACGACACCACAGGCAGAGTTTCTACATGAGACTTACTTTGAACATTGTCGCATTGAGCATGGTCGAGCACTTCAGTTGCGAGAGTTGAGGACCTTTAGGATCAGACAACGGTTCGATACAATGAGATGAACACACCTGTTTATGGAGGATCTACCGGTGTATCCGGAGTTGGTTCGGCTGTTCATGTAACAACCCCCGTATTTCTAACCCAGGATCCGTATTGCAGGTCTGAGAACCCGAAGGTCTAGCTGGGTAAATTTGTGGAGTGTCAGGATAGAAGTCCATGATCCATACCCTGAACCCATGGATCTGGATTCTTTTGTTGAAGAGCCTGCCTTGCTTGGTAGTTGGACTTCTGGAAGGCAAGTGATGTCTGGAGATGTTCGGAATGAAGGTAAGACATCCCCCATGTCTTCTTTAGGGCTAGGTTGTCCTTGGACATCAACCCCCTGAGCAAAGCACCCTTGTATAGCAATATATTTGGGGGCAGTTGCTAGTGGCGGTTGATTAAACCAAGCGACCGCCTTGAGCGACAGACTGGTCCTGATTGCTGAATTTTGCCCTATTTTGCCCCCTGACTCCTATAAATAGTAAACCTCGTCTATTTTACCAATATTATATTTGGGATTACCATTTTTGGAGGTTAGACGGCTGTGGAGACGTGCTGGAAGCAGTTCTAAAGTGCTGTCAGAGTCCTAGAAGGTTCTACTGTCTTTCATAGTTGATCTGGTTGAGGTAAGTGATTCCCTGTTCACTCATACTTCACCACTTGCTATAATAAAAGTAGAATAGTGTTTCCCTTTGATGTTCTTGATCCTTCTATTGCACTGCCTACCTTTTTGTTGATCTTGGTGAGATCAGATCCGGAAACGAAACCCTGCTTTCATGAAAAGGGCTTATCTAATCAAGGGAAGGTCTCTGGATAACCAATTTGATGTCTTTGGTTAGGTTTAGTATCACCTGTGGTTATAGGAGTGTTAGATTTGAGATTCAGACTATGATCATTCAAAATTCGGATTGAAAATGGATGATCAGAAGCCTGATTTTCGAATTTGAAACTCTCTGTTTTTGGGGCGGTCACTAGTGGCGGTCGATCAACTTAAGCGACCGGCCCGAGCGACCGGCTGGTTTCTAGTGACCAAATGACTTTTGGTTTTGATCCGATTTGATTCATTCGACTTATACCTTATTGTAACCCTGTATATAGGTATTCTCTGTTTCAAATAAAAGTCTTATAATAGTTTCTGAATTGCAAGTTAGAGGGAATTCTGCATAATTACAGGTAAGGACATACAATCCTATTCTTATGTAATGAGTTGAACATGCTAGTCTAGTATCTGTTATTATTGTTCTTTCTTTTCATATACTGTTGTAACCTTGTTTAGCATGCTGATCTTATGATATGCTTGCTGTTTGCATTGTCTTTACTTATACTTTGTTGATCATGAATGTGATATGCTGATGTTGGTTGGTTTATGGTTCTAATGGAAGGGGTATTCCATTGGGATATCTTAGCTTGGGATATCAGAGGGCTATGGTATGGGACACATGCTCGCTGATGTCTCTAGCTCTATCATAAATATTGGATGACATACCTAGGTAGAGTCTAGAGTTGCATGGCTAGGTATCCCACATGCTACTACCCTTTCGGTAGGGGAATTGAAGCCGGATGACCCGTGATGACAGTGATGTGATGTTGGTCCACTGTTGGTCATATAAATGGTAGGGTAGCATATGTTAGGGTTGGGCTCATGGACGTCCAAGGAACGGACTGGGTGTCTTGTGAAACCCAGCCCTGACCCTAATCTGGAAACTCTATTTATTGTAGGTCCATTGACCTGAAGTAAGGCAAGAAGTCATCTTTGGGCCATTTCTGTTGAAGACTTGATGGCTGGATTGGAATCCATGAGTGTTGATGCTAGTGTCGCAATGGTGGAAACTGCACCCGGATGAAGATTGGATTAGTTGATGGTCTTGGAGTGGTCTCTGTATTGATTCAAAGGCATTTCTAACTCCTAGGTATGTCACTCTAGAGGTGTGCAAAACCCCTTGATGTTTGGACTTGATCTGAGCCTTCAATTCCCTGTTTTGGAGTTGCTGTCTTGATTGGTCGACTCATTGGTCGATTGAACCAATCGACCAATCAATCTACCAATTGATTCTGTTTTTGAAATTTGAATCCTGTCTCTTCTATTTAAGTCTAATCTCGGGAATACTCCGCCTCCTAAGCCTCTGGAACGAGTTAGAACCCTAATCTAACCCATTCCCTTGCATTCTCTGTTGATCTCTTACAAAGACTTGAAGAATTCTTCATCTTTCTACGGCAAAGGTATGATCTCACTCACTCTCTCTTCTATCTCTGATTTTCTTCCTTTTATTCTATTTTCATTGAGATCAGAAAGGTGATGAAGCATTCTTGTAATCGTCAATTCTCTGATCTCACCATATTCTTTAAGACTCATGATCATCATCATGATCTTAACCTCAGCCAGTGGAATCTTTGAAAACCCTAACCCTAATTCTTTGAAACCCTAACCTGTGTGATTGTCTGGAGAACTTTTGGTAACCTACCTTGTGAAAGGGAAATCCTTTTTGGGTGACCTTGTGTTAACCTAAAACTTAATCATCTATACTTTCCTGTTTTGATTTGTCTTTGTTCATTCAGATCTCACAATTATTTGTCCAGGGAGCCAAAAGGGTGAAACCCTAATTCTCTTGGATTAAACCCAGGAATCCCCTAGTTGATCATGTTAACCCAATTATTATGTTTTCTTTACTAGATCTGAATTCTTTCATATCCTAGTTCATTATCTTTAATCTTTCTATTTTTCCCTCCTAACCTATGTTAACCCTAATTAGGTTAACCTCATGATTTCTAGGTTGTAACTTGAGAACTTGTTTTGAGTTAAGATTTGATATCCTCTATACCCTAGAATACTACCATGATAATTCCCCTCTTAAATGTACCCTTTTGAACCATCGAATTCGGTTCTGGATTCTCAAAATTCGGATTCTTGCAGAGCCATCATGCGCATTGGTCGACTCATTGGTCGACTGGTCCAGCAGACCAATCAATCGACCAATGAGTACAGCAACCTCAATCTTGGTCTGTTTCGATTGATTTATGATCTTTTCCTTTATGCATCTTTCCTAACATGTTGTGTACACTTGTTTAGGACTGTCTTCTCAGGTTTAGTCAAGATCATACTTGATTCTTTAAGATTCCATTCAAGTTAGAAGGTAAGGACAGTTGATTCCTTAACTACATAGATTGCTTGTTCTCTGGTTTCTACTTTGTGGAACTATGAGATTACTTACTGTTATTATAATTTAATTCTGATCTCCTACTGTGGGAACAATAGCACTTGTTTATATAATTTTTTCATTATTTATGTTATATGAATTACTTATTACTGCTTAATCCAATGTTGCTTTTACATTCTCTTTTATATGATGAACTACTGGTTGTGGATGTCATGACTGATCTGAGAATGTGTTTGCTTAAGTTTGGTTTGGGATTGGGAAGTGTCCTTTTGACACTTTTGTCCTTGGACATTATCGGAAATAGTATGGGATGTTTCCGGGGTTGCCCATCGACGCTTTCCCGAATCAATGGTTGTCATACCTAGGGATGTCTAGTAGTGTTTGGCTAGGATACACCCCTGTTATATCAGACCCGATTCGGAAGGGTATTGAGACCGAACGACCCATGGTAGCAATGGGGATTCACAGGCGCTCAAGACCGGTGAGTTATATCCGTGAGAGGACGGGAATCACATTGTGGGGGCCATTTATTGGAGGGTTGCATATGGCTAGACTTGGGCTCATGGGTGCTCGAGACCGGTGAGTTATATCCGTGAGAGGACATGAGAGCTTCCCGTTTACCATATGTGGATAACCAATAGGGTTGATGAGTCCGGTGAGTAATATCCGTGACTCTAGTGTGAAGGATACCGGAAAGGATCGCCCGGGGCGAGGAATGGAAGTATCTGGACTTGAGTTGATGTAACTGAGTAGATGACTTGCATTGGGCTAGGCTTTTCCCTGACATGCGCCAGTACTTATGCCAAATGGTTGTGAGAGAGTGTGTTGACTTAACCCCCTACCATGGTTTGTCCTGAGGGATGAAGGACCCATTACCAACCGGCTGCTCAAGACCGGTGAAATGATCCGTGAGAGAATCCAAGATATCTTAAATGGTTGAGGATGTGAGCGGACCTTCCCAAAGAAGTACGGTGCTATGACTTAAAGCATGTCTGCCGTAGAGACCAGCATACATAGAGTTAGACGCATACATACATTACTTGTTTCATACTGCATTGCATCATGTTATGTTTTGCCACATGTTATCTATGATGTTATGGATTAACTATCTTACTGAGTTTCTTCAAAACTCATTCCTGTTGTATATTTCTTTTTGTTAGATTATCCTACAGGTACAGAATACTATGACGAGCAGTACAGCGAAGCACAAGCTGATGAAGCGTATTACACGCAAAGTGCTAGCAACGATCAAGATTACTTTGATGATCCCCCGGCGGATCAAGCTGCGTACTACTTTTGAGAACGACATAGAGTTAGAATGGATTCATTGGATTGATGAAGTCCATACTTATGAAGACGTTATCTATAAACTTGAAGACGCTTGATCTTAGTTTATTTCTTAGTACATTTGTTTCAGTTGTAATCCCTTTTGATTTTTATACTACGTTCCGCTATTTTGGTAAAGTGAGTTTCCGCCTCACTTCACTCCTTTTTGATATCATTGGATATCTGGTATCTTTCCGCACTCTGATTATACTGATTGTTCATTTCTTGTTTTGAACCTTGTTTATAATATTAAACCTTGATTTATTTTTGTTTATGATTATGTTATTGTATATGTGGGAGGATGATTTCCTCGATACTTGATCTTTGGGGCTGTGGATCACACTCTCGGGTATGCCAGTTAGGGTACCGGTTGGGAGGATGTTACATGTCGTGAGGAATCATGAGAGCATTCCGCCCCAACAATATATGGATTACCATAGGTTATGGAATGGAGTCCAATAGTGGTAGCTAGTCCATAAGGGTTCTCATTCCTAGGTTGCAAAGGATACTGAACCAAGTTGGTTGGTGCCATAGGGGATGTATCTGGACTTCATGTAATATGTTACTTTTATGACTTGCATTGGATTAGAAACCCCGACATGCTCCAGTACTCATGCCAATGGTCGTGGTGAGAGAGTGTTGACTTAACCCTAGCCATGGTTTGAGAGCCAGTGTGGACTTTCCATTTTACCCAGGATCCCTACAGAGGTAACCAGTCCTTGCCAGATCAGAGTGACTAGACCTACCCAGAGGAGGGCTGTTGTATATCTTAAAGCATGTCAACTGTTAGAGACTTGCATGGTTAGATCTTAGCGGTATTCATACATATCATTTATGCATTTATGATTGGTTTTGACATATGGATGGGAATCATTGTTTGTTCTTACTGAGTTCCCCAGAACTCATTCCTTTATTTGTCTATGTTTTATTAGCTTGTACAGATGGAGGAAATATGCAAGAAGATGTATTGGTTTCCTATGAAGGAACCTTCCCGTATGAAGAAGATGTGGCACCGACAATGGGAAATGGAGATAGCCTGTGCGGGAGCTCTTGCGAGTGCATGGAATGTGCTTATAGCACCCATTGATGGTCGGAGGAGACAAGTTGCCAGACAATTTGCTCATTGTATGGAGAAGAACTGGAGGACCCCATTTCTAGAAATTCATGAAAACATTTTTTAGCTTTAGAAAAGGAAACTGGAAAGAAAATCATATAACTCTTTTGATTGCTTCCGCTGAATTCATATATACTTTGATTATTTATTCTTTCCTTGATTATTTTATTGGAGTATTTGGACTCCTGTAATCCTTTTAATTAATTATTGAACTATTCTTGCTCATGATTGTCTTTACTTGCATTTATTATTATTGATAGACTAGAACCGTGGATCCTATGACGAATCACTCCCACGGGTTGTCGGGCGGGTAATCGAGACCGGCGGGTGGGGTGTGACGGTTCTACAGTTTGACATCATTTGAGGAGGGATTGGGAGTTGATATGCTTCAGCTGGTAGTAGCTAGTCAGGTCCGGGGGACACAGATTCGCTTCACTACCCGCACACTTGCAGAGATTTTTGGGGTACCTTTCTACCCGCATGCTTGCACATGGATACCAGTCGATGGTAGAGTGGACAAACATGTTCTTCCATACAAGTTGCACGAGATATGTGCCACACTATGGGATGACGATTGATGCCATAGTCCACGGATCAATGGAGAGATGACTCCAGCAGCGAGAGTGATTGGTCGGATTGTGGGCAGAAACATTATGCCCAAGGCGGGACATCACCATCGGGTCACAGTGATGGAGGCCTTGGTCATATATTCTATTTACATGGGCTTTGAGATAGATCTGGCATATATCATACAGAATGTCATGATTGATATAGTAGAGCATCCGAGTATGAGAAATCTATGTTTTGGACGACTACCAACACTCATCTTCAGGCATTTTGAGGTGGGACTCGAGGGTGAGGAGGTGGCCAGAGACACAAGATATCCGATCGGTACGAAGACCATTGGACTCATGCAGCTAGATGGTGTTGCGACTTGCGAGATCACCAGGTCCAGAGGATGAGTCAGAGTCCGAGTATGAGATTGAGGTGGCATCAGTGGTCAAGGGACATGATGGGTCAGATTCCAATAATCAGGATGGAGAGGATGCAGAGATGCCTGATGTTGGTCAGGATGATCAGGGGGTTCCTACACCACACTTTAAGGTAGGAGGTCCATCACATGCTGCTCCAGAGACACCTGACTTACATGCACAGATGCTTTCCATGACTTCCATGCTAGAGAGGATGGAGATCAGACAAGAGTAGATGTATGAGAGGATAGAGTTGAGATAGACACAGATGTATAAGATGATGGAGGCGAGGCATACATAGATGTATGAGATGATAGAGATCAGGCATGCATAGATAGAGTCCAGACAGGATCAACTACAGTCTCAGCTCACAAAGATCTCGGATGATGTCAGGGCATTTAGGGATCATAGGTGGTCTCCTAGATAGACATGTTGTACTAGGATTTCAGTTTATGCTTTCATATGTAACTTGATGTAAAACTTTCTTAAGTCGACCAAGCCAGTCAACCAAGAGCTGTTAATGCCCCTGTACTCAGCCGAATTGATCCGTTCGAACCCCGATTCGATTGTTTTCTTCTCTGACATTACTTGTATGTTATCTAGGGTATCAACACTGATTTTGGGACCATACTTGGTGATCATTAAATCTATTTACAACTTGATTAAGGTAAGGACAGTCGTTAACTCAAGTATGTTAATTATACCAACATGTTTACATTATGGGAACTTAATGGTTATGTTCATATGAGTATTCCTTTACTATACATGACTGTTATATGTTTTCTTATATGTAATAGAATGTTATATATCATTTAGAATGTCATGTTCAATTGTACTTTATGATTTTTATATATGATCAATTATGTTATGATATGTCTTGCTTATATGATGAATCGTTGATTTAGTATGATATGATGAGATTGATCTTGTGATTGACTACGTAAGACTTGGGATTGGGAAGTGTCCTTTCGACACTTCTGTCCTTGGACATCGGAGAGAGTAGTATGGGATATTCTCCGAAGGTGTCCATCGACGCTTTCCCGGGTTGTTGGATGACATGTATAGGATTGTCTAGGTGTATGGTTAGGATATTTTTCCTTGTCGTATCAGACCCGAATCGGAAGGGTATTGAGACCGAACGACCCGTGGTAGAGTATGGTTGAAGGGCGCTCAAGACCGGTATCCACTCCGTGAGAGGACTTGAACTATACTGCGGATACCCGAAAGGGGCCATTTATTGATGTAAAACCCAGCCCTAACCTTGACCTGGAAACCTTGTTATTTGTAGGTCCGATGACCCGGAGTAAAGTAAGAAGTCAGCTTTGGGCCATCCCAGTGGAGGACTTGGTGTCTGGCTTTGAATCCATGAAAGTTGATGATGAAGTTCTATTTATGGAAACTGAATCTTGATGGAGATCGGATTAGTTGATGGACTTGGAGTGCTCTCTATCTTGGTTTGAAGGCATTTCTACCTATTAGGTAAGTCACTTGACATGTGTGCAAAACCCCTTTAGGATTGGATTTGATCTGGGCCTTCAATTCCCTGTTTTGGTCTTGCTGTCAGCATTGGTCGACTGATTGGTCGACTGGGCCAGTCGACCAATCCACTTGACCAATGAGTGCTGTCTTTGGAAATTAGGTTTTTCTTGCTCTATTTAAGTCCAATCTCGAGTCCACTTCGTATTTGCTGCCTCCAAACTCTTTGGAACGAACCAAAGACCTCTGCAAGTCATCTCCCTTGCATCCTTGGTGTTTTCTTGACGGATCTTCGTCGAAACTCTTCCTTTTGCATCAAAAGGTATGTCTACTCTCTCTTCTTCTCCTCCATCTTTGTTTTTCTTTCCTTTTTGAGTTGAGACAGTAGAAGAGATGCTGCATTCTCTCTTTGCAAACATCTCCGAACATGTTCTCATGATCATCCTAAGGATTTGAGGCTAGAACAATGATCTTAACCATGATCATTGCAAGCTTTTGAAGGAATCATGATCAAACCATGATCTAATCTTGTTAAACTTCTGATTTGAATTCTGATCTCTTTGGATCTTCTATATTAATCATGTTAGTAGTTAATTACTGTGTTTTCTTTCCATGATCCATAATCTATGAATTTCTAGTTGTTCTCTTCTACCATACTATGTGTTCTTCATGAAGCATGGTAGTTACATATATGGTAGGTTTTATTTCCTTATTTAGATTTATGCTTCTAAGCCTTGTTCCTTGAAGATCTAAGTATGTTTTCATGATACCTTTACCTGAAACAATGATCCATCCTCCTATTGTTCTTGTCTTTGATTTCTATTTTGAATTCATCAAGATCCATGGTTGATCTAATTATGGTAACTTTTTGTTTCCTAATTTGGATCTTGAAGTCTTGAATTGATTGGTGTTTTGAAGTTCCCTATATGTTAGAATACTACTGATGTAGTTTACCCCTTGATTAGTACCCTTTTGAACCACCAAATTCGGATTTCATATCTTAAAACTCTGCTTTTTTTAGGCTACTGTCTGCATTGGTCGATTGATTGGTCGATCGATTGGACCGATCGACCAATCCACTCCACCAACCAATGAGTACAAAGCAACTCCGCAATTGGTCCGTGTTGGATGTTTTGGTATCTTTTCTGTTAGGGATCTTTCCTAATATGTTGTATATACTTGTTTAGGACCTCCTTCTCAAGTTTGCCAAGATCTTACTTGATTTCTTAGGATTCCTTTGCGAGTTATAAAAGGTAAGGATGGTTATTTCCTTAATTACATAGATAGCATGAATCTAGTTTCTATATTTGAATATCATTGACATGTTTCCTAAATTAGATTCTTACAATGCTATACTACTGTTGCATAACTTTGATTACAGTAGCATTACTTATTCATATTAAATTGATTCATGTATGATTTACTTACCAATTATATACAAGTGATTGTAATTATTGATTTCTTTCCATATATGAAGTTACCATATATGTGATGATATGAATTGATGCATGTGTATGCTTAAGTATGGTTTGGAAAGGAGAGGTGTCCTTTTGACATTTCTGTCCTTGGACTACTACGGGAATATTATGGGATGTTTCCGGAGATGCCCTCTGGACACCTTCCTAAACTGTTGGATGACATATCTAGGATTGTCTAGTAGTGTTTGGCTAGGATGTCCTGTTATGTCGACCCTAATCGGAGGGGTATTGAGACCGAACGACCCGTGGTAGCAATGGGGATTCATGGGCGCTCAAGACCGGTAACCAACCCGTGAGAGGACAGGAATCACATTGTGGGGGCCATTTATTGGTAGGGTTGCATATGGTTAGACTTGGGCTCACGGGCGCTAAGACCGATAACCAACTCGTGAGAGGACGTGAGAGCTTCCCGTTTACCATATGTGGATAACCAATAGGGTTGATGAGTCCGTAGTCAGGGACTATGAGGACTCTAGTGTGAAGGATACCGGAAAGGATCGTCAGGGACGAGGAATGGACGTATCTGGATCTGACTTGATGTAACTAAGTAGAAGACTTGCATTTGGCTAGGTTTTACCCTGACATGCGCCAGTACTTATACCAAATGGTTGTGAGAGAGTGTGTTGACTTAACCCCCTGCCATGGTTTGTCCTGAGGGATGAAGGACCCATTACAAATCGGCTGCTCAAGACCGGTGAAATGATCCGTGAGAGAATCCAAGATATCTTAAATGGTTGAGGATGTGAGTGGATTTTCCTAAAGAAGTACGGTGCTATGACTTAAAGCATGTCTGCCAATAGAGACCAGCATACATAGAGTTAGATTCATTCATTCATTGTTTGTCTCATATCATATTGCATTTATGTTGTTCTGGAATCCTGCCATTTATGTTATTATGGATTTTTTACTGCCTTACTGAGTTTCTTTGAAACTCATTCCTTTATTGTACAATGTTTGTTAGACTATCCTGCAGGTACTAAGTACTATGACGGTCCCTATGAAGAAGCGCAAGGCGAAGAGGCATATCTCCAGGAAGGTGATTGCGGTTACCACAATTACACTGAAGATCCCGCGAGTGGTTATGCTCCGTACGATGCTTAGTCCGACCATTGAGTGGAAGCGTCCTTGTGCCATTTATGAGATTTACACTTATAAGGATGTTGTCTATAAAGTGGAGAACAATTTAGTTACCCAATGTACTTGCTACTGGGATTAGATTTTGTCTAGTTTATTCTTTTAAAGCTACTTTTCCGTTGGTTGTAGAGTGGGATTTTTGCCTCACTTTACTTATCTGTTTGACACTCTGACTATATCTATTATTCTGATTCATTTATGATTCATTCTTTCTTTATTGGATCTATGGTTTATCTTCCGCACTTTTATTATGATTGTTCATGATTATGTTATTGTTTATGTGGGAGGTTGATCACTCGATACCTGATCTTCGGGCTGTGGATCACACTCTCAGGTATGCCAGATAGGGTACCGGCTGGGAGGACGTGACAATTGATAAGGTTGCAAATGGATAGTGTAAAACCCAGCCCTAACCTTGACCCGGAAACCTTGTTATTTGTAGGTCTAGTGACCCGAAGTAAAGTAAGAAGTCAGCTTTGGGCCATCCCAGTGGAGGACTTGGTGTCTGGCTTTGAATCCATGAGAGTTGATGATGAAGTTCTATTTATGGAAACTGAATCTTGATGAAGATCGGATTAGTTGATGGACTTGGAGTGCTCTCTATCATGGTTTGAAGGCATTTCTACCTATTAGGTAAGTCACTTGATATGTGTACAAAACCCCTTTAGGATTGGATTTGATTTGGGTCATCAATTCCCTGTTTTGGAATTGCTGTCTGCATTGGTCGACTGATTGGTCGACTGGACCAGTCGACCAATCCACTCGACCAATGAGTGCTGTCTTTGGCAATTAGGTTTTTGCTTGCTCTATTTAAGTCCAATCTCGAGTCTACTTCGTATTTGCTGCCTCCAAACTCTTTGGAACGAACCAAAGACCTCTGCAAGTCATCTCCCTTGCATCCTTGGTGATTTTCATGACGGATCTTCGTCGAAACTCTTCCTTTTGCATCAAAGGTATGTCTACACTCTCTTCTTCTCCTCCATCTCTATTTTTCTTTCCTTTTTGAGTTGAGACAGTAGAGGAGATGCTGCATTCTCTGTTGCAAACATCTCTGGACTTGTCTCTCATGATCATCCTAAGGATTAATGGCTAGAACAATGATCTTAACCATGATCATTGCAAGCTTTTGAAGGAATCATGATCAAACCATGATCTAGTCTCTGTTTAACTTCAGATTTGAATTATGATCTCCTTGGATCTTCTATATTGATCATGTTAGTAGTCAATTGCTGTGTTTTCTTTTCATGATCTATCAATCTCTAGTTGTTTCTCTTCTACCATACCATGTTTTCTTCATGAATCATGATAGTTACATATATGGTAGGTTTTGTTTCCTTATTTAGATTTATGCTTTTAAGCCTAATTCCTTGAAGATCTAAGTATGCTTTTCATGATACCTTTACTTGAAGCAATGATCCATTCTTCCATTGTTCTTGTCTTTGATTTCTATCTTGAATTCTTCAAGATCCATGGTTGATCTAATTATGGTAACTTTTTGTTTCCTAATTTGGATCTTGATGGCTTGATTGGATTAGTGTTTTGAGGTTCCCTTTATGTTAGAATACTACTGATGTAGTTTACCCCTTGATTAGTACCCTTTTGAACCACCAAATTCGGATTTTATATCTCAAAACTCTGATTTTTAGGCTACTGTCTGCATTGGTCGACTGATTGGTCGATTGATCGATTGACGATCGACCACCAATCCACTCAACCAATGAGTACAGCAACTCGAGAATTGGTCTGTGTTGGATGTTTTGGTATATTTTCTGTTAGGGATCTTTCCTAATATGTTGTATACACTTGTTTAGGACCTTCTTCTCAAGTTTGCCAAGATCTTACTTGATTTCTTAGGATTCCTTTGCGAGTTATAAAAGGTAAGGATGGTTACTTCTTTAACTACATAAATTGCATATCTTAGTTTCTATATTAGAATCTTGTTAAGTTATTTCTTTAATTAGATTCTTATGATGTTATACTACTGTAGTACTGTCTTGATATCAGTAGCATTACTTAATCATATTGAATTGACTCATGTATGATTTACTTGCCAACTATATACAAAGTGATTGTAATTATTGATTTCTTTCCATATATGAAGTTACCATATATGTGATGATATGAATTGATGCATGTGTATGCTTAAGTATGGTTTGGAAAGGAGAGGTGTCCTTTTGACACTTCTGTCCTTGGACTACTACGGGAATATTATGGGATGTTTCCGGAGATGCCCTCTGGACACCTTCCTAAACTGTTGGATGACATATCTAGGACTGTCTAGTAGTGTTTGGCTAGGATGTCCCGTTATGTCAGACCCTAATCGGAGGGGTATTGAGACCGAACGACCCGTGGTAGCAATGGGGATTCATGGGCGCTCAAGACCGGTAACCAACCCGTGAGAGGACAGGAATCACATTGTGGGGGCCATTTATTGGTAGGGTTGCATATGGTTAGACTTGGGCTCACGTGCGCTCAAGACCGGTAACCAACCCGTGAGAGGACGTGAGAGCTTCCCGTTTACCATATGTGGATGATCAATAGGGTTGATGAGTCCGTAGTCAGGGACTATGAGGACTCTAGTGTGAAGGATACCGGAAAGGATCGTCAGGGACGAGGAATGGACGTATCTGGATCTGACTTGATGTAACTAAGTAGGAGACTTGCATTTGGCTAGGTTTAACCCTGACATGCGCCGGTACTTAGACCAATGGTGATGTGGGAGAGTGGTGACCTATACCCCCAGCCATGGAATGTCCCGATGGATGCCGAACCCATTACCAACTGATGATGAGTGATTGAGACCTTCCTAAAGAAGTACGGTGCTATGACTTAAAGCATGTCTGCCAATAGAGACCAGCATATATAGAGTTAGATTCATTCATTCATTGATTGTCTCATACCATATTGCATTTATGTTTGTTCTGAAATCCTGCCATTTATGTTATTATGGATTTAACTGCCTTACTGAGTTCTTTGAAACTCATTCCTTTATTGTACAATGTTTGTTAGACTATTCTGCAGGTACTGAATATTATGACGGTCCCTATGAAGAAGCGCAAGGCGAAGAGGCATATCTCCAGGAAGGTGATTGCGGTTACAACAATTACACTGAAGATCCCGCGAGTGGTTATGCTCCGTACGATGCTTAGTCCGACCATTGAGTGGAAGCGCCCTTGTGCCGTTTATGAGATTTATACTTATAGGGATGTTGTCTATAAAGTGGAGAACAATTTAGTTACCCATTGTACTTGCTACTAGGATTAGATTTTGTCTTGCTTATTCTCTTTTAGAACTACTTTTCCGCTGGTTGTAGAGTGGGATTTTGCCTCACTTTACTTATCTGTTTTGACACTCTGATTATATCTAGTACTCTGATTTATATATGATTCATTCTTTCCTTATTGGATCTATGGTTTATCTTCCACACTTTTATTGTTATTGTTCATGATTATGTTATTGTTTATGTGGGAGGTTGATTACTCGATACCTGATCTTCGGGCTGTGGATCACACTCTCGGGTATGCCAGATAGGGTACCGGCTGGGAGGATGTGACAAATAGACCTGGGCTCACGGGCGCTCAAGACCGGTAACCAACCCGTGAGAGGACGTGAGAGCTTCCCGTTTACCATTTTTGGATGACCAATAGGGTTGATGAGTCCGTAGTCCGAGTTGGTTGGTGCCGTAGGATACGCTGACTCTAGTATGATGGATACGGAACCGAGTTGGTCGGTGCCATAGGGAAAGTATCCGGATCTGACATTATACGACTGAGTAGATGACTTGCATTGGGCTAGGCTTCGCCGCCACATGCGCCAATACTTATATCAATGGTGATTTGAGAGAGTGGTGACTAAATCCCCAACCATGGCTTGATGAGGACCTTACCCAATTACCACGGCAGACCCAAGATATCTTATGATTGAGGGGGAGTGACTGACGACCCAAAGAAGTATGGTGCTATGGCTTAAAGCATGTCTACCTTAGAGACTAGCATACTTAAGATTAGAATCATATTTCATCATTGTCTCATACCATATTGCATCATATTGTGACTTGTATCGAATGAACTGTGTATTATGAAACAGCTTGCCTTGCTGAGTTCTTTTGAACTCATTCCTTTTTGTGCAATTTGCTAGATTATACTGCAGGTACAGAAGACCTTGATGGCATGTCCTATGACCCGAGCTATGATCCCGCATACTACCCTTCGGGTGATGGCTACGCGGAGAGTCAGGATTGCTATACCGAGAAAGATTATGGTTCGTACCAGGGTTAGCCCCACCTTAGTGAGGGAGCGGCCACGATGGGTTTACTTCATCCACACTTATGAAGAAGAAATCATTAGGATAGAAGAAACCTATGTGTAGGCCCCATTTCCCTGGATGACTGTAATCGTTTGGATATTCTCTCTCTAGTTCTTATGGATTTACTCGTTACACTGTTTGTATTCGGGATGTATTAACCACTTTTCCACTATTGTGAAGGAGTGACTTCTATCACTCTTTCTCTTTGTGATTTTGTCATTTAGAAGTTGATACTTAATATTTCCGCACTCTAATTTATTATCTTTTCTTATTCAATTGATTTGTTTATTGTTTACTTTATACATTGATTATATTGTTCATGATTATGTTATCACGTATGTGGGAGGCATGGCTGCTCAATCTGGATCTTCGGGCTGTGGATCACATCCCGGGTATGCCAGATAGGATACCGGCTGGGTGGATGTGATACTTACCCTCTGTGAACCTACCTTGGGTTATTTTGAGAACCAATCTAGGGGAAACTTCATGAGATGATATTCAATTGAGAACCCTAATCCTTTATTAATTATTGGATCATCCCCAAAGCTTTTCTTGATGTGATTTCTTATTCTTTATTTCCTAAGGTGAATCTTGATTCTCCCTAGCCTTTCCATGAGAGCCATGGACTATATATGATGAAACCCTAAATTTTGATGGTTCAATCAATATCCTATCTTTTGACCATGATTTGATGCTTTGACCTTCTTATATAGTCTTAATATGTTCTAGGAAGCTCCCCTTTGAATTTCGGACCAATCGGACTTCAAACGAAGAAGTTATGATCAAATTAGGGTTTACAGACCCATATTGTTCCATTGGTCGACTGGGCCAATAGACCAACCAATCGACCAACACGGACAGTAGCCTCAAATCTGCTCTGTTTGCTTCCGTTTGACTTCTAATCTTTTAGGTCATATGGCTAATTATTATTATATGCTTGTTTAGGTTTTAATTGCTAGTCTTGGACCTCTTCCTCATTATTCTACGGAATTCTTTAAAGATTACTTAAGGTATGGATGGTTGATCCCTAATAACCTAATATGCATGTCTTTAGATTTGATTACATGATCATTACTACTGCTGTATTTAGTTTCTTATAATTATATTGATGTTGTAGTTCTTCAACTACAGTAGTACTTGTTCTTATAATGCAATTGTTATTTCAATTATGAATGATCACTTACTTATGTTTTATATTATCAGTTGTGCTTGTAAATGACTGATTGGGAATGTGATTACCTAGGTTGTGATTTGGGATTGGGGAATGCCCTTTTGGCATTTCTGTCTTTGGACACTAGTGGAGGTATGGGACATTTTCCTATGGTGCCCCTTGACGCTTTCCCTAATTATTGGTTGACATACCTAGGGCATGTCTAGAAGTGTTTGGCTAGGATGTCCCTGTTATATCAAACCCGATCGGAAGGAAATTGAGACCGAGCAACCCGTGGTGGTAATGGGGATTTGTGGGCCCTCTGGATACCGGTTAGTTACAAATCCATGAGAGGACATGAATCACATTGCGGATACTCGTGAGAGGCCATTCATTGGTATGGTTGCAGAAGTGGAACGTGGGCCCTGGAACTCAAGACCGGTAACCAACTAGTGAGATGAACATGGAACTACCTGTTAAATTGATATAACTAACCAATAGGGTTGATGAGTCCGTAGTCCGAGTTGGTTGTAGCCATAGGATACGTTGACTTTAGGGTGAAGGATACCGAAAAGGATCGTCCGGGGCGAGGAATGAAAGTATCTGAAGCTAAGTTGATATAACTAAGTAGAAGACTTGCATTTGGCTAGGCTGAACCCTGACATGCGCCAGTACTCAGACCAAACGGAGGCGTGAGAGAGTGTTGACCTAAACCCCAGCTAAGGTTGTCCGAGAATGTTTCATTACCCATTGCCAACTGGAGAACCCAAGATGTTGGGAAGGCTGAGGGAGAGTGATTTGAGACCCTACCCATGGGAGTATGGTGCTATGACTTAAAGCATGTCTGCCATAGAGACTAGCATACATAGAGTTAGAAGCATATCTGCATTGTTTGTTTCATATCATTGTGCATTTTGTATGATTTGGTATCATGTGTTATTATGTTATTATTGATTGAACTGCCTTGCTAAGTTCTTTTGAACTCACTCCTTTTTGCAACATCTTCTGTTAGATTTTACTGCAGGTATTACTACTGCTATTACTATGATGGTCAACACTATGAAGACCAAGTTGATGATTATTATGGTACTCAAGGTACTAGCTATTGTGACTACGTTGGTGAAGACTATCAGTACAAGACTGATACTTATTAGGAGTAGTTCGGCTTTTGCACTTGTGTGCCAACGATGGGATATTGTTCCATTCTCTTTTGATCTTTTATTAGATTAGTTGAGACCTTTATTGTTGTTCCCCTTTCATTTTGGGAACTGGTTGTAATCTACCTTTTGATATACTTTTCTACTGCTTCTGTGGAGTGAGTTTCCGCCTCACTCTACATTTTGATTTATTCTATTGGTATCATTTTCCACACTTTGATGTTCATTTGTTGATCCTTTTGAGATCCTTCTTGACTTTTATTATTAAATTACTAGAATACAATGATTTGTTCTTGCTTTTTGATTATATTATTGTGTTAAGATGGATCCCTACCACCAGCCATAATCGATCTTACGACCCTCACTTTAGACAGCCACGAAGAGGACACCCAATGAGCTACCTTAGCTGCCTTAGGGGGGGGGGTAATCCGCCCCCCAAGGCCCAGGGCGGAAAATAGTTGGGGATAATCCAAGTGGCATGAGAGCTATGGGAAAACTTTTCATTCTATACCCAATAGTGATGTGAGTCATTGCCTGGGTGACTTCTCATTTGACAAAGTCATGAGTACATCATATGAAGATAGTTCACATTGCTCACTTTGGGATATCGAGAGTGTGGATCTGGGTATAATTGAATTGTTTAGGGTATAATGAGATAATTTTGAGTGATGTGCTATGTTGGTTAAATGGAGACTTGATATAGCACTCCTACCCTAGATACATCTCTTAGGTCGCACATTCCATTTCCGCATTGAAAGGATTAAAGTTGATGAGAACATTTGGATAACTCCGCCACTTTGTGGCAAGTGGGAGACATTAACCGTAGTGTGTGGGGCCCACTACAATTTGTGCCATTGGTGGCAGCAAGACAATTACATAGTCCAGGATGACTGCCCCTCTATTTAGTTGAGTCTAAACAGGATTCTAATATTGATTTCTCTCACTTAGTTGAGTCTAAATAAAACTCTAATTAAGGAATTAGGGTTGAGGGAAAACATTATAAATAGAGGAATGGAATACCAAATAGAGGACTGATAATAAAATACTCTCCTTTGCTCTGCGAATTCTCCAAGCTAATATTGAACCTCCATCACTGTGGTTTGTCGATTTGGAAGCTTGAAGTAACCTATAGAGTACATAAGGCAAATCAAGGGAAATTGAACACAAAAAGACACCCCCAATGTCTAGACCCATTGCAGTCACAATCACTAAGGTAAAAGATCTAGAACTCTTCATTTGATGATTTTAATTTATAGACACATTAGTTCAATTTGTCATTGATTATAATGACAAATTAGACTAATGTGTCTAACAAAAATTTAATTTTAAAGTGTGTTTTTCAAACATAAAGTGGGTCAGTGATTCAAGGACTCAATTTTGAGGCGGCAGTTCACTCTTTTTTAGTAAAACAAAGGTGTTACCAACTAATCAAGATGGAAAAATTAGAGTAGTTTAATTTTTTTTAAAATTTTTTTATTATTATTATTTATTGTGTTCGAGGTTCATCCGGGGCCGCTTGCGCGTACCTAGATTACATCCTCAGAGGGAGTTTTGTTGTCCGCAAAAGTCGAACCCATGACCTCTCCACTAGAAGTATGGATCTTACCATAAAGTAGTTCAATTATTTTTTTTTGTAACAAAGGCGCTTTCTATATATAGGGAAATTGGGGTTGGGATAGTTACATATGCCCCTGGTAAGGATTGAACCCACAATCTCTCCACTGAGAGGTGAGTTCTCAACCACTGCACTATCCTTCCATTTGCAAGTAGTTCAGCAGAACATTACATGGATACCGTTGGATTCATCAGGCATTCTCTGATATGGATATAACTACGCACCATTTGGGAGTCCCTGTAAATTACCATTTGGTCGTTCGGCTAATGCCAGTAATGGCGGTATCTGCTCTTCCCGTTTTTCTTTCAACAACATTCCTACCTCCTCTGCCCATTCGCTTCGGTTCCTCCAAATTTCATTCAACTTCATCTATCAGGAAAGCTTCTTTTAGGAGATTAGTCCCCATTGTTCCCGCAAAAGCCATTTTACTCGATAGCAGGGAAGTGGTCGACACTGTCAACATCGCAGAAGATGTAACGCAGGTTCCATACTTGTTTCCTGTGTTAGAAATGAAGCATATGTTATTATTGCTCTTCTTTTTCCTTTCCTTAAAGCATCATTAATGGTTACTAACTCTTTCTTCCTTCTTTGCATCAAGCCCTCGTACTTTCTTTCTGATTTTATGCTTGGTTTACTGTTTCTATTCCTTCCGTTAACTGCCTCAATTATATTTCTATATCCGGGTTTTGGTTGTTTGGAATTTATGTTGTTTAAAAGGGTGTAAGGATAGAGTAAATTTTTTTGGGGGGATGGGGGTGGGTCAAGGATGTCAGAAGTTGCCCAGTCGATGGAGGCTGGAGCATTGTTGAGAGCTGCAATCAGAGCCGAATAGTCTGAGAAGATGATGCGCTTGTCAAGCTGGAGTCTAATGCCAAGTTGGAGCATCTCTAATTGATTCAGCCTTAATAACAGTTGCCGAGAAACCTGAAACATACATACCCTGGCAGCAATAAAATTTGACCATGCACCATCTGTGAAAATCTTACAATGGTTGTGGCCCTCGGGATGGCTTATACTAAGATGGGGGCTGAGGTAGTGATTGAGTAACCGATATATAAGATGTGAAAAATTCAAATTCAGCAAGTGAAAACTGAAACGCAGTCGTGATGCTTTCAAGCGAGGGGATTGAGCCAACAAAGGATAGCTTTAATCTGGATTCCATACCTGCCAAAGAAGATTAAAAAGGATGTTACTAACTTCATTACATTATCTGCATGTTTATAAATGTCTAACACAACAAATTAAGTCTTGAATTGAATGTCAATGAAACATATTAGTGCAAAGGCACAGAGGTGAAGCTTTTTTACATGAGCACTTTGAATCAAAGCATGGACAACAGATTCTACTTCTTCACAACAAGAGCGTAGAGGAGATGGACTAAGATTTTGGTGAAACAATGCTTTATTTGTAGCAAGGATGTCTTGTCCATAACGTCATAGAAATGTCTTAAATTTTGGGGGAGATGGATATTCCAAATGAGGTTCCAGTATCTGTTTAGAGAAGAAGATGATGCCAAATTGGCTAATTTACCATCGAAGGATATGTTGGTCTTCTAGGCAGACTTTACAAAAAGAAAGTACCACTGGAGCCTGGATCCTATAGGCAGCTCTCTCTGTTGTAGACATTTTGAATGGGTAATCTAAGGATAGTTTGTGTATCCTCAAGCTTAAAGAGGGATTCTAGAAGCTTAGAATTCCATCTACTCCGTCTCTAGTCAATCAATCCATGGGCTAAAAGGTGGAACTTGGCCAGGATTTAATGGCCTAGATACTCGGCCAATTGGAAGAGTACACACCCATGGGTCTTTAAGAGTACTTGTATTGAGAGTCTGAGACCATTACCAATCCTCCTTCTGACTCATTTCTTAAATCAGTCCCTCCTTGCCATTATGCTCCTATAGCTTAGGGAAACATTCCTTGGTGTTTGACTTCCAAGAAGGATGACTTGGGAAAGTACTTTGATTTTAAAAGTTGTGCCCACAAGCTGTCTGGATTGTTAGCAACCTCCAACCCTGTCTAGCAAGTAAAAATCTATTGAAATGACTTTAAGTCCTTGAAGCCAAGCCCACCAAATTTCTTTGGAATGCAAATCTTTGACCATTTCATCTAGTAGACACCTCTACCCGTTGTTGGTGCACCAAAAATTGCTGATGTGATTGTTAATTTGCTTAGATATGCTCGAGGGTGTATCTCGCCACTTCAAAATACCGAGATCTCGGTCGAGATATGCCATTTTTCTGGCATAAACTTGGTGGCCCAGCTTGGTGGGTTTTAGGGCTGCGGTTGGGTTGAAACTTGGTACTTAGCCTATTTGAGGCCTTTTGAACACACTAGTGGCCTTAGATTTGTGAGAAAATAACCCTAAGTATGTCTTTTAAGTCGACCCTATGTGTAAAACCGAAATGCTTTGAAATGCAAGGTTAGACAACCATAAGAAGTTTTAGACTTTTAGTAAGTCATAAATCATAATCCATAAGTTCACAATCATAAGAGTACAAAGAGTAACAAGATTACAATTTACAACTTACAAAGTTACAAGACTACAAGACAACAAGAGTATCACTCAGCATTCTGCATCAACTGATTCTGAATGATGGCCACATATGACACCTAAGTCAACTCATCATTGTAGTATGTCATATATCGATTTATATGGAACCAATATGTCTCCATGTCAGAATATTGGAGGAATAGCACTCTGGGGTAATGCTGTCAATCGTGGGTGGGTGAAAGAGCCATTGCGGCTCTTGCTATTCATGTTGCTGTTGAATATATGGGTAGGGGTTTCTAAACCAGTTAGTTAACAACCCTTCTTCATTCTTATATTTGTAATCTCCAAGTGCAGGGTCTTGAGGAATAGCATGATCTCCATAAGAAGAATACCCAGTGTAATCTGACCCGGTGCTGTGATCCCCGTATAGGTACCCCGATGACTGCCAACTGGCCAAACTTTGCTGTTGTGAACCACTGTGACCATGATTTAGGCTCATGCTTCCCATGTTTAATTCAAGATCATGCATGCTCGCATCATCATTTGTTTGCCCCTGGTTTGATCTGCTCTTCCTACTCCTAGTATAAGTCTGAGAGATAGGGGAACTATGGCTCGCGCGTGTCGGATGACTCGGACTTGGTGGAGGTGACTCCCTTTGTTGACATTGACTTCCACCAACAACATTATTAGCTTGACTGCCTCTATGCCTCGATGGCTGATTTGGGCCACTTGGCCCTCTGGTATCATTGGCATCATCTGAACTCTCACTATTAGACATCACTTCAGTTGTTTCAAGTTGACCAGGTGGCTCCACAAATGGTACACTTGGTCCTGTTGATGTTGCTACAACAGCTTAACCCTCATTAGAATACACGTGGTCAGCCACAACATCTGGACCCATGGCAACAACAATGGTAGGATCCAACTGCCGTCTTGACCCATCCAGCACTGGGCCACCTCGATCCTAATCCACTGATATATGACATCATCTTCTTCATCCTTTATGGGGGGCTCGTAGAATATATCAGTCAACTCAATCGGTTCCCGATTTTCATCATCTATATCATTTTGTATGTGCCCTTTGATGTTGTAAAGCACATACACTAAATCCTCGAGCCTTTACTCTCCAATCTGTTTCGTACCTTACTATGGATGAGTGTGAAGGTGCTCTAGTTCCTCTTGCAACCAGAGGATGAACAAGTTTGTGAGAGTACTTTAATTGCTATGTCCCTGAGATTTGGTGAACTAGTTCTGTATAGCACCCACCAGTCAGCTGTATAACCAAATATAAGAATGCATTAGGCAAGTAAATCTTAATACTTATATAACTTATCAGTTATCACTTACAGAGTTATAGTAATGGACTATTTAGCAGGATCATTTTTTTGCCTAGATGCAACCATAGAAGGCTTTCCGAAACTCCTAAAAACATCCTTGAACTCCGTGATCTGTACACTAATTGTTAAATTATTGTACTTTTACTACTGTACATGCACTAATGCAATAAGTTGAAGAAACAATTGAATAAGCTCACACCTCTCCATTAATTGTCCCCTGGATGATGGGATTTGGCACAAGCTTCTCCACCACATCTTGCACCGCATTCATCAACCTTACATTAAGCCCCAGATTATTCTTGTAATGGTACTTTGGGTTAAGGTAGTAAGCTTGTATTGTGGAAATAAAATTTTTTGTTAGTGATCTGGTTGTTTACTTGTTTATAAATTATAAGATATAACTTATAACAAATTAACAATGTAAATTAAAGTATACAACAAAAACTTAAAAACTTAAAAGTGACTCACTAGCCAAGTGCAAAGGATGATGCATCAAGTGCGTCTCCCATCTATCATCGATGATCCTCTCATAGGATTTGAAGGAGCCAGGGGCAGCAACTCTAACCAACTCTTTCATTTGCTGAAGGCCAACATATATGTGGGGCATTAGGGGCTTCTTCTCCAAATCCCCCATTCTTAAACCAAATACAATAGGCTCTAAAATGCTCACTGTCGTATTCAGCTGCCTCCAAAAGGAATCATCAGCAATGGTTTGTTGGACTACTACTGCATCAGGATGGTTAGATCCACGCCAATTAAACCACTCCTCACTTGCAAACATGTGCCGTAGACCCACCATTTTCTTCTGAAAGCTTTTCAAAGTTACATAGTTTGTGGTGAATCTAGTCAATCCAAGTCTGACTAGATCACCCTTATAGTGGTTCCTCATTATCTTCAGCACATAACCATGGTTATAAATAAAATTACTTACCCTTCTAGCCCTGTTAACCACAACACTGATTGACTTTCTGTTCCCAAGTCCTTTAACATAAGATCAATCGAGTGTGCTGCACATGGTGTCCGAAAGAGGTGGATCCTGTTGCTCTGCTTCTTCATCAACATTTCACTAACTTTTTTGAAGTTAGCACCGTTATCTGTGACAATTTGGACAACATTGTTTGGCCTTACCTTGAGGGCCACTTGCCTAAGAAGCTTGTAAAGGTAGTCAACATTTTTGATTTTATCTGAGGCATCTACTGACTTCAGGAAGGATGTCTTTCCATTGCAGCTCAGCATGAAATTAATAATGGACTATCTGGTAGGACTAGTCCATCCATCAGCCATCACAGTAACAGCATGTGTAGTCCATCTTTCCTTTAATAAACCAATGTATTCCTCCACCTCTTGCTTCACCTTTGGCAAATATTTATTCATACTTCTCAAGCTGTTGGGCCTTTAACCCCTACACCTGCCCTAGCAACTGCATTGATCATCCCCTGATAGTATGGTGTTTTGGCTACATTGGCTACAATGTTGTGTAGAGCATGAATTTGCTGATTGCCAACCTAGCTTCCTCCTTCCTACTGTCTTCTCTTCCTCCAGCAAACATATATAGAATGCTTCTTTGATAGGTGTCTTGATGCTTGAAGAAGGAGGGGTCTTGGTCAAATGTGGCATCATAATGTGTAGTCTTCCTCTTCCTTTCTGTCCTCTCACTTCCATGAAAACTATGTCTAGGTGGCATAGATGCCCTGGACCTCGAACCACCTGCTCCTCTTGTCTGTTCATACTGCCTCATATTCTCAAAATGTACGGATTGTCTGCTAGCTTCCATTGCAGCCTTCATCTGTCTCCACTTAGCCTGTGACTCAATACCCATAGCCCTCCTCCTCTCCTCATCATCGTTTTACTCGTCATCAACATTAACAAAAGTTCTAGCCAGCACTGTATCCTCAAATCCCATTGCTTTTGTGCCATCTCCTCCTTTTTTTGTCTCCTCCCTTTAAAGTTGCTGCAATTACTTTTTGCACTTCATAAGGAACCTTGGGACACTTGGAAACATATTTGTAGCCACCAGCCAAATGTTGCTTTAATTTGGTTCAACCACCAGAATTTAAGTTCTTGAGGCAATACTTACATCGAGATTTTTTTATTATCGGCAGTCAGTGGATCCCCATGTTGCCAAGCAATGTCCTGAGTCCCATTGCCAGTGCCGCCACTCCCACTAGTTGCCATTTAAGATTCAAGTCCAACACTGAAATACATACATGAATGTTCCCAAATAATCATTAGAATAATTTTTAGATAAATAAAAACATGTAAAAACAATTTATAAAACAACAAAACACACAATTTGTTCTAAGATAACATATATACAATGCTCAAATAGACATGTTTGTATTTTCAAAATAAACTACATAATATGAGCATCCTTTAAAAAAAAAACAGATAATTTTTTAATAAAATATTAATTTCATAATTATTTTATGTAAAAACAATTTATAAAACAACAAAACACACACTTTGTTCTAAAATAACATATATACAATGCTCAAACTGACATGTTTGTATTTTTAAAATAAACTACATAAAACAAACATCATTTAAAAAAAAAGAAGATAAATTTTTAATAAAATATTATTTTTTATAATTATTTTATTTAATTATTTAAATAAAAAAATACAGCAAGCATGATAATCAAAATATGAATACATTGGGTTGTAGCCCTCTCAGTGTAGTTTAACATAAGTGATAATCACATTCATATCATAAGTATTTTTTTATATTTTTTAATTTTAATTTTTTAGATAATATATTTTTTAAATATGAAAATTCAAAAAATAAATTAATAACAGAAAATTAAATTTGTTTCCATGAAAGTGTAGATCAAAGCTAGTAGATGTAGATCAACATATATTTATACTACACTCACACACCCATTGTAGAACATTCTATTTGAAAAAATTCAAATTTGGGGGAAAATCTTACCTTTGTTGAAGATCTAGTTGAAATAGGCTTAAATGATGATAATCTGATATTTAGATGTGTTAAGGATGTTTAGAAGTTGAATCCCCAACAAATTTCGGCAAAAAAAAAGTTCCTGGCAACTTTTGAGAGTTGCAGCGAGAGAGAGGCGAGAGAGAAGCGATAGGGGGGGTTTAAAACCCCCTAAACCAGGTGGTTGGACCACCTTTGGCAATGGCGAGATCTCGTGGTGAGATCTCCCATCTCTCCCATCTTGTCTCTCCTCTTGTCTTGCTATCCCAAGGTAGCGACATATCTCGCGAGATTCCCCACCATGGTGAGAAAGATAGACATGGCATATGTTGGTATTGCAGTTGCAATGGCTTTTATGGGAACCTCTTTCCTTGTATGAGAGAGAAAATTTCCTTCCATCCATATAATTTATCCTCCACTCTTTAACAATGTATTGGAAGACTTGTGCTTCGGATCTTCCAGAAGTGGATGGAAGCCCCAAATATATGCTATGAGATTTTACTTCCTCTACCTGTAGGATAAAGCAAATTGCTTGTCTTACTTGGGTGCTCACAGTAGGGCTGACTAAGACACCTGACTCGGAGTAAATCACTTGTTGGCTAGAATTAAAACTATACTCCATAAGGATCTGCAATAATTGCATTGCTTCATCCCACCAGCTCTTGAGAAGGCCATACAGTCATCCACAAACATGAGGTGATTGATGGTGGTCCCCCGAGAGAGATAGATCTTAAGGCTTGGTTCAGATTCTTGAGAAGGCCTCCTGGCAAAGGATGAACAAGTAGGGGCTGAGTCATGAGTGACTATTTGAAGTTCCACTTGACCTACAATGCTGCCATTTACTTTGATATGGTACTTGACTATGGAAACACACAGAATAATCCAATTTGCCCATTTTCCAGCAAAATCAAATTTCAAGAGAATATCTTTTAGAAAGCACCACTTAATTTTGTCATATGTTTTGTTAAAGATCAATTTTCAGAATCATGGACCCTACCTTTTTCAGAATCATGGACCCTACCTTACTCTTACTTTTGTGCATCGAATGAAGGATTTAGTGAGAGATGTAAATATGATCAGTAATGGATCTACTAGGAACGAACTTTTGTTTTGACTAATTAGAGAATTGATGATGGGCTTTAGTCTATCAGCCAAACATGTAGCTATAATTTTATAAAAAGTGGTGTACAAGCTAATAAATCTAAGATGGGTCGACCTCAATTTGGTTTTTCCTCTTTTTGATAAGAGTGAGAATAGTTTGATTTAGAGACTTCAGCATGAATGCATTAGTTAAAAAGTGCTGAACAACATTAATTACATCTCTGCCAGCCGAGTTGCAGTCAAGCTGAAAAAACCTTGCTGGCATTCCATCAATGCTAGGGGCCTTGTAGCCCCCAATTTGAAAGGTAGCAGGCTTAATCTCGGAATCTGAGAAGGGGGCACAAATGTGGTTATTAAGCTCCTGTGAAATGAGATTAAGAATACAAGCAATAAAATCTAAACTATCAACCAGAAATGAAGTAAAGAAGAGCACGGAGAAATACAACCTGATATGGTTGAAGTTCCTTTTCCTTTGATATCCAATTCCCTTCTTCATTTTTTAATTGAGCAATTCCGGTGAAATGCCTCCTCTTGGCTGTTGAGGCATGGAAATTTTTTTGTGTTCTGGTCCTCTTTTTGCAGCCACTGTACCCATGACCTTTGGGACCAATGGGCTTCCTTCTTGTTTGAAAAGCTCACTCAATTGGGCTCGTAAATTCTCCTTTTCCTCCTTTTCCGAAGCTGAAGTCTCCCCTCTTGATTGAAGAGATACCAATTTGCCAGATTTTATCTATTTCTTTTGGGGCATATTTGAAGGTCCTTCTACAGTTCTACTCCAAATTGATAGTCGGTGAGCATGAGATTTAAGTTTATTTTGAAGAGGAACCTTGGGAATAACTATGCCAACCCTCCTTGACTTGTTCTGCCAACTCTGGATGACCCTCTCGTTTGTCTTCAAACTGAAAAGGATTGGGCCTTCTCTTAAGCATTTTAAAAGTGAAGGCCAAGGGGGTACGATCTAAGGCAAGCATAGCTTTTCTATGGACATTTAGTTCACTAAATTCACAAAGCAATTCCATGTTAGCAAAAACTTTATCTGTATCTTCCATGATTAGATCCTTACCTTTCCTTTTGTTGACCATGAAAATCTAGCCTTGTGAACTTCAATTCTGTCAAGCTGCAAGTGTCCACAGCCTCTCTGAACTTGTGTGTCTGTGCTTGATCTTTTGTAGGCATCTAAGATCTTATTGAAGTCTTCTAAAACCATCCAAGGGCCTGGATTAAGTCTTCCCATGTTTCCTGGGTCCCCTCCAAACTTGTTCTCTTCTGTTTGCCGCTCCCCATATTAAAGTGCATGTGGAATTGGGAAAATTAGGGTCAGATGTAATAGACATATCAATGAATGTGGGAGAATAAGAATGAACATGCAATGTGATAGATGATTTCCAAAGAACACCTGATTTGCCTGCTGGATCAACACAGAAGATATCAGAGTAACCTAAATCAGCTTTAATTTTATTCATAAAGGGGTGGGATGCTTGGTTTACAAAAGAAAGACAATGCACAGCCGGATTTTCATACACATTTTTTGCAGGTATTGCTTTGTTAGGGGCCGGCCGATCCCCTAACAATTCCATCAGATTGCATTTGTTGAGTTCAAGGGGGCTTTTGGGTAGCCCCCAGGACCTGAGTAGCAGTGGGATTGTCACTTAAATAAGCTGCATCGTTGTTGTTAGAAGAACCCATGGAGCTAGAGATCGAACAACTCTTGCTTGAGATTTGAGCCACAACTGCAGCAGTCCAGGCTGTGTAACCGGAGGTAAAGGTTCCCTTTGAAATCCTGAGACACTTGAACTTTTGAAGGATCTGCTGTGATACTTGTTTTCTGCGTTTTTTTCCGCTGGGGGTGGCGGGGGGGGGGGGATGCTTAGGAGATTTTTGAGGCAGCTCCTCAATGGTAACTTCCAGATGCCTACTGAGGTTCCAAGCATTCGCCAATGAAAGCAAAATTGTTGCCGCAGAAATCTGTTCTGTAGAGAAAATTTGTCCAACCACCACCAAATCCCAATTTTGTTTTCTTGCAGGAAAATCTGGTGGTTTTAATTCCAGCTCTGGTAAGTCTAGAGTTGGGGAAAGCTCCATCTGCCAAGTTTATAGTATATTCCATTCTTGTTTTCTGTGTAAGAGGAGTCAGCCAATGACAATAAAAATTTATTTGATGCAAGGCAGTGAATCTAAATGGAGATAAAGGAGAGATAGAGTAGATGAGCCTCGCAAAGGAGGGATAAACCAAAGAGGTTGTCTCATTGAGGCAGGGAGAGCTGCACAGAGGAGTTAAAATGCCGATGACGATGGTTGGCAGAATGAATCTCAGAGGAGATAGACTGAGGAAGCCCTAAATTCAGGGAGAACTTTGTAAACCTCATTTTGAGGGAGCAACTTTATAGTAAGTTCAACTCTCCCTAGGCCTACCTATCCGTGGAAAAACAAGAGGATAGAGTTAACCAACTGATGCAGCCAAACTCTCAGTTTCCTTTAGTTGATCTATTGATTCTCGTCACTACCACACAACAAAACATTCTTATTCCAAATTATGGGCTTTTTAAGGTGGCTTCTGATTAATAGTCGTTGTTGGGAGAGCAGATGGGGACTGTTTACTACCCGGATGGAGACAAATGAAGGGATAGATTTGTTTCTTGATTACAGATTGCAGACAACATGATTTTGGACTTATTAGGCGGTTTGAACCTGAGTGACTGTTCTGCTGATACAGATTACAAGGGTTGATGGTTTGCTTTCTCTAGTTAGTATAGTCTATAAATTGTTGTGATGAACACAAGAGTGTGTTAGTATTTAGCATATTCATATTTTTCAGTGCAACCATCATTTGGTCAGAAGCAGCAAAAAGTATGAGTGAGCATTATGTGTGAACGTCCATTTTGACTAAGCATGTATTCTTGAAAAATCACAAAATTTTGGTTTGGCCCATTAGGTAGAATTTGTTTGGAAATTGTCAATTGTTGCTGCTTTCTTGTAGAGGGGGATTGCTTGAGTCAGCTTTTCAAGTGTCTCTGTAGTGTCTTCTTCCTTTAGCTTCAAAATTTGGTTTATTGGCTCTAGATTTTTCTTTTACAAATCTTAAGGTGATTGTAAGACCTAGAGAAATCAGGTTGTTGGATTATAATTGAATATCTTCATCTCCACCCATTGTGTAGATCGAGTCTTTTGATTTTTCGGTGACAAGTTGATTGTGCATTTGATCTGGTTCCGACTGCTTTCCAACTGCTGACAGCAAGTGAAATATAAGGCATGTAATGGCCAATCTTCCAATATTTGTAGGGCAAGACTTAATTCCAGGTTCACATTGACAAGTTTGATTATAGCCTTTAAGGGAGGTCTCTAAAAGGTGACCCCTCAAGTGTTGAGCGAAATACTTCTGAATCTTCTGGTTAGGGTTGTGGAATTGTAATGGGTTGATATGGTGTAGTTTTGAATTGATTTGCAAAGTATAGGGATACCTGAAGAATTATGGGTATGGGAAACTTAAGATAAGTTTTTGAGGTAGCCTATGGAGACGTACAAGTAATAGAAGGGGATGAAACTTGGATCCAGTGTAAGGTTTATTAATTAGTACGTGCTCACTGAGTTTCATCAAGTCTAGATGGTGGAACTGGGCTTATGGAAGATCTCGATTTCAGAGGAAAAATAGGAAATTAAAGATAAAAAAGGTAAATCTAGGTTTCAGCTAAATAGGAAATTAAAGATAAAAAAGGTAAATCTAGGTTTCAGCTGGGTGTTTTGGTTTTTAATTGGGATCATAAGGGTTGTGGTGGTAGCTTGGTGTCTGGAGTTTGGGGATGACTGTGAATGATGGCTGATGAGAGGTGTGGATTCTTCATATGGGATGAAAGAGCTGCTTGAACCAGGGATGGGGAACTCCAAGCAGAATTTAAAAGGGAAAGAGAGGGAGAATGGGGTAGGTTGCTAGGGTACCTGGATGGGGGGAGGGGCCTTGTAGATTCTTGGATTCAGGTGGAGATGGTGTGAAAGGCTGTCCTTTCAGCCACAGCAAAGATGGAGGCCTGGCCTCAGCTTAGAAATGTAGGAGTCTCTTCTATCTTGGATCTTCACTGATCAAATTGAACAAAACCAGTATGCAGCTGCATAACACAAGAAAGCCACTCGAATCTGAGAAGCTTTGTTAACCATATCAAAGTTGGGTGCCTTCCCATAGAGTCAAGGGGCTTATTTATGCATCGTATGCTAGAGTTCTAATTTGTTTTGCACTCCAAGCTGGGTTTTAACTCAAAAAACTAACTCAAAATTAGAAACTAACTCAAAATAGAGACTAATTTACTTAGATTATGATACATATAAAACTGAATATAGAAAATATGAAAAAGACTATTTTGCCCTGATAACTTAAGTTGGTCAGAATTCATGTAACTTGACCAAATGAAGTAATTGATTAAGCTATTTATATGGCATAGACATTTAGCTTTTAAGCCCATAGAATAGGTTCATATCACATGGACCTATGTAATAAAGGCCCATCACCTATATCTATCAACCCTAGTTTGATTCAAAGGATAATATGCCAATTTGTTGCTAGATCTGCATCATTTCTTTTTTAGCTAAGATGGGTGATGAGGTGGTAAAACTTTCTGCCGGGGGGGGGGAGATTCCACAAAGGTGGACTCAATGTTTTATTTTTTATTTTATTTTATTTTTCTTTTGGGGGTAAAGCATATTGGCTCCATCATACACAAAGAAGGTGATATTATGCCTGATGTTTCTTAGAGAGTTAAAGTACCGTGCATGAAGGGGAGACATGCAACATCCAAAATTTTAAGTGATTGGAGCATTCCTTTGAAACTTGAATTGAAAATTTTATAAGACAATCATATGATCGGCTATGATATATAGTGCAAAATGTCGGGCGGTTAAGAGCCATCATATAGATAAAACTCAGAGTAGTGGAGATGAGGATGTTGAGATGAATGAATGACAAAACTGAAAAACTAAACCAAGGAATGGACATATTAGATCTGATTTGGGAGTAGCACCTATACATGATAAGCCATAAGAAAGTCATTTGAGGTGGCACTGGCATGGCCATATCCAATGGAGACTGTTGGATTCTCTACTATAGAGGAGTGATTTGAGTCGAGTTAAAGGATCTAGAAGAGCTGGGATAGACTTACAAGTTACGATAACCTTGAGGACAAGTAGTGAGGAAAGACGTGTGTATCCTAGGTGTTGCATCAATTGCATAGTTGTTGTTAAGGTGTCGCCTAAGCGTCGCCTAGGTGTATGGGTGCCTTCGGAGCGGCTCAAATCAGCGTTGCCTTATTTTTAGGCAATAAGGCGACCGCCTTGGGGTATGAGGCATTGCCTTAAGTGCCTTGGACGCCTTATACCCCAAGGCGTTCATTTTTTCTTTCTTTTTTAAATCACATGAAAGATGCCAAATCGAAGGCATATATTGAATTACTTATTAGATTCCATTGTAAAGTATCTATTGTTTGAACCTATATGCATATTTATAATGACGCTACATGTGATCAAATGTTAAAATTAAAAAGAAAAAAGAAAAAAAACAAAAAACAAAATCAAAAGAGAATAAGTTCTTGACTCGAGTCTCACACTCTCACTCTAATCCCTAATGTCTTTCTCTCTTCCTCCCTTCTTCTCTTCCATTCCCGCGATGACACTCTGCCAAGCAGCGGCCAACGTCATATGACTTCTTCTCTTCCCTTTTTCCCACGACTTTTTATTTAGGACCTACTATGTGCGGTAGTAGTATGTTGGATGACTTGAGGTAGGCTAATATTAGTTTTTTTTTTAATTTTATTACATAAGATATGATAGATTTATAATGAATTAGCGTGAATGAGGTGTACTCTAAAAATTTCACTTAAAATGCCTCAACCACCTGGGAGGGTGCCTCGTCGACTCATTGCCTCAACTAGCCTAAACCGCCTCGCATCGCCTCATCGCCGTGACAACTATGATCAATTGTGACCTCAAATAAAGTTTCATTTGAGTCCAAGGATCCATGTTACCAATTGTATTTAGTTGGGATAAAGCTGGGTTGTTGCAGTAAAGACAAGCTAGAACCTGTAAAAAAAACTATGCTGCTGTAAATCTGAGAATTTCCATTTGGGAAACGAATTAATAACCAAAAATGGATGTCACAATAAAAAGAAAGAAGAGCAAATACACGGCACCCGCTATATTTGGGGCAAAACTCTTGACCACCCACTATTGTCTCATAAATTACATGGCACCCACATGTAAATTACAAGTTACTCACAGTTAAGTTTGCTGTTAAAATAGATTATGAAATTACCTAAATGCCCTTTATGCCATACCCAACCCCTAGGTTAGTGAAGGGATTCTCCCTTCTCCCATCTTCTTCCATGTTGGAAATTGCTCTCCATCATTGAAGCAATCTCATCTTGCATAGAGACGCATGAAGCAGAAAACTGGGCACAATATTTCGTACATTTCATGATGAAAAATGACATTATCCCATGAGTCCTACTTGCCCCTCTTTCCTGCCAAGGAACGAAGTTTCGGAAATTTCGCCCGGTTTGCTACCCAGCGAACCGGGCGAACTGGCGAAATATCGCCGATATCTCGGCGATATTTCGCCCCCCCCCCAATATAGAAATCATGAAAAAGTGGTCTGTGCACGTATACAGATGTAAAAATCATGAAAAAGTGGTATTAGCTGTTTTGAAAGGAGAGGCAAGCACGTCATCTCCATTAATTGTTTTATCTTTTAACTTTTACCACACAACCACCAACTACGTGGGTGGTTAGCAAAGCCCAACGTAGTGCCTGGTTTTTTTTTTTTTTTTTTTTTTTTTAATTTGAAAAACTAGTCATTCAAATTTCAAAGTTCAGTCATTTCTTCATTTATTTTCTTTTCTTTCTCACGGAAGCAAAGTCGCAGAAGCAAGAGTTGCACCTTGCGGACGTTTTTATTTCCGATGATGAGATAGATGAAACAAAAGACCTTTCATTTAGAGATGATGGAGTCGTATTTGGTGCCTCTACAGTTCTTTTTACACCAGAAGAGTAGAAATCTGGAATACCATAAGCAGCCCAAAGATGCTCGTTGAACGCGTCCTGCAACTCATCAGGTATGAAAGGGGTTCTACAAAGGGGGCAAGTTTTCTGATCATGATCCATCCACTGATCCAAGCAACACCGGTGGAAGATATGGCGGCAGTTGGTCTACTGTCTGATTTCTTGTCCACCTTCGAATTCATAGAGAAACAGCACGGCTCTCTGGTGTTTCGCCGTCGCCGTTGGAGATCAAGTCATTTAACTTTATTGCCGGTAGGATTTCTCGGATCAAAACTGTAGAAACAGAATGAAATTCAGGGTAATGGGTAGGTGAGTAGGTCGTTCTGTCCAAGCAATGTCAGGCAATTTCCGGCGAAAGGTTGCTGTTTCCGGCGAAAGGTTGATGTTTCGCCGGAAAATCGCCAATTTTCCGGCGAAAAGTTGTAATTTCGATATCGCTCCTCTTTTTAATTCGCTCTTCATCGAACTGGGCGAATTTCGCCGATATTTCAGCGAAATTCGCCGAAATTACGTTCCATGTTTCCTGCATCAAAGGAGAATTATTGTCGATTCTCCCTTGCTTTGATAGATCCAAGCTTGAATCTAAGGCAAGATCTGAGGAGGCATCGGATTTCTTTTGCGATGCAATGAGAAATGCATCCTCTGTTCCAAATTACATAGCTTGCTCATCCATGGGATGCACCAACTTGTTACAACAAACAATTACAGGCGTTGTTGAGCTTAGCCCTTATAGGCCTTTCAGAACCTATGTATTTTGTATAGGAGAGGGAGGAATGTTCTCTCTCAAGAACCCAGATGCCATTCTCCAATTACTGATTTACAGTCTTCAATTGCATAAAGGAGAGACACTTAAAGATGTTGCTTGTAAGAGCTTCATGGACCATCTAAACCGAATTCATAGACAATCTGTGGGAGGATGACATTGATCTAGACCATATCTTTCTGCAATTTCCTCTATCCTCAGCAGCTATTAGTGGTGGTGAGTTGGTGAAATCAATTGAAACTGCTGCCAAGGAGCTCCACTTCGTGAGTTTTCTCATCACCTCAAAACACCCCTCTTATTGGGTTGTTTGGCTTTATTATTTGTCAAAAACCATTAACATCATCTCTTCATATTTTGTAGAGCACAAAAGCCATGCTGTGCATCATTGCAGCCAAAAAGTACGAGAAACAAAAACACGAAAACCAAGAAAAAATTGATGCCAACCACAACAAGATTCAAGAACTTATGAGTGAGTTTCAAGAATACAAGATCAGAGGTGAGATGCTCAAGATTGGTTACTATAATGCCTTCAAGCTGTAGGGGACTGAATCGACAAGTACAGAAGGCTGGTCGCTGACGGGGAGGGGGTTTGGTCCTCGGCAGTGGTGGAGAGCAGTTTCCGGCATAGGAAGAAGATGAGTGACAGGAGAATCCCTTCACCCACCTAGGGGTTGGGTATGGCATAAAGGGCATTTAGGTAATTTTATAATCTATTTTAATAGCAAACTTAACTGTGGGTAACTTGTAATTTGCATGTGGGTGCCATGTAATTTATGAGGCAATAGTGGGTGGTCAAGAGTTTTGCCCAAAATATAGTGGGTGCTGTGTAATTTGCTAAAAAAAAAGGGAAATTTTCTAAATTCTCAACTAATTTTCAACCCATTTTCTTTTGTTAAGTGTCACCTGAATTTCATACCTGACTTTGAAATGAACCTGCATATTTTGGTGGGTGACTTGAATGATCGGATCTATGAGATCTCTGATGGAATAAGAGGGCTTGGGTCAATTAAGTTCTATAACTGTACCTTATCCTTATGTTCTCTAATGAAGTTGTTGTGAGATTTGGGGTTTTCACCTTAAGGTTTCGGGTGAGAATTTTGTAATGCTGTTTTGACGATTGGTTGAGAGATCTCCATTGTAATCATCTTCCTACATAGTGAAAGTTCTTCTTCTTCGCCCGTGGATGTAGCCCACAGCGATGATGTGTGAACCACATTAAATCTCTATGTTCCTTCTATTTGCTTCTGATTTTGTTCATGATATTTTGGTGTTTGTTCTGACATCCTTATTCCCTGAATCTCATGTTTTTATAGCAATAATCAAGTCCATGTTTAAGGAGCTTACATTTTTTGGTTTTAAACTGGTTGGAGTCCATGGAAATTGGTAGAGGTTGGTAATGAGAGGTGGGCATTTACCTCATTAAAGTTACCAACAAGACAGCATAAACAATTGTTATCTGGATGTGGTGAGAACAAGTCAGATTCCGTCGCTTATTCAATACGTGCACAGTGCTTTGATACATCATGAACATAAGCTTTCGCATAGTGGTATGCTCCTTCTGTTTCTTTTTGCCTTTCTTTGTTGTTCCCCTCTATTTTCACCCACACATGTAAGCCATAGCAAGAACCAGCAGCATCACATAATGAGCTTTCATAATTGCTAGACTTAAAAGCATAAAATACGATGGAGAGGGAGTACTTTTAGTCCTAAGGCTTCTAATTTCTTAGAATTGGCTTGAAAAAGGATTGTGGTGACTGGACAATTGAAACTGGTATACTGTCTTTCACTGATATTAAGATCTGACACTCTAGGCTGTCTATGACTCTTCTTTGTTGTTAAAAGTAAAAGGAAAAAAAGAAAAGAAAAAAAGAAGAAGCTATCTGTGAATTCAAATCTGTCTCTTCAATTAAGTTTGTTTCAGTTTATATAATTCATGGATCCTTCAAATTCTTATGAATCTTGTCTTTTGGCACACTGTTTCTCTGTGTTAATATTCATGGGATGTTAAGGGATTCAAGTCTTGTCTGTCAAATTATGATCTTTTGTACAAAATCATGGTGCAGTTAATTGGGAGGACACCAATGATATATCTGAATAAAGTCGTGGAGGGTTGTGTGGCAAATATTGCAGCAAAACTTGAGTCGATGGAACCTTGTCGAAGTGTGAAGGACAGGTAAATTTCTCTGGCTGAGACTGTGTGTTCTGTATTAGAGTATGCAAAAGGTTCACGTTGCCAGGGAAAATGCCTTGGTTTGAATCTTGAGCTTGGCCACTTTGTGCTAAAATGCAGGAGGTCAGTACTGACTCCAAACTTCTCTCCCACCAGCCGGCATGGTGGGACCAGCATTGCGTAATGGCCCTTTTTAGATATGTGTTCCATCTAATTATTAAGACTTCGTGAGAAATGAAATAATTTTATGAATCTTGTCCATGCCTATTAACTGCTCAACTAGTGGTACGTGTTTGGTCCAAATTCTAGAACCATCTAGCTAATTTGTTGATGGACCACAGCTGAAACTATATTCTTTTTTTTTTTTGGTACAAAGGCGCTTTTTATATATAGGGATAGGGATATTACATATGCCGCCGGTAGGAGTTGAACCCTTGACCTCTCCACTGAGAAGTCAGGTTCCTAACCATCCTACTACTCCTCCATTGGCAGAAACTATATTCTTTTGACTGTGTTTCTTCTTCTTCTTCTTCTTCTTTTTTTTTTTTTTTTTTCTGGGGCTAGTGGTTGGTGGACGTAGTCCTCGACATGTGATCTCTCTTTTGAACAAAAATCATCGACATTGTGTTCAATTAATTTGCCTGAATTGACGTAGTTTATTAGATTGGGTTTGGTTAAGTATGTGCTGGACTTTTGATTCAATATGATTTGCATCGTCATGGGCCAGTTTAATGACCTTATATGGCGCTTTTGGCATAATTTATATTTATGTTTATAACCACTTTACAAATAAGCAATTATGATAATGGGTATGGGTGATAAACAATTATATTTTGGTTACTACTTGACATAATATATTATTTAATAAGAAGTAGATTTGGTATAGTTGGAGAATAACATATTGAGTCATCAGTGTGGTTTTTGGGTGGTTTCGTTTACTCTGTAAATATATATCGGCATTATTTTGGTTTTGAATTTGGTTCATGTTAAGAAATGCCATGTAAGCATTGCCACATCAATGCTAATATTGTACTGTACTTGATTGAACAAAACAATAGCCAAATAAGATCTTTCATAGGGAATAAATTTCAGATTTGATAGACTTAGGATGAAACGGAATTCAGATGTGAAAGAAGGCTGAAACTAGAGTGGTATTACAAGGATAATAGCATAACAATGAATAGATCCTCAAAGCAGGGGCTGAACTATGAACTAGATTGGAAATTAGGATGAAGTGTAGATCACTAGAGTAGACTTGTCAATAATGAAGATATTAAAGGGGCAATATGAGGGAATTGAGAGAACAATAAGAACAACAGAGTAACACCTGGGCTTCACACTGCGAGGTGGATTGACTGGATCAAACACCAACCTACCTTGATCAAACACAAGGATTTTCTATAGAGAAGGAATGCTAACAAAGCAACTTGATTTCAAATGATGAGTGTGTCTCCCACCCTCTTACATAAGTCTTTTAATATAGCATTCTAAAGAGCATAAACATTAAATGTAACATCCAACAACTAGCTAACACCTAGCTATTAATAACTCTACCACTACCTAACTCTTAACAAAGGAAAACTCCTTTGACATTGAGTTCTTTTTATTTTTAAAGCACAACAATTTTTATTGTCTTTTCAAGAACTAAACTTGGGCTTAGGTCTAGACCTTGGAGATCAAAATATGTAGGCTGACTTTAACCCACTAAAGTAGTCTTAGCCCATGAAAGCCAAGAGTGATTTGGGTGATAACTTTAGGCCTTTGATGGGCCTGACCCAATAGGCTTCTTCTTTCTTGTATGTCTTTTAATCTGCATCAACTCTCCTCGGCTTGAAAACATTCGTCTTCGATGAATGGATGAATGCCACGTAATGATCATACAAATTAGGATTGAGTTTCTTGAAATCGTCAGCATGAATCCAAGTACTATCATGTCGTGGACGATTCTTCCATTTGATGAGGAAAGCATGGTATCCAGTGCATAACGAGTGGTTTTGTAAGTCATCCAAAACCTCCTCAATGATGTCAGTGATTGGTGGCTGGAGTTGGGGCAACCTCAACATTTGTTCGGTGTCTCCATCATTAGAGCGGTGTCTTACATAAAGATGCAAGTTAGCCACGTTGAAGAGATTGCTATGTTCATTTCTTCTGGTAGCTCGAGCACATTAGTATTTGGTCCAATGCGTTTCAACACCTTGTATGGACATATATTCTTTGGATGGAGTTTGTTGTTGACTCCATGTTGGAACCTTTCTGGATTGACACGAACCATCACCATGTTTCTCGGTTGAAACTTTACATATCGTCGATGACGATCTACTGTAGCCTTGTAGACATTATTGCTGAGAGTTAGTCTTTGACGAACATTAGCATGTATCTCTGTGAAATGGCGCAGAAACTCGTCAGCCTCAATACTCGTGTGCTTGTGGTGGTAGTGGGATGAGGTCTATAGGCCTTCGGGGTTGAACTCCTAGTAGAATCTCAAATGGAGAACGATCCCTATGAGTAACTGAGTTGTTGTAAGCAAACTCAGCTATATCGAGTACGGACGACCATGTCTTCTTAAAATCATGAACCAAGCACCTCAATAAGTTTCCTAAGCTTCGATTCACCACCTCTGTCTGCCTGTTAGTTTGTGGATGGAATGTGGTTGAAAACTATAACTTTGTGTTAGTTTTCAGCCATAGTATCTTCCAAAGGTAGCTCATGAACTTGACGTCACGATTTGAGACAATGCTACTTGGTAGCCCATGTAGTTGTACAACCTCCTTAAAAAATATCTTTGCAATGTGAGATGCATCAAAGGTCTCGCAAGTTGTAAGATGGTATAAAGTGAGCCATCTTTGAGAATTGGTCAACTACAACCATAATGCAGTCGTCCCGCTCTTTTGTTGAGGGTAGCCCAAGTACGAAATCCATACTAATATCAATCCAATATACATGAGGAACTGGTAATGGTGAGTACAGACCTATATTTTGCTTCGTTCCCTTGGCTAGCTGATAGACTCTGCATCTCTTGATTGCATGATCAACATCTTTTGCAATATGAGGCCAATAATACCGATCGGTAACTTGTATTATAGTCTTATCCCTGCCGAAATGACCTCCCAAACCTCTGCTATGCAACTCCCGTATAATGTGATTTCGTAGGGAAGAATTTGGAATGCATAACCGAGTTCCCAAAAATGAATCCCCATCGTGAAGTTACTATTTATGATGCTGCTCGCCTTGCTGTAACTCCTTGTATGGCATGCTGAAATCTTCGTCAGATGCATACTCCTTGCATATTTGATCAATGCTAACTGCATGTGCTAAGAATGTGCTAAGGGTAAGTACTTTTTGGCTTAATGTATTAGCCACTGTATTCTCCTTTCCTGCTTTGTACTTTATTGCAAACGCAAACTCTTGTAGATTTGCAACCCATTTGGCGTGCCTATTGCTAATCAACTTCTGTGAATGGAGATACTTAAAGGCCTCATGATTGGTATAGAGAATGAACTCTTTGCCAATGAGATAATGTCTCCAATGGCGACACTTGGACAACATCATGGAGCTCCAGATCATATGTCGAGTAACGTTGCTTAGCATCATTTAGCTTCTCACTATAGAAGGCGATAGGGTGTCCTCCTTGCATCAATACCCCTCCTAGACCAATATGTTAGGCCTCAGTTTCTACCTCTAATATACAATCAAAATTGGGTAGGCAAAGTATTGGAGCCTCTGTCATCTTTTGCTTGATAAGATGAAAGGCTTTGGTTGTTGCTACTGTCCCTAAATGAACTCGCCCTCGCCTTGCTTTAAACATTCAGTAATAGGTGCCATGATTGCACTGAAGTTCCGAATGAATCTCCTGTAAAACGATGTAAGTCTATGGAAACTACGAACTTCAATGATTGTCTTTGGGGTGGGCCAATCGGTGTTGCTCCTTATCTTCTCTAGATCAGCTTCAACCCCCTGTGATGAAACAATAAAACCAAGGAACACAACTTTTGGCAGCATAAAGGAGCATTTCTTGAGATTAACATATAGACTCTCATTGTGAAGCACTCTTAATACTTTCTGTAGATGATTGATGTGATTGTCTGGATGCTTGCTGTATATCAATATATGATCAAAGTATACGACCAAAATCGATAAAAGGACAAAGTACCTGTGTCACAACCCTTATGTATGTGCTAGGTGCATTCATTAGACCAAAAGGCATGACTTTCCATTCAAAACCTTTGGTCTTAAAGGCAGTCTTCTACTTGTCTCCAGGCCGAATATAAATCTGATGATAGCCACTTTTGAGGTCCAATTTAGATAAGATCTTAGCCCCATATAGCATGTCTAACATGTCATCAAACCGCGGAATAGGAAACCTATACTTGACTGTAATCTTGTTGATTGTTTTACTGTCCCCACACATATGCCATGAGCCATCCTTCTTTGGAGTGAGTAATGCTAGTACAACACATGGATTTAAGCTCTCCTCAATGAATCGTTTATGTAGCAACTCATCCACCTCTCATTTGAATTCATTGTGCTCTACTAGGCTAAGGCGATAAGTTGGTAGGTTTGGTAACACTGAACCCGATCCCAAGTCAATGGCATGTTCAATAAATCGCTCATAGGAGGTAGCTTATCATGCAACTCATCAGGAACCACATCAAAAAAATCAGAAAGTAACTCTTTGATGGGTGGAGGGAATGTCACCTCAGGTGTAGGGGTAACTTCCCTTATAACAAGGACCAATACCAACCCTGTATCATGGCTAGTGTGAATGAACTCCTTGTGAGGAACAGCTTATAGCTTCTTTTGCGGTGTGGACATCAACTTCTATGCTTCATTGGTGCCCTTTTGGCTGGTCCTTAAGGACCTCCGTTGACGCATTTCAGCTGGGACATTGACTAGATGGAGGACAATGTGAAGTCCTTTGAACTTGAATACACATTGGTTTTTCTTCCCCCCGCCCATAACATCATTATCATACATCCATGGTCGACCGAATAGAACATCAGTAAGATGCATAGGGATTATATCACACCATACCTCTTCCTCATATCTATGGAGCTTCAGTGGTATGGAACAATGTTGATTCACCTCTAGAGTATTCCCATTCAGTAAGGATACCTGATATGGTTGAGGGTGCTTCTCAACCTTAAATTTGCTTTCTTCACAAAGGTGTCTGAATAACGTTGACACAGCTCCCATTATCAACTATCACCAAAGTGGTATTATCTCCAGACTTCATACAGCCATAGAAGATACAATTGCGCCACCAGTCCTCTTCTTTGGTTTCAGCCACCAAGATGCGGCTTACTATATGAATGCCATAAGCATCACCACCATTGGCATCATCCTCATCATATGCAACTCTGGCATAGTCACCATCGTCAAAAGGGCATTGGAATAGATTAGGATCTTCTTCCTTTGCTGTCTTTTCAACTTCAGCAACAACATTAATCTTTTGACGGTGTGGGCAATGTTTGGCATAATGTCCAACCTCTTGACAATGAAAACATTGTGCTTGGTTGCCACTAGGGAGCCTTGCCCTTATCTTGTTAGATAGCAAATGTGGGTTGAGTAGGGGTTGCTGTAGTAGGTTTTGTTGCTGGAAAATTTTGCCTAACCTCCTCGGCTTGGTCTCCAAACCTTTTTTTGTTGGATGCCAATAATTCTTCCGCACGTAGGCATAGTTGTCAAGGCGTCAATGACGCCTTGGCGTCCTGGAGGGGATTGAGGGATTGAGGTGAGAAGCGCCTCAGGTGGAGTCCATAAGGTGGTCGCCTCGGGCTCTGAGTTGTCGCCGATGCGTCGCCTCGAACGCATACGACCCCTAGGCGACCGACCGCCGTTGTGGATTTTAAAAACCACCATTTTTTTATTCCAAATCAAAGGCCAAAAATGAATTAGAAATTAGATTCCAATTGGGAATCATCTAATGGTTGAGTGCTTATATAAGTTTTATATGGGATACATGGGATCATTTCTAACATTAAATCAATAACCAAAAAAAAAAAAAAAAGGAAAAACCAAGAATTTCACTCGACATCCCCAATTTCGAGCCCTAATCTCTTGTCCTCTTTGCCTCTCCCTTTGCTACTCTCTTCGACTTCCACTCAATCGATGACGACAATCAGCGACAGCCAAAAACATCACCTGCGACAGCCAGCGACGCCTGCTACTCTCTTTCAGCTTTTTACTTCTGCTATCGACGCTTGCTACTCTCTTCCAGACTTCCACTTGATTGACGATGACAACCAGTGACACCGGCGACAACCAGCGACTCCAGCGACACCACTTTACTTCTGCTATCGACGCCTGCTGCTACTCTCTTACTTCTGCTTTTTTTTTTCCTCATACAAAAGCCACTGTAATTGCAGGCTTGCAGCAGCAGCAACTTCTGGTGGCAGCATTGTACTGCAGTACTTGTCGCTCACTTTCTTCTTCTTTGTTCTTTCTTCTGCCTTCTTTTTTTTTTTTTTTCCTTTTTTTTTCCCCTAAAAAGTCTGGCAAATAGCAATTACAAATCCCTTTTGCGGTTGCAGGCTTGCAACGACCAAGTTGCAGCGGCCTCCGGTGATTTTGTTCACCATCTCAGGTGACGATATGTCGCCAACATGCTTTTTTTTTCCTGTGTTTTAACAATCTTTAATTTGCTACTCGTTGTTTAATTTCTGTTTGGAGATTATTAACTGATTATTTACTTCTCTATGACTTGTAAATTGCAATTGAAGTTTCTGTTGTGGTTCCTATGATCAAGCTTTTTGGAGGTTGCTAGTTCAGCAACTTGGTAGTTATATTGATTCCTAGTTTGAGTGTTTGACAGATCTTGACCTATCCTATATTCCTATTGTCATGAGGTACCTTCCATGACTTCAGGTCAGCCATTGGATCTAGGTGAGGTTTCAGCAGTGATTGTATTCTCATAAAATGGCATTCAACCATAATTGTTTGCTCATCTCCTTTGACCAAATTCTATTTGACTAGTTCTAGAATCTCTCTCTCCCTTAGATTGTTCTCTTATTGGGGACTTATAACTTGTTAGTATAACCGAGACCAACTAATATTAGCTTAATAGCTTCTGGCCTATTGATTATTGTTGTTTATTATCTTCAGTGTATTTTTTTCTGATTTAGAAGCTTGATTATCAATTTATCATGAAGTGAGATGATTAGATGAATGCATAGGAGTTTTATTGTGGTGTGGTATGGTGCAAAACTAAAATTATATGGTATCATTATCAATTTTATTATTGTTTTTAATTTTGGCCTGATTATATGTGTATGTTTCATGTTTTTTAATGTGATATTTACTAGTTATTTATAATGACCTTAAGGCCCTCAACTAATAATCCAGCGGCTGCTGCTAGTCAGCCTATTCCTAGTGGGGGTGAAGGTAGTTATGATCCCTCGAAAGACCCGCAGAGAAAGGCCAAGTCAAATGACCCATGGTGGAAATATGGGTATTGGCCGGATGTTGCTGATAGGAATACAGTCAAGTGTACTTTGTGCAACAAAAACTTTAAAGGAGGAATTAGAAGATTGAAGTGCTAAACCAAAAGTGCAAAACCATCTTCTTCTCTTATCAAAATAAAAACGAAGAAAAAAAAACTCATCTTCTTCTCTTACCCCTGCCAAGGGAAAAAGGAAAAGGTCTTTCTTTCTCTTCTTCTCAACGATAAAGAACAGGTTCCCTTTAGTAATTACACCTTTACACTATAGTATTGAGCTATTTTGAGGGGAAGATCCGACTTTTTGGAATCCAAAATGACAAGAATCAAGGGTAAAAATGGTATTATATATATATAATTTAAATTTTTTTTTCTTTCTTCTAAACGAAGGTAATACTGTTTTTTGGCATCTTAATTCTAAAAGGGTAAAATAGACATTGAACATCCAACCATAACGGTCTATTAACGCCGTTAGAAGTGAGGGGGGCAATAGTAATTTCATAAAGAATAGGATCCTGTTAGTAATTAAGCTATAATATAGGGGGCAACAGTAATTATCCCAATAAATAAATGAATAAACAGCTTGCTGGCTATTTCGGGCAGTCAGTGAATTCATGAATGAAGAGTGGGGTTTGCGTCTTTGCTGTTGAGAAAGTATACTGTTGTGATACTCAGGAGAGTGGGAAACTAAGCATTACAGTGAGTATGATTTAGGACTTTGGTGGGAAAGCAAAGCTCATATTCCCTCCTCCATATTCTGTTTTCCTGAAGTTTTATATTTATTTACTCTCATTGCCTCATTGGTGATTGTTCGAGTTTGTGTAAATTGATGTTCACAGAATTGACCAATTATTATTACTGTTGTGCATATGTGTAAACAAGGGGGCATCTTGCTATATGAGGCTCTAGCTAATGCAGGGTCTTGGAGGGGCAAGTATATGCAGCCTTACCCTGCTTCGTGAAGAGGTTGTTTCCATTGGGCATACATTGTTTCAGTGGGATTTCTGTCTCAACAAAGGGCCACCAACCAGAATCTGGAGGCAGCCCTGTTTTGGGCTTTATTTGGCTGATATTGACATAGGCCAGATAAGGGGATCTATCTGTTGTTTCTGCTCATATTATTGGGCATTAAAGAGCTGTCCAGGGGTGACTTCAATGGCCAAGAACTTTGTCAGATCAGAGGCTGCTCTGATGAATCTCCTGAATTCTAGTTATGAGTTTCAAATTGACACTGGTTTGAATGTTGACTCAAATCTGACCATTAAGACATTCTGGTATTCTTGGGATTTGCTTATTTTAACAGTTTATGATCCATTGACTAGATTTGAGTTCCATCTTTGAGGTTGACTTTGATCCTATTGCTGACCTGAATCCTGTTTTAGGGCTTTCTTGAGATCCTGTTAAAACAAAGTTTGTAATTTGAACCCACTATTAATCCTATGAACCCCCTCTCCACCCACTCTACTTGATGGAATTCGGGATTCTTGAGTGGTAGTCATCATTGAGTTCATTTGGATTATTCACTGACGGAGAAAAATGATAGAGGAAAACTGAATTATATATATATTTATTTGGTATTCAATTGCCAACAAGAATACTCTCTCAATGAATTGAATGTTACTTATTCCTGTTTAACATATTATAAATTTTAACAAGAGTTTCTTTTTGCAAATTGTGACAACTCTTTGTTTATCACTTCTTTACATCTCAGAGTTGGATATAGTATGATATCATATGCAGAAGAAAGTGGAGCCATTTCTCCTGGAAAGGTTAGTCATGTGTTATCAAACAAAATACTTGTAAATGATTGATAAGAAATTGAGCGAACTGCACCATATGCTTCTTCCTCACTTTCTGGGTTAACGCAGAGTATATTAGTAGAGCCCACAACTGGAAATACAGGAGTTGGGCTTGCTTTTGTTGCTGCAACTAAGGGATATAAACTCATAGTAACCATGCCCGCATCCATAAATTTGGAGAGGCGAATACTTCTTCGTGCATTTGGAGCAGAGATTGTATTGACAGATCCAACAAAAGGATTAAAAGGGGCTATTGATAAAGCTGAAGAAATTGTTCAGAGAACACCTAATGCTTACATGTTTCAACAGTTTGATAATCCAGCTAATATAAAGGTTTCTATGTTCTCATTTAAACTGTTGTTTACGATTTTCAGTTTATTAGGTTTATGTCTTATGTCTTATTTCCTCTTAAAAGTTCACTTGATGAATTACAGATCCACTTTGAAACTACAGGCCCGGAAATATGGGAGGACACCATGGGTAATGTTGACATATTTGTTGCGGGAATTGGTACTGGTGGTACTGTCACGGGCACAGGACGTTACTTGAAAATGATGAACAGTGACATAAAGGTTAGAGCCATCAGTTTCTGTCTGGAGTACCTGAAGGTTCTATATCTTCAGAATCCATTTACTCATATATTCCGTATCCACTTACTCCTATATTCTGCATTCTGTTCCAATTAATGTGGATAAAGGAAACTCTGGGATTTTAGCAACTTTCAGGGTATTGCTTTAGTATTTCATTGCCATCTAGGTTACAATACTGCTGCGTTATCACTTTAATTTGCTGACAGGTTGATTGATTTGCAAAATATTCTTTATTTCAAACATCTCCGAGTGCTGACACTTTGATGCAGCACAGCTTCAGAGTTCAGGCTGACCGAAATCTGCTTGTGAACCCAGATCAAGATGAACCTGAAGTAAATTTTGGATTTAGTAGGAAATCTAATTGTTAAACGATGGAGTTTGAATAATATTTTTGTGTTATTTGGTCAGCAAGATATTGCAGGATATTTATGGATCTTATGTTGGTCCATAGTCTTTTGGTTATTTTAGGAAAGATATACGTGGGACAGATTTGATTTTATTTGTTTCTAGATTATTAGGGAGAAGATCTGAATTGATTGTAACTTGTTCAGGAAACTTTTTTTAAACACAATATTGTCATTGATCTATATAATCTATATTGTAATATCGTGATTCTGCAAATTCTCTTCTCCTCCATTCTTCTCTCTACCTCTCATCTCACCATCTCTTCTCCCATTCTTGGCTGCTGTCTAGCATGGTATCAGAGCCGTAAGAGTCTGATCTTCTCTTGAAACTGCAGTCTGAGTTTTGAGAAATTTTTAAGTACCTTCTCTTGCCTACTGCAGCCTTTGCTGCACTTTGTTTTTAACTCTGAATCAACCACATGATGATGTGAAGAAGTGTTTCTTCAAGAAGGCCTGATTCCTTACCCTATTAATGGCTTCAAGGTCTGGATATGTACTATGCCTATGACACTGGAATCTGAAATTTACTACTGCTTCAAGACTTATACTTGCACTGAGATCTAGTACTTGATGGAAGACCTTGAAGCCTGCCTGTTTTCTGTCAACAAGTTTGCTCTTCTATGGATCATGACTCCACTGTTGAGGGTCCTGTTTCACTCTGAATTCTGCTTCTCAGGTGCTATTGTTCTGACTCAAATCTCCTTAGTGATTTGAAGCTTATTCCTCTGTTGTTGCTGCTTCTGTTCACCTAGCTACTTGGTGGTTCAAGGTCCTTGTTTGGTTTACTCATCTATCCTGCACATTTGTTTATTACTGGTCATGGCTGACCCTAAGGCATCCTAGCCGTGACATTCTCTTCCATAGTTTTCTGCTTTGATATTACTTTTGTCAGTTTGTGGTTTGCTTGCTGTCATGATTGTGGTTTAACGACAATTATGTTAACTGCCCTATTTGATTTTGGTTTCCTTTTCACTCTTCTTTTTTTTTTGTGGGTAATAGTTTCCTTTTTATTCTGTTGCCATAAATTCTCTTCCTTTATTTGGTATTCCCTCATGTCCTATGATATTCTTTCATCTGACTGGTTTTCTTCATTTAGAATTTATTAATTACTTCCAAATTTGTTTTCCCATTATTACTCAAATTATTACTCCTCCATACAGCCCCGCTTTCCATTATTAGTGCTCCACACATTACCTTTCTTTCTAGCATTAGTTCTCTTTCTTTCCTTATTTAGTATATTTCACATGACTTGGTCACTGCTTAAGTTATGCTAATCGTTTCTATTTATTTAACTTCCGTTTTTTATTTTGGCTATTCTTTAATTGAAAAAAAAAAAGTTTACAGAATTGCTATTGGCCTTACTTTGCAAGGTGGATCCTTCTTTGTCGTCAGAATCTACAGAGTTACTATTGGGCTTATTTTGCATGGTGAATCCCTCTTTGTGGTCAGATTTTACAGAATTGCCATTGGGCTTATATGTAAACCATTTTATTTGGTGGACTTCTTGTTGAGATTATTGATTATGGTAGAACGGGTTGAATTGATCAGTGTGATCTCAAGCCCTCTATTTATAATAAAGTGGAAAGAACACTATTACATAAATACCCTTGCTTGGGTAACAAAAAATAGAGAATTACATGAAGAAAAACTCTAATAAAGTTTGACTCCTAGTAGAACTCAACTAACTCCCCTTATGGTCATAGATATCAGTTATGCCCAACTTGCCTCCAATAGGAAGGAAATCTCCCTTCAAACCCTTAGTGAAAATATCTGTCACTTGGTCTTCCAGGACCTTACAAAAGGCATGTAGATGAGCCCTTGTTCTAGCTTTCCTTTGACAAAAAACCAGTCAACTTCAATAGTGGCAATACTAATGGCGGCCCTTATTGTCACAATATAACATCATAGGGTTTGGAACTTGGACTCCAATATCTTCTAGCAAACCTTTCAACCATAGTAGCTCACAAACTCCACGAACCGTAGCTCTATATTCAGCTTCGGTACTGGATAAAGCTACCACATTCTGTTTCTTACTTCTCCAAGTAACTAGATTACCTCTAACAAAGGTACAGTAACCTGAAATTGACTTCCTGTCAGGAGATCCAGCCTAGTTTACATCAATGTATGCTTCTACTATTAGTTTATTAGTGGGTGACAAAAGTATTCCTTTTCCAAGAGTTCCCTTCAGATACTGTAGTATTCTAGTAACAACCTTCATATGAGCTAAATATGGATCATGCATGAATTGGCTCACTATCCCCATGACATAAGCGATGTCTGACCTAGTGTGGAACAAGTAAATAAGCTTTCCTACCAGCCTTTGGTATCTTCCTTTGTACATTGGTTCTCCCTCTTTTTCCTTAAATTTAGGTCAGCTTCAATAGGGGTATCAACTACTTACACCCCAATGTTCCCACTTTTGATCATAAGTCTAAGAACATACTTTCTTTGGGATAGAATATACTCTTCTTTGATCGGGCCACCTCAATTCCTAAGAAGTGCCGGTAACTTCCTAGATCTTTAATCTCAAGCTCTTTGCAAAAAAAAGTCCTTCAACCTTTGAATTTCTTCACCATCCATTCCCTGTGATGACAATATCGTCCACATAAACAATGATGATATTAGTACTTGACTTCTTGACAAATAGTGTATGATCAGCATTGCTTTGCTTGTACCCAATAGAAGTCATTGCCTTCAGGAGGCATTCAAACTAGCATATAGGAGACTGTTTTAACCCATAGATTAACATCTTTAACCAACAAACTTTCCCTTCAGTATTGTTATTGGAGAATCCATGTGGGATTTCCATATAGACTTCTTCCTCTAACTCCCCATGTAAGAAGACATTCTTTACGTCTAGTTGGTGCAAGTTCCATTCTTTGTTTATAGTTACAGACAACAAAACTTTGACAGTGTTCAGTTTCACAATAGGGGCAGAAATCTCCTAATAATCAATCCCATAGGTCTAGGTAAACCCCTTTGCAACTAGTCTAGCCTTCAACCTGTTGACTGATCCATCTATATTTTTTTTAACCACAAAAACCCATTTGCATCCCACGGGTTTTTTCCCTGGAGGAAGTGTAACCAGCTCCCAAGTATCATTTTTCTTCATTGTCTGCATTTCTTCTACCATAGTTGCCTTTAATCTCTTATCAGCATAGGCTTTCTAACAACTTTTAGGAAGAGATGTAGATGATAGAGAGGATATAAAAGCATGGTAAGAGTCAGACAAAGAGTCATAAGAAACATATTTAGCTATAGGGATGCTGAGTACAAGATTTGACTCATTTTTTCACAATAATAGGAAGATCAGAAGAAGATACCTTAGGGGAAACAATAGAATTTGATTCTGGAGCAGGAGACTGAAGTGGTAACATGTCACCTTTCTCCACCTATTTTGGCCGGTTCTAATTCTTCCTATGATAAGTCTGCACCTCCTTATTCTGATAAATCTTGTTTTGAAAGTCCTCAATAGTGTGCCTCACAGGAGTGGTCTCCCCCTAATCAGGTTCTTCACATGGTTCAGAAAACGGAAGGGGAATTAGAGTCATTAGGTATACTGGCCGATGTCTCCCCCTGGTCAGGAAACACTTCTTAAACTCCTAGGTTTGTTGTGGTGGTGTGTGTGAGTCTTTATGTGTGATAGGATGGTCAAGAGTTGGAAAGAACAGTTCTCCTCTAGGACTCTCCCCTTGAAGAGATGTATAGTAAGGGCAATGCTCATTAAAACTTACATCTATGGAGACAATAGTTTTCCTGGAAGGAGGATGATAACATTTGTACCCTTTTTGAGTAGCAGAATACCCCATAAATATGCAACGTAGGCTATGAGGAGCCAACTTACTCTGGTGGGCTGTGATTCTGGCATAACACACACATCAAAACACCTTTGGGGGAATAATAAAAGAAGAGGCTCCATGGAGAAGCTCATTAGGACATTTAAAACCAAGTATCCTACTGGGCATCCTATTCATAAAGTAAGAGGCAGTGAGTATAGCATCACTCTAGTATTGGTCAAGGGCATTCATAACAATCATAAGTGAATGGGCTATCTCTAAAAGATGCTGATTTTTCCTTTCGGCAACCCCATTTTGGGCAGCTATATCAACACAACTGGTTTTGGTGTATTATGCCAGAGTCAAAGAGATATCTCTGGAATTCACCATCAATAGACTCTATGCCATTGTCACTGCAAAGGATCTTCATAGTGGCATTGAATTGAGTTCTAATTATATTATGAAAATCACGAAAACATCGAAAAAACTCATTTTTTTAATTTAAAAGATAAATCTATGTTGAACGAGAGTGACAATTAATAAAAGTAACAAGGTACCTTTGGCCAGTAATAGACATGTCAGCAGGGGCCCCACCCATCAGTATGAATTAATATAAAAGGAATATCTTTTCTATTATGAAGCGAAGGTAAATAAGTAGAACGAGTTTGCGTCGCAAAAATGTAGGCTTCACAAAAAAATTCATCATTTTTACAAGAAGAAACTAAATCAAGAAATACTTTCTTAAGAGTTCCTAAAGGGGGTGACTTGGCCTATGGTGCCACTGATGAAGGTCTAATATTACCGAATGGACCTGATTAGAAGATGCAATTAGAGCTAAAGTCGATCCTCCAATTGGCTCCAGCAGATAAAGTCCATTATTTAGTTTACCACGTCCAATCTCCTTCCCCATTACCAGATCCTGGAAGACACAGTAAGATGGGAAAAAAATCACTTTACAATTCAAGTCATGTGTAAGACTATTGATAGAGAGCAAGTTAGTAGAGAAAAAGGGAACGTGTAAAACTTTAGATAAACAAAGTGATGGAGAATGCTGAATGGTCCCTTTTCCAGTAATGGAAGAATAAGAGCCATCAACAATTCAAATTTTCTCTTTTTCTTGAAGTTGGAGTATAATGTAAGAAAAAAGGAGGATGAACCTGTTATATGATCTGTGGCTCCTGTATTAATGATCCAAGGAGCAAAAACTGAAAAAACATGGAAGCCTGTAAAAGTTTTACTTGAAGTAGCATGGTAGGAGTTAGTATAAGTAGTGGAGGAAGTAGTATTAGAGCTTGTACTGGTAGTAGAAGATTGTAGAATATGTTGCAAAGTAGCTAACTCCTCCTATGAAAAACCAACGTTTGCAGAGGGTGTTGTGGAAACCGTCTTAAAAAGATTAGCCTTCGGTTTTCCCTTTCTTTGTGCCCTTTTTTGCTTAAAATCAGCAGGTTTCCTATGGAGCTTCCAACAATTGGCCTTGGTATGATATAGTTTGTGACAGTGCTCACACCACAATCTCCTTAGCCGAATCAGATTTAGTGCTAACAAACTGTAGGGTTGATTTCTCCACAATATGAACATGGAGTATGGCTAATCGACAACTTTCCTCTCATTAAACAAGGGCATAAGACTGTTCTAGTGTAGGAAAGGCAGAATGACTCAATACTTAATACTCTGATCTGATCATACTCCACATTCAAAACCTCGAAGAAGTCATATAACCGAATATTGTCAACATGCTTCCTATAAGTAGCCACATAATCTGGATTAGTGGGATGATAATCCCCATAATGATCCAATTTCTGCTAAAGAGATCACAACTCAACATAATATTGGGCCATAGTTCCTTTTGGATAGTCTCATGAAGCTTCTTCCGTAGCTTTTAAACTTGTGCATCATTCTTCAACTGTCTATATGTTTCAGTAGTAGCCTTCTAGATTTGGGTTGCAGTATCAAGTAATGGGGATCTACGGGCAATATTTGGATTTATGGAATTCAAAAGGAATAACATAATAAGAGAGTCATTCGAGATCCATTTATCTTGTGAAACACCTGTGGTGGTAGGTTTGATAGTGGCGCCTGTAATGTGTCCAACAAGTCCTCTTCTGGCAATAGTTAAGTATGCAGATTGAGACCAGATCAAATAATTTGTTTCATCAAATCTTACCGAAAGAGGATGAAGAGTGGGGTAATGTTCGGAGCCAGTGGATGCAATAGTACCATCGGTGGTTGCCATGCCAAAAAAAATGTTTGCAGTTCTTCCGTCTTCCCTCTTTCAAAACAACTGAAATGTCGCAGAATGGAATAGTCGGACCACCCAAACATATCTCGGGAGTTTTAGGGTCCATAGTGTAAGTAATGCCATTAATTTTTTTTCTTAAAAAAGACCCTTGGATATATGAAAAATCACAAGTAGAGCCCTGTATATATACAAAATTGCAAATAGACCCTTGGAAATATGGATAATTAGAGATAGACCCCTAAAAATATGGATAATTATGGATATACCCCTGAAAATATGGATGATTATAGATAAACCCCTAGAAATATGTATAATGCATATAGGCCCCTGGAAATCTGTGAATTCTCAAAAGTGACCCCTACATATGTACGAAATTACTATTAGACCCCTGCTCTGGTTTGGTCTGCGATTTTGGTTCAATTTTTGTAAAGAGGGCTGTTCATTGGGTACGGTTCATTGGGTCAATGGGGGTCAGTTGGGTCGGTTCAATGGGGTTTTTAATAGGTGGGTTAGAAACTCAGAACACAATGGAAGAGGAAGGCGATGGGTTCTTTGAGGTGGGTTCAATCGTTCGTGAGACAGAGAAGAAGGTGATGGAAGAGGAAGGCTCAGATTGCATGGCAGCGGTAGAAATCTCAGACAATGGAGGAGATGGTTTGATGGAGGAGGCGATGGTGGTGTATTTGCAGCAAGGTTCTTCCCCCCTTTTTTCTTCTCTCTCTTATCTTTTTCTTCCCTAATCGAGCTTTGGTTGTGATACCATGTTGAGACTATAGATTATGGTAGAACGGTTTTAATTGATCAATGTGATCTCAAGCCCTCTATTTATAATAAAGTGAAAAAAATACTATTACATAAATACTCTTACTTGGATAACAAGAAATAGAAAATTACATGAACAAAAAGTCTAATAGAGTTGAACTCCTAGTAGAACTCAACCAACACTTTTATTACATCAATTTGTAAATCCAATTTTTTGAAGATTGACACTTTTGCATCCATTATTTCTATTGTGAAAGGTGCATTGGTAATTATTGGAACCTGGTCGCAATGCTATTTTTGGTTATTATTTTGTGTAGTTCGTAGTAGTGGTACATGAGAGGGGGAGGGTGGAGACTTATTTTATATCTACTCATAATTTATTAAAGAATATTATTTGGTTAGATCTTTGTCTTCCTAAGATGCTATTCAACAACACCACCTACCTATTTGATCCTTAGTAACTTATGCTACATTTTACTTACCAACTTGGTCAGTAATAACCCTTGCTGTCTTTTATCTACCTACTTGGTTTATAGTAACCCATACAACCTTTCACCTATTTATTTGGTTCAAAATAACCTATATTACCTTTTATTTACCAACTTGGTCCATAATAGATACTTTTTGTTAAAAGAATTGAATGAATCCTAACTTGTGTCCTTTTAACACAATAGGAGCTCTATATATATTCAAAACTTACCAAATACAGGACAAACTAGATCTTCCTAGTGTGGGAATCTTACAAGAGAAATAAATCCTAGCTAATCTACCCTAAACAAGAAAATCCCAAATATGGAAAGTAAACCTACTAAATCACTCTCCCTCAAGTTGGAGTATAGATATTTATCATGCCCAACTTGCACATGATACTATTGAACACCTTAGTGCTTAAGCTCTTTGTAAGTACATCCTCCCGTTGCTTGTTTGAAGTAACAAAAGTGATACGAATCAACTTAGCCTCAAATTCTCTTTGATGAAATGTTTGTCAATCTCTAAATGCTAGGTTATGAGCTATGCTGATTGCTGACTTACTATCCAAGGACAACTCTATAGGAACCTTCAACTCTAACCTAATTTTCTAAAGTAGCCCTTTCAGCTATAGTACCTAGCAAATGCCCTGAGCAATAACCCTAAACTTGGCCTTGACACTGGATTTGGCAACCACAACTTGTTTCTTGCTTCCCTAAGTCACCAGGTTATCTCCCACATACACATAATATGCAGAGGTAGACCTCTTATCTTTTGAACATCATGCCCAATCTGCATTTGTATATACCTTAATCTTCAAGTGTCCATTGGCTGAAATCAAAATCCTTTTTCCTGGAGTGGCCTTCAAGTACCTCAAGATTCGATACACTGCATCTAAGTGTGAAGAGTAGGGATTATGCATATACTAGCTAATAAGACTAACTGCAAATGTGATGTCTGGCCTAGTATAAAACAAATAGATCAACCTTTCCACCAACTTTTGATACCTTGTATTGTTAACCAGTTTTCCTTCTTCTGTCTTTAAGTGTAGATTAGGCTCAATAGCAGTCTCAACATGCTTACATCCTAGCATCTCAGTTTCCTTAAGAAGATCAAGTGTATACTTCCTCTAAGAGAGTGACACACCACTAGTGGAATATGCTAACTCCAGTCCCAAGAAATATCTGAGCTTTCCCATATCTTTGATCTCAAATTGAGTCCCCGAAAGAGTCTTCAATGCTGAAATCTCATCTTCGTTGTTGCCTATGATCACAATGTCATCCACATATACTAAAAGTATAGTAGTGTGGGAACCATCTCTTTTGATGAACAAGTGTGGTTTGCCTTTGCTTCTAGCCATTAGAGACTATGGCCTTATGGAACCTTCCAAAGCACGCTCTCAGAGATTGCTTCAGCCCATATAATGCCCTTTTCAACTTGAAACTTTATCATAAGTCTTGGTAGTAGAATACCTAGGTGGCATATCCATGTACACCTCCTCTTGAAGTTCACCATGCAGAAAAGCATTCTTCACATCTAATTGTTGTAGACTCCACTCTTTATTCATTGCACATGAAAGAGTACTCCGAACTATGTTCATCTTGGCAACAGGACCAAATGTCTCTTGATAGTGAATGCTATAAGTTTGAGTGAAGCATTTAGCCACCAATCTTGCCTTGTACCGTGCTTGATCACAAACACCCATTTGCACCCTACAGTCTGCTTTTTAGTAATCAAAGTCACAAATTCCCATGTTTTGTTTTTCTCCTAAGTTCATATTTCCACATCCATAGCTTCCTTCTAGTTTGAGTGCGATAATGCTTCTTGCCAAGTGTTAGGAATAAAAGTAGAGGACAAAGAGGAAATGAAATTTTGAAACTCTAGGGATAGGGACTGATATGAAACATAATTGGCAATAGGACGCTTGTTGTAAGTTCACGGTTGCTTTCTTAATTCAACTAGTAAGTCCAAAGCAGGATCAAAAGAAGGGTTAGAAACAAACTCACCTAGGTCACTCATTGCATTCTTTGATAGGTCTTCAGAGGTCTAGGCTCCCCTTGCACATCATCCACCAGTTGTTCTTGTGCAATCACTCCATCTTCCGAAAGAAGATCATCCGTAGGAATTATAGGAAAAATATCGAAAGGAGGAAATAAGATTGGAACCTCTTCCCTAACATTCTCCCCCTGAAGAGGTGTAGGAAAAAGAAAACAGCTTGTTCTTGTAACACAATGTCCATATAGATAATGAAATGATGAGAATCAGAATGATAACACTTATAACTCTTCTATGTAGGAGGATAACCCATGAAAATGCACCGTAACCCATAAGGATCCAACTTACCATGAATATGGTGGTTTTAGACAACAGATCCAAAAACTTTAGATGGTATTATGAAAGCTGCTGTCCCCAAAAAAACCTCAAGGGGGCAACACTGATCCAAGACTCGGGGAGGTGTTTGGTTAATCAAATAAGTTGTAGTAAGAACTGCGTCACCCCAAAATTGAGGAGGCATATGCATAGTAAACATTAGGGAACATGCTACCTCAAGTAGATATCTATTCTTACATTCGGCTACCTCATGTTGAGGTGGAGTGTTGATGCAATTGGTCTGGTGTATGATGCTATAGTTAGCTAAGTAAGAAGGGAATGCACCTCCCAATTACTTAGTCCCATTATCGGTATGAGGATTTTTACTGTGACCTCAAACTGTGTCCTAAACATATTATGAAAATTTTGGAAACATAAAAAAACATCACTCTTTTGGTGAAGTAGACCTATGTGGTCAGTGGTTCTAGTGCAATAGTTAATAAACGTGACAAGTCACCTATGGCCAGACATAGACATGGTTTGAGAAGGACCCTACACTTTGGAGTGAATTACTGAAAAAGGAACTTTACTACAATGGTTTGAAATTGGGTAAACATGCTTGGTCTATTTGGCCAAAATGCAGGGCTCATAATAGAAATAATTCAAATTACATCTTTTGATCAGATCAAGAAATAACTTGAACAAAAAACAGTAACCCATATTGCCTTTTATCTACCATCTTAGTCCACAATAACCCATACTGTCTTTTACCTTTCCATACCTAGGTTGTTAAGGCAGCAAGGCAACCAAAGCAATTGGGGCTCCGCATAGGCGATTAGGTAACAAAATGGCACCTAGGCGGCAATACGGTGACCAAAGCAGTTGGGTTAAAATTTTTTAATACAACTACTTCCTATAATAAGTTAAAGAAACATTCAATAGTCACATTCATCCAAAAAAGAAAATATTCATGAATCATAATTATGAAAAATTATCCAAAAAAGAAACACAAACATATGTTCATCTCATCAAGCATCATAACAATGACTATCTACTAACAGAGCCAATACAATAAATTAATAGATCTCATTATTTCGATTTCCAAGTCATTCTCCATTTAATGATTCATTGATTCTTGATGTTAAGTATGGCTCATGCTTCACATTCTGTTGTTGACGGCACGGGGATCCTATGTCACTTTGGGCCTCGATTCCGAAATGACTGAGCTATTAAATTTATATATGGCTTTGTAGAATAAATTTTGATTAAAAAAAAAGTTAAGAAAAAAATATTATGTACAAATGTCGAAAAAGCGGTTGTTTTAGTGTCTAGGCAGCAATAAGGCACACAAGGCGACAAAGCGGTAGCGATTAGGTGAAAAAACGGCAAAAAAAACAACGCGTCAATTAAGTGGTTCAAAACAATGCAGTTGAAAAACCGACATGCTGGCTTGGCAAACGCTTTGACAACACTGACCTATACTTTTAACTACTACTTCCTTGCTTGTGAGCTTATATACAACATTGGACCTATAAATTTGACTTACTTATGTGGACATTTGAGCTGCACATTTTCGTTGTTTGATGGTTCGTTTGACATGAAGATTGTTGTTTTTTTAAGTTGTTGATTGTTTCCTTGTGAAGTTCTCCTGGTGTTTATTGGTGTCGGCTTGTGCTCGAGAGTGATGAAGTTTTTGATATATGCTCTTGTTTTTCCAAGTTGAAGCCTTTGACTTGTATGCTCTGGCTTGAGGGGGAGTGTTACATGATGGAGTTAGAATAACATTTGTGTTATTTGATCAGCAAGATACCGCAGGATATTCATGGATCTTATGTAGGTTAATAGTCTTGTGGTTATTTTAGGGAAGGTATATGTGGGACAGATTTGATTAATTTGTTTCTAGATCGTTAGGGAGAAGGTCTAAATTGATTGTAACCTGTTTAGGAAACTTGTCCTATGTAATTGATCTATATAATCTATGCATGAAGGGGAGATCTGTGATTCTTTAGATTCTCTTCTCCTCCTCACTTCTTCTCCTCCATTCTTCTCTCCCTCTCGTCACACCATCTCTTCTATTGTTTCTTGTTTTTGGCTGCTGTCTAACACTAATTATTTAAGGTTTATTTGTTTAGTTTATCGTATTATTATATCGTAGAATCCTGTTTGGTTTTAATCATGGACTAGGGTACTTGGGTTAGAAGTCTCTTAATTTTTCTTTAAGTACTTGTGTAGTTATCATTTATAAGAAATGGAATTGAGTCTCTTAATCTTTCTTTGACTACTTGTATAGTTCTCTTTATCAGAAATGGAATTGAACTTTTGAGCTTGGCTGTGCACGTCCACTCTTCTCCCCTCTTCTAGCTCTTATGAGTTTTCTTCTCCCTCTTCCCCTGCAGTTCTCTTCAGATTTCCCCTTTGGCCCTTTCCCTTGTTGTCTTCTCTTTCATTCCTTCTCTTTATTCTGTCCCACATTCATGGTGGGAGATCTCGCTCTCGAGCGAGATCTCGCCACTCAGAAATACCGAGATCTCGACCGAGATGGCGAGATCTCGGTCGAGATATGCCAGAAAATTGGCGGTAGTCTTGGTAGCCCATCTCGGTGAGTTTTAGGGCTCTGGTTGGGCTGAAACTTGGTATTTAGCCTATTTAAGGCCTTTTGAACACATTGGTGGCCTTAGATTTGTGAGAAAATAACCCTAACTATGTCTCCTACGTCGACCCTATGTGTAAAACCGAAATTCTGTGTAATGCAAAGTTAGAGTCTTAGAGAATAGAGATTATAGATATAGAGTTAGAGTCTTAGAGAGTTAGAGACAACATGTAATGTAATTATGTAAAGATATCAAGTAATTCAAGACTTCAAGTTAATGAGTTATCATTTATCAACCATCAAGTATCAAATACAAATATATAATAACATTACACATCAAGTATTCAAGAATCAAGTCAACAAGTGATCAAAGTTCAAACTTCAAACTATCAAAGATTCAAAGTAATAAATTGTTAAACACTTAAATGTCTTCAAAATTTTACAACCATAACTCCATAAGAATTAAGAAGATTACAACTTACAACTTACAAGTTACAAGACTAAGAGTATCACTCAACATTCCGCATCAATTGATTTTGAACAGTGGCCACATATGACTCCCAAGTCAATTGATCACTGAAGTATGTCACATATCGGTTTATATGATCATTATATGTTTGCATGTCAGAATACTGGAGGAATAGCAGTCTGGGATAACCGTCAATCGTGGGTGGGTGAAAGAGCCATTGTTGTTGTTGTTGTTCATATAGTTGTTGAGTATTTGGGTACGGGTTTCTAAACCACTCATTTAACAACTCACCTTCACTCCCATATGCATACTCTCCAGGTGAAGGGTCTTGAGGAATAGTATGACCTCCATAAGAAGAATACCCTTTGTAATCTAACCCGGTGCTGTGATCCCCGTATTGGTACCCCGATGACAGGCTCTGCTGTTGTGAATCACTCTGATCTAGGTTCATGCTTCCCATGTTCAATTCAAGATCATGCATGCTCGCATCATCATTCGGTTGCCCCTGCCCTTGCTTTGATCTGCTCTTCCGACTCCTACTATAAGTCCGAGAGATAAGGGAACTGTGGCTCACATGTGTCGGATGACTCGGACCTGGTGGAGGTGAGTCAGGTGACTCCCTTTGTTGATGCTGACTTCCACCAGAAACACGACCAGCCTAACTACCTCCATGACTCGAACTCGATGTCTGATTTGGGCCACTTGGCCGTCTGGTATGAGTGGTATCATCGGCATCATCATCTGAATCCCCACTACTAGTTGTCACCTCAGTTGTTTGAAGTCGACCAGGTGGCTCCACAAATGGTACAGCTGATCCTTCTGATGCCGCTACAAAGAGCCGACCCTCATCAGAAGATAGGTGCTCAGCCACAGCATCTGGGCCCACAGCAGCAACAATGGTAGGATTAGGCTGCCCTTCTGGCCCATCCAGCATTGGGCCACCTCGATCCCTAACCCACTGATATATGACATCATCTTCCTCATCTTCTGCGGGGGGCTCGTGGAATATATCAGTCAACTCAATCGGTTCACGATTGTCGTCATCTATATTATCTTGTATGTGCCCTACTCTCAATCTCATGTTGTAATGCACATACACCAAGTTCTCGAGCCTCTTACTCCCCAATTTGTTCTGTACCTTACTATGGATGAGCGAGAAGGTGCTCCAGTTCCTCTCGCAACCAGAGGATGAGCAAGTCTGTGAGAGTACTTTAATTGCTATGTCCCTGAGATTTGGTGCACTAATTTCATATAGAAACCACCAGTCAGCTGCATAACCAAAAATAAGAATGCATTAGGCAAGCAAATCTTTATATTTATATAACTTATCAGTTATCATTTATAAAGTTATAGACTTATAGTCTATAGACTTATAGACTTAATGACTTATAGAGTAGTGAACTATTTACCAGGATCAGTTTTTTTCCTAGTTGCAACTGCAGAAGGCTTTCCAAAACTCCCAGAGGCATCCCTGAACTCCCTGATCTGTACACCAATTCTTCAATTATTGTATTATACTATTATGTATATGCTTAATGGCTAATGCACTAATGCAAGAAGTTGAAGAAACAATTGAATAAGTTCTCACCTCTCCATTAATTGTCCCTTGCATGATGGGATTTGACACAAGCTTCTCCAAAGCACCTCTTTTGCACCGCAGATCATCAACTTTACATCAAGCCCCGATCATCATTCTTGTAATGGTACTTTGGGTTGAGGTAGTAAGCTTGCATTGTGGAAATAAAAAATTTGGTTAATGGCTTAGTGATTTGGTTGTTTACTAACTTACTTGTTTATAAATTATAAGTTATAAGTTATAATAAATAAAGAATTTAAATTAAAGTATACAACAAAAACTTAAAAGACTTAAAAGTGACTCACCAGCCAAGTGCAAAGTATGCATCAAGTGCATCTCCCATCTATTATCGATGATCCTCTCGTAGGATTTGAAGGTGCTAGGGGCAGCAGCTCTAACCAACTCTTTCATTTGCTGGAGGACAGCATATATGTGGGGCATTGTGGGCTTCTTCTCCGAATCCACCATCCTTAAAACAAACACAATAGGCTCTATAATGCCCAAGTGTCCTATTCAACCGCCTCCAAAAGGAATCATCAAGCAATGGTTTGTTGGGCTAGTCTTGCATCGGGATGGCTAGATCCACGCCAACCAAACCACTCCTCACTTGCAAACATGTGCCGAAGACCCACCACTTTCTTCCGGAAGCTTTTCGTAGCTACATAGTTGGTGGCGAATCTAGTCAATCCAGGTCTGACTAGATCACCCTTACAAAGTGGTTCCTCATCATCTTCAGCACATAACCATGGTTATAAATAAAATTACTTACCCTTCTAGCCCTCTCAACCACAGTACTGATTGACTTTCTTTTCCCCAAGTCCTTCAACATAAGATCAATCGAATGAGCAGCACATGGTGTCCAAAAGAGGTGGATCCTGCTGCTCTTCTTCCTCATCAACATTTCACCAACTTTTTTGAAGTTTGCACCATTATCTCGTGACAATTTGGACAACATTCTTTGGCCCTACCTCGAGTACCACCTCCCTAAGAAGCTTGTAAAGGTAGTCGGCATCTTTGATCTTATCTGAGGCATCCACTGACTTGAGGAAGGATGTCTTTCCATTGCAGCTCACCATGAAATTAATGATGGACTGTCTAGTAGGACCAGTCCATCCATCAGCCATCACAGTAACACCATATGTACTCCATTGTTCTTTTAATGATTCAATGTATTCATCCACCTCCTGCTTTACCTTGGGTAAATATTTATTCATTACTTCCCAAGCTGTTGGGCCTTTAACCCCTACACCTGCCCTAGCAACTGCATTGATCATCCCCTGATAGTATGGTGTTTTGGCTACATTGGGTGCAATGTTGTTATAGAGCATGAATTTGCTGATTGATAACCTAGCTTCCTCCTCCCTACCGCCTTCTCTACCTCCAAAGAAACATATAGGGAATGCTTCTTTGATAGATGTCTTGTTGGTTGAAGAGGGAGGGGTCTTGGTCAAATGTGGAATCATAATGTGTAGTCTTCCTCCTCCTCCTTTCGGTCCTCTCAGTCTCAGTTCCTTGAAAACTATGTCTAGGTGGCATGGATGCCCCTGACCCCGAACCACCTGCTCCCCTTGTTTGTTCATATTGCCTCACACTATCGCATGTAAGGACTGTTTGCTAGCTTCCATTGCAGCCTTCATCTGTCTCCATTCGGCTCGTGACTCAACACCCATAACCCTCCTCCTCTCTTCATCATCGCTTGATTCCTCATCAACATCAAGAGTAGGTCTAGATAGCACTATATCCTCAAATTCCCTTTGCTTTTGTGCCATCTCTTCCTTTTTTTGTTTCCCTCCCCTTAAAGTTGCTGCAATTGTTTTTTGGACTTCATAAGGAACCCTGGGACACTTGGCAACATCTTTATAACCACCAGCCAAATGTTGCTTTAATCTGGTTGAACCACCAGAATTCAAAGTCTTGAGGCAATACTTGCATCGGGATTTCTTCTTGTCGCCATCAGTGGATCCCCATGTTGCCAAGCAATGTCCCGAGTCCCACTACCAAGTGCCGCCACTCCCACTAGTTGCCATTTAAGATTCAAATGTACAGCACTGAAAGTCTGAAATACATACATGAATCATGAATATTCCCAAATAATCATTAGGATAATTTTTAGATACATAAAAACATGTAAAAACAATTTATAAAACAACAAAACACACACTTTGTTCTAAGATAACATATATACACTGCTCAAACAAACATGTTAGTATTTTTAAAATAAACTACATAATATGAGCATCATTTAAAAAAAAAAAACAGATAAATTTTTAATAACATATTATTTTTTATGATTATTTTATGTAAAAATAATTTATAAAACAACAAAACACACACTTTGTTCTAAGATAACATATATACAATGCTCAATAAGACATGTTTGTATTTTTAAAATAAACTACATAATATAAGCATCATTTAAAAAAAAAAAGCAGATAATTTTTTAATAAAATATTATTTTTCATAAGTATTTTATTTAATTATTTAAATAAAAAAAATACAGCAAGCATGATAATCAAAATATTAATACATGAGATTGTAGCCCTCTAAATGTAGTTTAACATAAATAATAATCACATTCATATCATAAGTATTTATTTATAATCTTTAATTTTAATTTTTTAGATAATATATTTTTTAAATACGAAAATTCAAAAAAAAAAATTAATAACAGAAAATTAAAATTTTTTCCATGAAAGTGTAGATCTAAGCTTGAACATCAACATATATTTATATCACACTCATACAATCATTGTAGAACCTTGTATTTGAAAAAAATCAAATTTGGGGGAAAATCTTACATTTCTTGAAGATCCCTTGAAATATGCTTGAATCACTACAAATATGCTTCAATTTGTTGTTGTAGATGAGTTGATGATGTTGCTATGTTGAATCCCCAACAAATTCCGGCCAAATTCCGGCCAAAAATGAAGTTTTCCGACCAAATATGGGCTTCCAGCGAGATAGAGGAGAGAGAGAGGCGAGAGATGCCTCTCTCGAGCGAGACAGGGGCTTTAAAAAGCCCCTAAAGCAGCCAAAATCCTCCCGTTGGCAAGATCTCGCCGAGATATTGGCGAGATCTCGCGAGATGGGCGAGATCTCGTCTCGCCTTTCTAAAAAGGCGAGATCTCGCGAGATCTCGCCGAGATATTGGCGAGATCTCGCGAGATGGGCGAGATCTCGTCTCGCCTGTCTAAAAACGGCGAGATCTCGCGAGATCTCCCACCATGCCCACATTAATTGGTATAAGAACTGAAAGGTTGCCTTCTCGTTGCCCTACATCTCTCATCTCATTCTCCTTCCTGAATTTCCTTCATACTGCTTCTCTAAGATTAAAGGAAAAAAGGCGAGATACAACCCCCCCCCTGGGGGGGAACAAAAGCAAGAGAAATTGAGAAGCATACTTGAACTGTACGAGATGCACTTGTATCTGGTTCCTTGCTTCACGTCCAGAATCCATGTCATTTTCAAGATCCTGTGCTAGTAGTGCTGATCTCCTCCATTTTCTCTTAGCTTTCTGGCATTCCTATTGACTGTTAGTAGAAGACTCCAAGCAGGATTTTTCATAACCCTGTTTCCTTTTTCTACTAGTGTCCTCTATCTCCAATCATAAAATTTATCCCAAGTGGGGGTGAATTTGAATACTCATCAAAGTGAGCACAATTTTGGTGGATTCCTTGTAAATGAATTTATAGCACGGATATAGGACATGATGACTTTTTGAGTGGTTCAGCAAATGCCTGCATCCTCTAGTGACCAACAACATCAACAGAAACTCAGTTTTATCCCAACTAAATGGGATCTGCAACATGATTTCTTGCCCTCCAATCAGCTCTATTCAGGGTCATACTTGATATGAGGCCTATGAGCTATGTATTTCTTTCCTCAACAGTTCTTCTTTGGTTATTTTAGGTTTCCCCTGGCTTTTTGAGTTCCTCAGTTTGAATCAAATCATTCCTCTGTGCTAGAATATCCAGAAGGCCTTCATTGAACATGGTATGCCACCTTGAAACAAGTTGCAGCTTATCATATATCGGAGCTGCTCTCAAATTAGCTCCATTATGATCATTAGTTACTTTATGCCATTCATTCATTACAAATTCTCAATATCCTCATCTTTGATTCTTCTTAACTTCCCAGCATTTGGCCACATTTTATATCTGGTTATATGACTATCCTGTAAATTTTTCCGTTAAAGATATATCTGAATACCTGGATCACAAACACTTTGGGAGCCAGCCCTCTCCACCGATCTTCGTATTTTAGTTATTTCACACTTCGTATTTTAGTTATTTGTGAAATGTCACTCTCTATATTACCCTCTTTATATATATGCATGTGCAGTTGAGCTTAGATAACTATTCTATTCCACACCAAGGAACCGAATCACAATGGATCGAAGCCCTCCTTTTCCTTCCAATTAGTGAGATTCCCCGGTGTGGCCAGCCCCAACTACATTGGAACAAATCCTTCTTCCTTGGAACTACCTCAATCTAAATAACATCTACTTTCAGATCAAGAAGGGAAAAAACTGCTGTCGAGTTGGAAAAGAAGAAAGAAGTACTTCTTTGACTTCTCGCTTCTATTGAATCTCCCTCATTGATTTTCATTGGCTCTCAATATTACCTAAGTTGCACACCATATACTTTGTTTTAATTATCTTAAAAATATTTAGCTTCCAAAGTTGATATCTAAAATTCCAACCTAGTATTAATCCATGCTTTTCTCTCATCCATTACAGCCATATCATCACCAAAAAGCATAAACCAAGAAACCTTATTTAATTGTCATTGGTTAAATTGTCCATGATAAGCACAAACAAATGAGGTTTTAAAGTTGATTGTTGATGTAATCCAATTGTAATTGGTAATTGACTATGTTGAACCACCCCCCTCACCAAAAATAATGTACAAATATAATTACATGCAGCATCATACATACGGTGACTAATAACAAACCAGAGACAAAAATAATAACAGGGGAAGAAGAAGAAGATGGAGAAAGGATGGAGAGAAAATGGGAGAGACTGCGTTAGAAGGGGGATCAACAATGTCTCCCTCACGATGTCTGCGTTTTTTTCCCGATGGAATTCCTAGTTGAGAAAACACTTTTTTTTTAACTGATTGCAATAAAAGGAAGCACATCATAAGAAAAATCAAAACTTGAGTAACAAGTCTTACTCAGTTAATACAATGGACATAAAAGTAAAATGCATAAAACCTACACATGCCAAAATTTACTTTCCAGATTAACAAATGACATTCATTTATTGAGATGTAAAAATAATTCCATGTCTCCTTAGTGTCCTTATCCTTATTAGTACTTTGCCGTCTTCACCTTTAATGCATTTAAAATGGTCAAGTTTCTATTCTTCATCTATCTTATTTTAGCTTATGTCAATAACTTTTTGCTCTTCCTTTTGTGTTTATAATGTTTTTAAAAATCATTGTGTTTCTTCACCTCTGGTTTTCGCAGTCATCCTAATTTGGGTTGTAGAAAATTTATACTCGTACATCCTCTACATCCTCAGTTCTTTGTCAGATCTCAAAACTGGCTTTAGTCTTAATTCCTGCTTGAACCTCATCATTCCCCTAGACAGTTTCCGAGGGGATGAGGATTTCCTTTTGATTCGCCTAGAAGGCTAGGACATCTTTGGTGGCTTTCCTAATACAAGCAATCATTTCATTCCACTTCAGATTAGTGTGTCACTCTATTTTCTTGTTTGACTACTATCGAAAAGTGGTTTCAACTTTCAAGTATCTCTTATTGAGCTCCACCACCTTATTCTAAGGAAAATAAGCTTCTTCATTCTTATGATTCTACATTTTGAGGCACATATTAATGGCTTTCCCTTGGTATATGTATGTTCTTGCAACCATTACATAATTTTCTTTTGGGTCATCTTGTTGGGAAGAAATCTATTTGGCTACTACATTCCCTACTTCCACTCTATCAATTCTCTGCATAGGTTTCCTTGCAGGAAGAGAGTGAGCCATGGAACCCAAAGCTATGCACTATTCATCCTGCAATTCCTTCTTAAATGTTCCCTTGTAGTGCATGGAGTGCTAGACTGGATTCTTTCTATTATTTTTGCTAAATAGTAAGTCATCTCCATTTTTTGGGATCTATTTCTTCTTTCTCTTGGTACTACCTTATCATTTTTATCTTTGTGTAGGTAATTGGAGTAGAGCCTGCAGAGATTAGTATAATCTCTGGAGAAAATTCAGGTAACACAAATGGATCATTAATTTCTTTTTTCATGATTCCTTCGACACTTCAGCTTTCTTGACCATTATCTGATGTATTTGAATATCAATGACTTGTAAAATGGTCTAGGTTATATCCCAAGCATTTTGGATGTTAAATTGCTTGACGAAGTTCTGAAGGTATAGATATACTTTACTTTCCATTATTTGTAATTCTTGTATCATTTGATCCATTAGATCCACAATTTCCTAAATTCATAACCTTTATCTGTTTTGAGTCTGTGGGGGAATGCGTTGGAGGTTCTACAGATCTTTTAAGTTTTGTGATTTTATTTGTTGATAAGATATTATATTCATAATTGGTGGTGGCTTCCCCCCCCCCCCTTTAAAACCAAATTCCTATTGAGCAATGATGCTAGTATGTCAATCTTTGCTTAGTTTTACAAGCTAACAAGTGTCATTGTGTTATTCTCCAATATTGACTGCCGTTGACTAACTTTACATTTGGTGTTTATAACTAGTGAAAGATATCTTGTGAATATTATGTTGCTGGAATTTTAAGATGACACTCTAAGTCAGTCGTGTGTTCTTAACTTCTTATATGTGTCACGTTGACGTTTACCACAACAATCCTCCTGGGGGTCTCTTGTGTCCTGGGCCATAGGAGTCCTGTCAAACAAAAATCACTGGTTGCCATATTTGTATGACATGGGGCTGACTGAATGAGTGCCCTCCTAAATTTCATGTGCAAGGGATATATATGGCATCGAGTATTCAAGTTTGACCTTTTGTAAACTTTTTTGACTGTTCAAATGAATACCCCTTCCCCAAAGGAAAACAAAGAAAGAAATGGAAGGATTATGCTTTGTTGCATGATAGAGGGCATTATTATTACTATGGATATAATTGTTTTGTTATTTTTCCATAGCTTGTCTTCATTCACATCTTTAAATCTTCAAATTGGTATACATGACTTGTTGACAAGGAGAACAAGTTGGAATTCCAAGGTGCAGAAGATAGTTTCATAGCTCATCTGTTATACAAACATTGTGAATCATATGTTTAACTGAGAAAGTAGTTTGACATGTATAACAATTGTCAGATCTGATTTTGGGAGTTTTCCTATTAAAGAGCAGGGAACTTGGTTGTGCTTGGTGCTTCTCCAAAAATATTAAAAAATATGCTGAACAGCTCAATTATAGAAAAACCTATATACTAGAAATGGAATGAGAACTCGCGCTCGGCAAGATCTTGCAAGATATCCTGGTTTTTCACAAAGAAGGGACGACATGTGAAGAGAAACCTTGGATTACCCAACTCGACTGAGATCTCAGATATCTCGGTCATATTTTTTATATCTCAGTCAAGATTGGAGAATCTCTCTTTTTCTGTCTAGCAAGACGAGATAAGGTGCAAGACGAGATGTTGTGCGAGGCAAGACAATATACTTAGCACATGGGATCTCAAGTCTAGATTCTCGAGTTGTAACTTCAATGATAGAATTACCATTTGATCTATGAACATCTTTAATGTATTAGACTTGTTTGAATTTTGAGCTTTGAGCATCAACGTATGATTACATGATGTGTACAATAGGCTCAAGGTTTCACTTCAGCATTGTGGTTTTCCACTTGGGGTCCAAAGTCGAACTCATGTTTGCACTATTTTTTCATGAATCTGAGGTCATCAAAGAATTCAAAAGAGCTGAAATACACTGGACAGCAAGTTTTAGTCCCAAATGACCCTAATATCCTTTGAGTTGGACTGTTGGAGCCTAGAGTTGGGGAGAAAAATTCCACCAACTTAAGTGAGATCTTGCCACGATCTCTAGCCAACTCTCTATTTTAGTTGGCGAGATTGGCCGAACCAAGAATTTGAACCATAATCTGAGTCATATTTCGGATATCTCAATAATATCTTGGTTACCTTGGTCATACCTTGAAAATATTTCGGTTAAATCTCAGGGAGCTCTTAGTAGTATATCTTGGATATCTTGGTCAAATCTCAACAAGCTCTTGGAGTTTAATTGTAATTTTGTGTTTGTCACTCAAACCCGGCTATGACCTGAACAAAAAAATTAACCCCAACTTGTCAAGATCTCACCCTAACATGCTTCTTCGAATGAGTTGGGCATTGAAATCGAGATCTTGAACCATGGTATGGATATATGTGTTTGTTGATCTTGACCCTCAAAATGATTGGTACCCATTATTTCCTCTGTGATCATATTTCCATGTGTGCATTTGCATGTCTAAAACCAATTATGAAGTTGGTGGAATTTAATTTAGTTGAGAATAAGCACATGTCCATTTCTATTATATTTGCACTGTGTAGCTTTAAAGGATTATATTATAGTTGTAATTGATTAAGTAATGATCACACTGGAATATCGTAATTGAGATCAGCCAAATGACCGAAGCCTAGTAGTTACAGGGCATTATTCCTCTCTGAAACTGTAGGAATGTTGCTTTTGCCTGTATTGACATATTAGAATGATGTTAGCACAAGAAGAGGGTATTCAGTCTTGCGATGAGCCTACGAGTTTATAGTTCAAAATGTCTATTTCTACCTTGGTCGTAAGCAAATGTTTGGTGGAATGTTGATTTTTTTTTCTCTCAATCTTATACCTTCTGGTTGGTTCAGTCTGCCCATTTTTCATTTCAGCAGGCAAGGTTAGGGGCTGAAATATAAACTATGTCCATTGTGTATAAAGGTGCACTCAATTTTCTTTCCATAAGTATTGACATAATTGTCCTATAGTCAGGGTTTTCCCAATAATTCATCTGCTGTCTTCATTTGAACATTACACCATACTTCATCACTGTAGATTTAAGGGTACTGAAGATCTCTTAGTTATAGGGGTCGGGTGTTTTTAAATATTAACATCGAGATTTTTAACAAGAGGCCTTTGAAACAATATTTACACTGCTACAATTATTGACAATTTTAGTATTACTTGGGGTGGTGCAATACTCTTTATCTTCATTCGGGTCTAGAAGATGCAATCACATTTCAGTCTTCACCCTTTGTTTATGCCACTGGACAGAAAAAAGAGAACAAGATTGAGAAGAGAACAAGAAAGAAGTAGTGTTATAGGCTGAGAAGAGAGGGGCCTGCTATTGAGTTAAGTTGTCTCCTAATTGCAGGCCCCTTGTTATATTAAAATAATAATGTCAAAAGTCAATACTGCCACTCAATACTAGGCAGCAGTAGTACATGAAACATATAACAATAAAACAAACCTAAAGAACATGCAACACTAGGACAGAACTGCCCCTAGTGTCGCCGCTAGACTCTTTAACATATATCATGGCAATATCCTTCAGAATCCTCTTCAATTATGGGCTCGTCACTAGAACCTTCCACAGGTGGTATTGGCAGCCTCCCTTCTTACTGTGGATCTCTGTCAGCAGCATATCAAGTCTCTGCATGTTGGGACAATCTTTAGCGATGAGCTCTCTCTCTTGATGGAGGTAACTCTTGTCTCTATCTGTGCTGGTAATAGGAGCCTTCCATTTATGGTTAAATCCAGCGAGCCCCTGATTTTGTGGAGGATTGGTGTTGGTGGTGGTGAATGGCTTGTTGGTGGATAGTTTGGTGCTGTTGTATATGCTGTTCCATCTGTCTTCTGAATACTGTACCTCCTATCAGACGAGATGGTTTCTGTAACTATTCACTGTTTTTTTTTTGGGGGGGGGGGGGGGGGGGGGGGCGAAGGTGGTTCTGATTTGTGTTCTACCAAAGCCATCATTCATCAATCGAGTTGCTCTCACACAACTTAACAAAATGGTGTTGCTGAGAGAAAACATTGACATTTATTAGAGGTGGCACGTTCCCTTTTACTACACATGAATGTCCCCATACAATATTGGTGTGATTCCCTTCTCATTGCATCCACAATAATAAATAGAATGCCATTTACATTTTTAAATGATGAAATCCCTTTTAAGATTGTATATCCAGAATTGCCATTATTTTTTGTCCCACTAAAAACTTTTGGTTGTGTTTGCTATTCACGTGTCCTTCCACATCCTAAAGATAAATTTTCTACTCAAGCATCTAAGTGCATTTTTGGGATATTCTTGTTTTCAAAAAGGTTACAAAGTTTTTGATCCCATATCAAAACGGCCGCTTGTTACTGCCGACGTCACGTTCTTTGAAGATACTCATTATGCTCCAAATTTTTTTTCTGATGATGACAAGTTTGATCCTCCTCTTCTTTTGCTAATACCATTTGAGTCTGACCAGTCTGATAGAGAAAGTGTCTAGGATACTACCCTAGAACAGGTTTTGCCCTCTAGAGAAGAAACTCTGAGGTCTGAGATTCTTCTACGTCCAGATGAAATTCCAGTTCCATATCCTCATAAATTGGTCTATCATAGAAGAAAGAGACAAAAACAGTCGAATGGCACATAACTCAATGCCAGTCCTACTGCTGATCCTCCTGTTGTGTCTGATGATCTTGATAACTTACCAGTAATTCTCCCGAAAGGTAAATGTATGGGCTCTCAGCAGTCATCGTATCCTATTTCTAATTATGCTACCACTACCATGTCTTTTGTTAATATTCCATCTACCTACTATGACACTTTCTAATCCGGGTTGGAAGGCAGCTATGGAGTCTGAGGTAGAGGCCTTACATTTTAGGCATACGTGGGGACTCGTAGACTTGCATCCAGGTAAAGATTTGGTTAAGTGTCACTAGGTTTTTCTCATTAAGTATAAGTCAGATGGATTTGTGGAGAGGTTGAAAGCTAGACTAGTGGCAAAGGGCTACACCCAAACTTATGGTGTGGAAGTTTTTAAGATCTCTTCCCCTGATTCCCTTCTTAATTTTATGCGCATTTTATTATTTCTAGGGGCTAATTTAGGGTGGCATTTTCATCAGTTGGATATTAAAAATGCCTGTCTATGGTAATTTACTTGAGGAAGCATATATGGAGCCCCCCCCCCCGGCGGTCTTGTTGCTCTAGGAGGAATTCAGGTAAGGAATATAGGCTTCACAAGCCAGTTTATGGCCTAAAACCATCCCCTAGGGTGTGGTTTGAAAAATTCAGTTAAGTGCTTTTTAAAGTTCAATTTACTCAATGTTATTCAGATCACTTTGTTTTTGTGTGCAAAAAGGAGTTTGTAATTGTCATACTCATTGTTTATGTTGATGATATAATTATTTCTAGAAGTGATAGTGCAGGAATTGATGAAGTAAAAGAGTTCCTGGGCAGCCATTTCACATGTAGGACTTGGGTCCTTTACAATATTTTCTTGGCATTGAACTTCTCTTGTTAAGGAATTAACCTTGTTAGAAAATAAACTTTAATCAACCAAAACAGTGCAATAACAAGAAGAACTAAGAAGAAGAAAAGAAAAAGAAGAAGAGAAGAAGAAAGAAGAATAATTGATAGGAATCACATAAGTCTGTGATTCTAGCTTAGCACTCCTAGAATTGCAGCCTCTTATTTATAGATGTCAATAGTCTAGATTACAACTTGAGAAGCAAACCATCTTGCCCTCTAAAAAAGGAAATAAATAGTACAACTTATGGACAGAATTTTCTAGTAAAACTAACTCCTAAAATCTATCCAAAATAGAAAATACTGAAAAAGGAAAGTTCTGAAATTAGTAACTGATAGAAAATAGAAATTATGCTTTCTAGAAACTACCAAAACTTGTGTAGCAACATTCCTACATTAGAAAGAGTAGCATATCTAAAAGGGAAACAAAGAATAATGGCATAACACACAACCCAAATTTCAACACTCCCCCTCAAACTGGAGTATACACAAAGAAAACTTCAGCGGACCAAGTAGGTAGGTAAAAGATAATATAGGTTACTGTGGACCAAGTAGGTAAGGTAGTATGGGTTACTACGGACCAAGTAGGTAGGTAAAAGACAATATGGATTACCACGGACCAAGTAGGTAAGGTAAAAGACAATATGGGTGACTGCGGACCAAGTAAGTAAGGTAAAAGACATTATAGGTTACTGCAGACCAAGTAGGTAAGGTAGTATGGGTTACTACAGACCAAGTAGTTAGGTAAAGGACAATATAGGTAAATGTAGGTAATGATATTGTTGTACAATGCCATAAGTTGAGGACAAAGATCTTCACAAATAATATCCTTCAGCACACCTTGAGTAGATATATAATAAAGTACCATTCTCCCCCTAACGTGTAGCATTACACGTGGACAATTAATGGCAACGAATATCCAGTATAAAAAAGATCCCAAGCAACAATTTCCAATGAGACCTTTATGGTAGATATAATCTTCATTTTTCTAGCAAGTCTGAATCCAAGAAACAACTCTACCAAACTCTCTACATGGTAGATTAGGATAATGGCAACATTGTAATAAACCAGAATATCTCAAGGGGTTATGGTAATTACTGGCAAATATATAATAAATCAGATTTTTTTTGGCTATATGTAAATAAGGAAGCGATGGACATAAAAGGGACTAGATTTATAAATTAAAGACTTGAAAGGGAAAACACTTGACGGCAAGATTATAATATAGTATAAGAGAGATGGGTAATTAACGAAAACAAAGATGTAGAATGTGGAATTAAAGATAGGACAGGGGGAATAATGTCAATCAAGAACAGAAAAAGAGTCGAACCCAAAATTGAATAAGACTTTAATAGGCGGTAAGAAATAGAAATAAACTGACAAAGACTGAACCAATTAAACTTGAGCCAGAACTGAACCAAGATTGAACCAACTATGAGTCACACCAAACCAAATCATGATATGGCAAAATAAAATTCTGTAGTATGCAGAAATAAGCAGAAGAAAAAATCTGCATAACGCAGAATTGAAAAGTGAAAAGAAGATGTAGCTATTTCTAAATCTGATCCAAGTTCTGGAATCTAAGTACAGATAATAGATAGAAGATATCAGTTTACATAATCAAACATGATCTAAGTAGCACATTATTTGCAGTAGTAGGTGGTTGCACACCAAAACTTGAAGAAGAATAGCAAAAAATTCTGCAACACAAAATCGAATAGGTGTTTGCAGAGAAAAACAGATCTGCAAAAGGATGTAAAATTGCAGAAAATAATAGTTCAAAGTAATCAATCAAGTTATGGAATAAGTAAGAGGTAAGTAATGGAAGAAATCATTTTATATATTCATCTGATCTATTTATAAAATAAGTACAACAGTAGGTGGCTATGCACCAAAGATAGGAACACTAAAAGAGAACTTCAAAAGAGAATACTTGAGAACAACACTGTTTTGATTAAAAAAGCTCTAATGGCATGTTAGTAAATGAACTTTAATTAACCAAAACAGTGCAATAACAAGAAGAACTTAGAAGAAGAAAAAAGAAGAGGAGAAGAGAAGAAGAAAGAAGAAGAATTGAGAGTAATCACTCAATCACATAAGCCTGTGATTCTAGCTTAGCACTCCTAGAATCGTAGCCTCTTATTTATACATATCAATAGTCTAGATTACAACTTAAGAAGTAAGCCATCTTGCCCTCTAAAAAAGGAAATAAAGAGGACAACTTATAGACATAATTTTCTAGTAAAACTAACTCCTAAAATTTGTCCAAAATAGAAAGTATGGAAAAGGAAAGTTCTGAAATTAGTAACTAATAGAAAATAGAAATTCTGCTTTCTAGAAACTACCAAAATTTGTGTAGCAACATTCCTACATTAGAATGAGTAGCATATCTAAAAAGGAAACAAGGAATAATAGCATAACATTGTTCACATTACTGTTCACGTGAACATTAACAGCCCAAAATTCAACAAACCTCTCTCAGCGCAAATATGTGATTAATTTGCTGATGGAAACTAGTATGTTAGGGTGTAAACCTATTGATACACCCATAAATCCTCACTTCAAGTTGTCTAAAGATGAAGGAGAAGACTTTTCAAATCCACAAAGGTACAAAAGGTTAGTAGGGAAGCTTATTTATCTTATAGTAACTTGTTTTGGTTTATCATATGTAGTGTGATGAGTCAATTTATGTGTGCTCCTAAGAAGGCTCACTGGGATCCAATGACTCGAATACTACAGTACCAAGGCTCCTAAAAAAGGGCTGGTGTATAAGAAAAATTCACATTTGAAGTTGTGCACCTAGTCTGATGCTGATTGGGCGGGATCTCAGGATGATCGGAAATATACTTTAGGATATTGCATCTTCTTAGGAGGAAATTTGGTTACATGGAAAAGTAAAAAGCAAGTGACTGTTGTACAATCGAGTGCTGAAGCAAAGTATCAAGCCCATGGCATAGACGGTCTCAAAGATCCTCTATATCAAATCCTTTTTGAAGGAAGTAAGAACTGAGGTAGAAGAAGCATTGGAGATATAATGTGACAATCAATATTGTTAGTAATCCTATGTTTCATGAGCGCACAAAACACATTGAGTTACACTTGCACTTTGTACGTGATGCAGTCATAAACGGAGTAATAACTACGCCCTATGTGAGTTCTGCAGAACAAGTTGGAGATATATTTACTATTGCCTGGTCCTGCATTTTTGTGAGGTTGTCTCAAGCTGGGAGATGGCAGATTAATACTCTCCAGCTTGGGGGGGGGGGCGTTGTTACCAGTTTGCAGATTCTATAGACAATGCTAAGAGGGCCTTTTCGGTTTGGAGTGGTGACCAAGTCAATGGTGATAAGTACAAAGTTGGCATCCAGATTTATTTCCTTTTTTATGCATTTTGTTCCTTATTTTTATTTCTCATTAGTTGGAATGTGATTTGATTAGGATTGTGGAGCATCTCACGTACTTTGGTAAACTATACAAGGGTATTTAACTATATAAAGACTTGTGTGGCTAATAGGAGGTATGGACTCTCATTGAGCCACCTCCATTCCTCTCTCTCTCTCTCTCTCTCTCTCTCTCTCTCTTTTCTTCTTCCACTCTCTCTTGCTCCTTGTCCAGCAAGGTCCTCATGCCTTCTAACCTACAATTGTCACATTTGTCATTTTCCTTGTGCTCGTATTCTTATTAGACAACTTGGTCAGCTAGGCTAGCCCATAGGTTCCTAAGCTCTTCTATGCTTTTATTAGGATTTCATCAAGACCTTGTCCCTTGCCTATTTTCATCCTCGTTAGAGCTTCTTTTGCTTTGTAGGTCATAGTTCTCTATATATATGTTTGAAAATTGGTGCTATTGTGAATGGTATAAGATTTAAGTTATAGATACCTAAAGGATGTTCATTTAGTAAACTAGAGAAATAAACTTCCCTCTCTTCTTGATGTCCTCATCACATACTAGTATTTTACCATCTTCACTTTCAAAACATTTAACATGGTTTGATCTTAACTCTTCCTGACCCTTATTTTAGCCATTCTTATAAATAATTTTTTCCCCTTCCTTTGTGCCTAGCTCATTATATAATCTTCATACTTCTTCTCCGTTGTTTTGTTTGCAATTTTCATAGCTTCATTTCTAGCCAACTTATACCTTTGTAGATCTTCTACATCTCTAGTCATTTGCCCTGTCTTAAAACTAACTTTATTTTTTTTAATGGCTTCTTGAACCTCGCTATTCCACCACCAAGTTTCTCTTAAGAATGTCCCTTTCCTTTTGATTCACCTATGACATCTTTACCACCTTTTTAATACACGTAGCCATTTTATTCCACATCGTATTAGTGTCTCCCTCAAATTCCACCTTCATTAGTGAAAGATTTCATGCCATTTCCTTTTAAGTTCCACCACTATATTCTAAGATAGTCAACCTCACACTTTTTATGAGTTTGTGGTGTGAAGCACACGTCCAAGACCAGTAGTCTATCTTGTGCGGTTAAACTTTCCCCTTATATCACCTTGCAATCCTTGCATAAGAACCTATCTTGTGATCAACCATCTCATTGCTTATTTTTCTTAGAGAACTCTTTCAAAGCTAGGTCTACCATACTCTAATCCCAAAATGATGTAGCCTTAAGGAGTTGAGCTCCTAATAACCAAGGTCTCACTCAAAACTAGCTCTGGGGCCTAACTTTTATAGGTTAGGCCCTTGGGGTTACTTTGGTTACCGTGTATGGGATGGAAAGGGTTGATCCCAAATGGGCTTCCATCTATGGTTAGTGACAGATGGTGAAATGGATGGGTTCAAATGATGTTAGATGAGAGGTTTAGGTTTGGGTTCGCAAGAAATAGGTTGGGTTTCCTGGCTAATGAGAAGTTTCTTGCAATGCGGTAAATCTTTGAGATGGGAAAAATAGGCTTTTAAATGTGGGGTTGGGATGAAACTTGGACTGAGCGTTGGGTATGTAGCGGAAAGATGTTCTCAAGGTTGGAATGTATTTGGCGGGGTGGCTTAAAAGTTATGAAGTTCTTGATCTTTTGATCAAGATTTAGGGTTTCTAATCAAGATTTGATGGATTTAGGGTTTGACAAGTCAAGATTAAATGAGTTTTGGATCAAATTGTCGGTAGTCTGGGGCTGTAGTGTATAAAGTTTGGGGTTATTCTAATGGGGGTTTGTGAGATATAGTGGTTGAGTAATTGTGGTATTTGTTTGTCTCCTTTTTGGTTTGAAATTCTAGAATGGCAAAAGTCTTATTGGGTTGTTTAAATTAGGAAAGAGTTATTTCCTTTTAAGGAGTCTGATTTTGAATTGTTAGGAAAGGGTGATTTCCCTTTAAGAGTCTTATTTGAGTTTGTTTCAAATTAGAAAAGAGTATTTGAGTCTAAAAAGAGAAAAGAAGTGTTGCAAGTAAATATGTAGATATAGTTGAGGATATGTATGATGGTTTGGTGACTAAGTGTAAAAATAGTGGGGGGGGGGGGGGGACAAAGTAATGAATTCCCAGTTTTAGTTGGGCTACATCAAGGATCAACTTTAAGCCTATATCTATGTGCACTTGTAATGGATGAATTAACCAAAAACATTCAAGATGAGGTCCCCTGATGTATTATTTTTGCTAATAATATTGTGTTGATTGATGAGACTCGAGTGGGGATTAATACCGAATTAGAATCATAAAGAACAACTTTGAATCAAGAGGCTTTGAACTAAGTAGAACGAAGACAAAGTATCTAGTTTGTAACTTTAGTCATGATCGGGCAAACGATGAGGTGGTGATACTTGACGATAAGGAGATTCCTCAGAGTGACTATTTTAGGTACCTAGGTTCAATCATAAATAAAAGAGGTGATATAGAGGATGATGTTTCCTAAAGAATAAAAATAGGGTGGATGAAGTGGAGAGGTGCATCCGAGGTCTTCTGTGATCAGCTTATTTTATTAAAGCTTAAAGTAAACTTTATGAGACCGTTGTTCGACCAGGTATGATGTACGGTGCAGAGTGTTGGCATGTTAAAAAGAATCATATAGATAAACTCAATGTAGCAGGAATGAGGATGCTAAGATGGATGAGTGGCAAAACTAGGAAGGCTAAGATAAGGAATGATCATATTAAAGGTGGTTTAGGAGTTGCTCCCATAAGTGATAAGCTTTGGGAAAGTAGTTTGAGGTGGCACGACCATGTTCAACGAAGACCTATATAGGCCCATGTACAGAGAAGTGATATAATCCAAATTGAAAGGACTAGAAGAGCTAGAGGTAGACTTAAGAAAACCTTAAGAGAAGTGGTGAGAAAGATATGCATAGCTTAGGCCTTGTATCTAGCATGTCCTCAAACAGAACTGATTGGAAGGCAAACATTCCTGTAGCCGACCCCATTTAGATGGGACAAGGCTTATTGTTGTTGTTAGAGTTGGGAGGCTATAAATAGCATGTCTTTCACGTATTTGACAGTCTTGAATATTAAATAAACCTGAGTTTAAGAATTTGGCTTGTAAAAGTCGTGGGATCCTGAGGGGCACTCTGCGGCTGGGTGTTGTGCAATGTTTCTTCAACTTCAAGGCTTCCTTCATGGCTTCAAGCAGTCATCCATATAGTTTTCTGCAGTTTTTCAATGTCAAGTAAGTGGAATACCTCCACCCAAACCCTAACCCTCCCCATCTCTGTCCACAGCCTTCTCAGCCCTTACCCCTCAGTTTCAGATCTTGTAAACATCCCCATCCCCATCGCAAATCTTCCCTGGCCCTCCCCCTCTCCTTCCCTTGCACCCAAGACCTTCCCCTTAGTGTCTGCAAGCTTCCTCTCACTCTTCTTCTTCTCCACGCCTCTCAGTCCTAACCTGAATAGGAGCTCTCTCATCCCAGCCCTAAATACCCCACTTTCACCCTCCTTGGATTTGCAGACATCCCTAGTCTTCATTCCTAACTTAGATTTCCCAAGAGCAGCCTTATTTTCAGAGTTTGAAATTCCTGCACGTTGAGAAGTCGTAGAAATTTTGAAATTTCCGGAAAATCCTGAAACTTCCCAATTCCCATCCCTTTCTTGTTAGTTCAGTTTTGGACTACAGGAAACCAACAACAACACCTTAAAGCTACAGAATCAGCGGCCCTAGTCCTAAATTCTACCCTAGCCAAAACCCCTAAGTTTACCCTAAAACCCTACTTAGTTGCTGAAACCCTATTTGAAGGTCCTAGAAGCTAATGCTAAGCCTTGGTTTGCATCGTGGGTGTAGGCTTCAAGATTACCTTGATGGGGAAGCTTTGCAGATGCTTATGAAGGGGCTTGAATGGATTCTTCAGGGTTGTCTATTAAGTCACAGCTGGATCTGGCTTGCTTTCACCATGAACCTAGATAACTCACACCTTGGAGGTTTCTTAACCAGCATTGACACTAACCAGCTGTTGGATCAGCAAAAACTCAGCGAAATCAACAAAACTTGAAGCGAATTAAATCATTATCCCCTCTCATTGGTCAGGGGTGTATTTATAACTTATTATATTCAAATTTCTTGGAATAGGACTTAAAGACTGAAATCGGACTAGGACAGTGATCGCTAACTCCTATGAGTTATCAACAAGACCAAGGGTGGGCTGCTTTAAATGACTTAAAACTTAAAAGACAACTCAACGAAAGCAACAAAACTTGAAACAAATTAAATTTGTATCTTCTCCCATTGGTCAGGGGTGTATTTATAACTTATTATACACAAAGTTCTTTGAATAGGACTTAAAAGACTGAAATCGGACTATGACAGCGATCGCTAACTCCTATGATAACTCAGCTAAGTGTGGGCTGCTTCAAATGAATTAAAAGATTGTTCAACTAATTAAAACAAGAAAAAACTGACCAAGTATAAAGGGGCTATTCTGTTCCTGATTTAAAGTTGGGCAGATTACATGGTTACCACTGCCAAACTGAAATTATGAGACTGAAAAAAACGCAGTTTAAAATACTAATGGATTAACACTGCACTGCTGGCACCAAGTGATGGGGGACAGAATAGAGAAGAAAGAAGGATAAAGAAGATCGGGGGAAAAGGGGAAATCTCAGAATAATGAGTCTTTGAAGAAGGGGAAGAAGGAGAAGAATACTCATAGAAGAAGAAGTGAAGAGGAGAGAGAGAGAGAGACAAGGAGGGGGCTGCAAATGCCCAAAGCTCAAGCTTTACTTCATTTTTTTTACTCCATAAGTCTTCCTTTCTATTGCAATGTAAGGCCTATTTACAGCTTGGTTGAAGCTTTACAAGAAATAGAAACTTAGTATATTAAAAATAAAAACTAATATCCTAGTAACTCGTGACAATAGAATCTTATGGAAATAGAAAGTAATTAAAATTAGAAACTACTAGGCTTTATATTTCAGCCACATGCATTAATAACTAAAGTAAAAACTACCAAAATAGAAACTAAATGAAAGTCTTAGATCTCCCAAAATAAAATCTTCATAAAATCTAAAGTCCTGGGCCCCACAAATCTTCTATGAAGCTTTCCCAATATACCAAATAAAGGGTTGTGACACTAATCACTATTCACATGAACAATGTTTTGGCCTCTCTTTTTCATGTTTTGGGGTTGCCTTCAATGCTGGTTCAAATAGGTTCCTACCTAGTTGTCCTACAATTTCTCTCTCTCTTGAAATTGTCCTCAAGTTTCACAAAAAAACTTTCCTCGACATCTAAAATAAAGGATTTGACAGGTGGTTACAGCACGTTTCGGTCACAATCATTAAGAAAATAAATTAGGGAAGAGAGACAACAAAGATCTCAAGGAGGATAAGAAAAGTAGGGAAGAGAGACAAGAAAGATCTCAGGGAGGAAGAAAAAAAGTAGGAAAGAGAGACATAAAGGTTGAACAAACTGCAAGATAGAGAAGAGATTTACCCAGGTTTGGGCTTTGATACCAAATTAATTGGGGACATAATAGAGAAGAAAAAAGGATAAAGAAGACTGGGGGAAGAAGGGGAAATCCCAGAATAATTAGTTTTGCAGAAGGGGAAGAAGGAGAAGAATACTTATAAGCATAAAACAAAATTTGATTGAAACCCTTGAATTTTCGAGCAAAAATTCCCATTTCTAGGAGCTTGAAACAAAATCATGAGGGAACGAAAAAAGTCCCAAGTTTCAATCGAAACCTGGGAGATTTCAACAAAACCATGCGAAACTGGAAAATTTCCCTCAACTGGGCCGAAATCTAGTTCCACCTGGCCGGACCAGCCGGTATATGAGAAAAAATTGGAGGGAAACTCAAGTTTCGGCCTTCTGAAAAATGGGAAATTTCGTGGAAACCTGAGACTTTTTCCTGCAAGTTTCGCGGTTTCCCCAAATTTTTTATTTTTTTTTCCTTTCTTTCATGTTTTCCTAATTACCATGACCAATACCCACTCCATCAAGGCTTCCTTATCCAAATTGTGTATTCCCTCAAACTAATTATCTTAGGCATGTTGATGACTAGACTTATAGAGCTACAGTTGTTAATTACCTAGACAACCACAGGCATAGCATGTCATGGGATGTCAATGTTCGTTGGTTGGAAGAGAGGATATTATAGGCATAGTACTACTCGGCTCATGGGATGGATCCACAGAGACACTCCTCTTAGCATTGAGTTGTATTTCCCTTTTATTGTCAGTTACTTTGTATTTGATGTTTTGAACTTAGAAGTTATATATTGAGTGTTATGTACTTAAGTAGCTAAGTTACAATGTATTTGTCATAAAACAATACATTGATGTTATGTACTTTGAATGACATATTTACGTTTGACCTTTTTAGCCAAAGGCATGTGCTAGTGTGTTATTTATACTCTAATTAGCTTAAATGCAAAGTCCCACCCCAAAATACTCCCTAAAACCTGTCGAAACTTGCAGGAAAAAGTCCCAAGTTTTCACGAAATTTCCTAGGTTTTAGCCTAAGTTTCCCATTTTTACAGGGTCGAAACTTGAGTTTCCCTCGAATTTTTTTTAATGCTCATAGGAAGAAGAGAAGAGGGAGAGAGAGAGAAGGGGTGTCGCAAATGCGTAAAGCTCAAGCTTTACTTCATTCTTTTTTACTCCGTAAGTCTTCCTTTGTATTGTAATGTAAGGCCTATTTATAGCTTGGCTAAAGCTTTACAAGAAATAGGAACTTTGTATATTAAAAATAAAAACTAATATCCTAGTAACTAGTGACAATAAAATCTAATGGAAATATAAATTAATTAAAATTATTTAAATTAGAAACTACTAGGCTTTATATTTCAGCTGCATGTGTAAATAACTAAATTAGAAATTACCAAAATAGAAACTAAACTAAGGTTCTAAATCTCCCAAAATAAGGTCTTCTAAAATCTAAAATATTGGGGCCCACAAATCTTCTATGAAGCATTCCCAATATACCAAATAAAGGGATGTGACACTGTGCATGTGAACAGTGTTTTGGTCTCTCTTTTACATGTATTGAGATAGCCTTCAATTCTAGTTCTAATAGGTTCCTAGCTGGTTGTCTTGCATCACCAAACCTAGGGGCTTCACTAGGGCTTGGTCTTCCACTTGGTGTAGGTCTTGGAACCTGCATCAACAACTATCTTTGCACTGTGTATAGCTTTAGTAGACTTTGTTTACTAACATAGCAATCTTGGTGCAATGTGTGCATAGAGTCCACAGACTAGTTGTGTGTTTTCTGAACTAATGCACCAAATCTCACGAGATCGGTGAAATTTCGCCTTATTTCGGGTATCTTGACCCTAGTGAGACAAAATGAAATAGAGAAACAAAGTGTGCAATTTCTTAGTGAAATATTATAAATTACAGGGGCCTTTTTGAGAAATATGGGTATAAAAGCAAGGTTTCATTGACAAAACCGAGATTTCAACCCCAAAAGCCATCTCTCTTCATATTTTCTTTTAACCTTGCACTTCTTCAAACCTTGGGGTTTTTATTTCATTATTGCCAGCAAACGCAGTGTGGTGATGGATTGAGCTTGATTTCATTAACTTTTGTGCATTACTTAACATTGAGGTATACCATTCTTCCTTAAAACTATTTATATTTATTTTTTTTTGAAAATGATGTTAAATAGTAGTTCAACATTTGATGAAAATAATATATGTTGAACACCTTAGACCGATCTACGAACTCATGGTGTCGAAATTTTTTTCGCTACAATATTTTTTTTTCTTATTAATTATTTAAAGAATATATTTTCCTACATACAAATTGTAAAAAATATGTATGATATACAACTTGAGTGGTGATAGAATAAACATATGTTGAACTCTATGGGCCGATATGCGGAATCACAGAGTCGAAATATTTCTCCACCGTATAATTATTTATTAGGGAAAATAGGGAATAACAAATATGACTTATGACTTGAATTCTAGTTGTTATTGTATTTGTTCTCGCATTTTACTGAAAGTTTTGATGTTCTCTTGTGTATCCATATTTATATTTGTGAACATGTTCCAGTTCGTCCGCATACTACAAAGCATGTGCAAGTAAAAGGCACCACTTTGTATCAAGTTTTAAATAACATTGCCATTGTGTTTATTGGCTTCAAATTAGACTCGCCAAAAATCAAACCCATAAACCACCTAAGACCAACCGAAAGAGCCTCCCAAAACATGGTACATCATTGTACCATGTCTCGGAGAAGTTTTGGTGAGACCTTGGTATCTCTGCTGTCTTGACCTTGTCAAGATGCCAAGATGAGACGAGATTTCAGCATTGCCTTGGACTAGGTGTCTAATGTTAGGATGTTGGTGCATTAGAGACTGCTAGTGGAAGCTGAGTTCTGGTCTAGGGGCCTTGCTGATTGGAAGCTTATGAAGGATTACAGCTCATGCAGTGAGCAATTGCTTGGGCTAGTGGGCTTGACCTAATTCCTGTAAGAGACAGGGATCCTATATTTTGGGCTTGTATAAACTTTGTACAAAACTTTTATCTCTACAATGTCTCGATGAAGAATGACTCCTTGAGAGGAGCATTAAAACTCTAGACAGCAGCCATGCAATTTTATACGGGAAAGGCTTTCAAATCTCTTAAGAAAACAAAAGATGGAGTTGAGCTGATAAGGTATTGTGTTTGCCCTAAAACTCTTAAATTGTGATTCAGAAGTTCTTAGGTCATTGAAGTGAAAAATTATAGTTCTTTCCTTGTTATCAAACATTTTATGGTCATTATGCCTTCTACAGTGAAACAATTGAAGAAAGACAATTTGGAAAGTTGATGCTTGGGCTTAGAAACCATCTAGACGCCTGAAATTGGAAATGTGGAGCGTGGACTGAAATAGTTTCTTGGCTTCTAAAGCTTGGTTAAAATCGTTTCTGGATGGTGCCTCTAGAAACCCACGCTGTCAGTGTGGGAGTATCATAATGTCCGTTGTGAAAATTAAATTCGTTTAAGAGGGACCTGCTGAATTATCCATGTTTATGTATGCTATTTGTTTGGTCTGTGTCAAAATAATTCTTATTTTATTCATGTCATCATATGACAATTTTCTGGTCAAATAAAATTACTGAAGTGCATAGCTGACTAGATTAGCTAATGATGGTTTATTACAATGTTGTACTTGTAGGTTACCAATGATGAAGCAGTTGAAATGGCACGGAAGTTGGCACTGGAGGAAGGTTTGCTGGTAACTCAGTCGATATTATTTAATTATGATGTTCCAAAAAGGACTTTGTTGTGTTCTGCTCATTTCATTAGCACGACCAATTTAACTATTTTATGAATTTACAACTTTCTTTTAATTTCATTGTCAATGGGCGCTTTCACCTTTTATGTATTGTGCTGAAATGCTTATTTCCAGCTTTAGTGGTTCCATGCAATAGAGGGAAGCTTGATTTGGGGGAGTCTGAAAACAACTCCAATAGGAGGTGCAAACAGGATTTAAGGACCTATGTGGAAAACAAGCATTAAAAGGCCTTGAAATTTTTTGAAACAAGCAAGCCTTAGTAACCTGTTTAGGAGAATGGGACTGGGATCGCCTGCCAAAATGTGGTAAAGCTATTAGATAGATTATAGGACTCCTCCATGATGAAGGGTCCTCGTTTAGATTTTATTTGCAAATCTTAATGTCTGTACAATTGTTTTTTCTACCAAAGAAAAGGTTCACTTTTTTGGCTGAGTTTAATTTTTTACTTTTAATTTTGTATTTTGTAGAAAAAAAGTTTAGTAAGGGCATGTTTGTGTTTAAGGGTTAAGTCTTATGTGGTTTTTGGTGAGAAATCAAGGTAATGTCTCCATTTCTGCTACTTTGTTTTACAAGTTTGTGTTTGATGTTCCATTGATTGGCACTGCTATGCTGTGAATTCATCTCAGGTTCTGGTTCTTAGTCTTTGGATTATCATCTGGTAGACATTGTTAATCAGTAATTTTCTATTGCTTATGAATACTTAGATGTGAGTCGCGACATACCCGGCAGATGCTCTAATTTGAGATTTCCTGGCTTCTTGCACTCTTCTCGGTGCAAGATCTGAACTGGGTGACATTATGGGGTATTAAGGCTTTCCTAGACTGAACTTCGACCAGGATTTTAGACAGAGAAGATCTCTCATCTAGGGCTCCAAAAATTCTCCCAATTCTGAAAATTTTATTGTTTGATTCAAAAGATTCATCTGTTCTAAATCCAACCATGAGAACACAACAATATTTTGGTCGTGTTAGTCTATTGGTTGTTGTACTTTGGTTTTGCTTGTGATATGTCAACCTTGGGATGTTTGGGGTGGGGGTGGGGGTGGAGTCTACTAGGAGGCTCCTCGATATATAGTTTTAGAAATCAAGCTCAAAGAATCAAATTAGTCACTGAACTGAAAGAGAAAACAAGGAAGAAGAGAAAGAACCAGCAGCAGCTTATGATTCTGGATCAGCTTCCTAGAATCAGAGGCTGATTTATTATAGCCTTCAAACCTCAATTACAATCTTGAGAGACAAGTAAACTAAAAGAGAAACAAACTTACAGGTAAAGGACAAAATAAACTGACAAGAATTCTGTCCAAAATAGAAAGAACCAGAAATAGGAAGTACAAACTGAAAATAGAAACTAAGCAGAAAAGGAAACTCTGATTCTCCAAAACTTGTGCACTGCTTTCCAAAATAGAAACTTGTGCCCCATGGCTTGTGCACCAAGGCAGCAGTCACAAGACTTACGCACCAAGGTTTGCACTTGTCTCAACACATAGGAATGGAGGTATAAAGATACTGGAGTTGAAAAAATATATTCACATTGTAACCAGAATATGTAACAAGCTGACAAGCCTGCTACTCTTAGATCAGATACGAACGAACAAATAGTACACTGTTAAAGCATGCAATAAGTGGTTCCTCATGTTGTGCTTTGGGTGATCTGGTTGAAAATAAAATTTGAGAATATTTGGATGAAAGAAGGGATACTGAAACTTGTGGATTGCTACTGTTTTATTTTTTTTTTTTTTTTTGTGGATGGACTGCATTAAATTTTTTCCCTTTTTTTTTTTTTTTTTTTGTCTCTTCCCTTCTTGTGGTGGCTTGTTAAGGAAAAGAATTTGGCAAATTCTGAGATGGGAAATTAAGTATTCCAGCTGAACTTTTTGTTGTGATATTTGTGCTTGTGTATCTTTTCTGTTGTTAAACCCATGGTTCATCCTTTTAGTTGTACAGACCTACTTTGTACTAGAATGAAATTTTACTTTTTCTTGCCTGTCTAGTAACTGAGTGAAAAAGAAAGAAAGAAGAAGAAGCAGTATTTGGCTTTGTTGATTAAGGGGTAAACAATTTCATGTAATATTGCATGAACTCAATATTAGACATTGTTTTATGCTAGTTGTGGGCTTTATTGATTCGTCTTTCTATGAGAAATTAATTGCTTCCTTTTTCAACTTAGGTTGGTATCTCTTCTGGAGCTGCTGCAGCTGCTGCCATCAGGATAGCACAAAGACCTGAGAATGGTGGAAAACTTATAGCTGTGAGAAATTTTCTTGGAGATTAGTTCCGAATTCTCTATTGGCTTCTCTATTGATCTCTATACATGGATCAAACTTTTGTTCAAAATTCCAAAATTTCAAAGGATTTTCCTTTTTATTCAAGCTGGGGGTTTTTATTTATTTATTTATTATTATTTTTTAATATCTCACATGCTACAAAATTTTCGTCTACATGCTTAAATGAATGATATCTTTCTATCATTTCGGCAGAGCATTAGATATCCTTGATATCAGTTGAAAGGTCAATGAGTTCTGTTTTGCAAATCCAAGATTGCTTCTTTAGATTCTGATTTATATTGATGGCGGTTTGTTCTGATCAAACTTAATTTCGTGAATGTGAACGCTGTCAAAATTACTTTGGTTGAAACTTTCTTAGTCTTCAGAATAATGAATAATTTACTGTACTTTTATATCTGTACTTCTATACATATGAAAAAGAGATTATGATGTAGGACCGACAGGGAGACCCTAGGAAGGCCCAGGGAGGTTGCCCAGCACCCTGCAGCCCTGCCAGTAGCCCAGGAAATTTCTGCCAGCATAGGGGAATTTTGGTCATTTCGGGTACCCCTAGTCCAACCCAATTTGACCTTAATGGAACCAGAATTATTAGCATTCTAATCCTAATTTTGTTTTTCTATTTGAGTTAGTCCTTGTTAAGTAATTGAAAAGTTGTAGTCTAGTTAGGAGTCCTATTTAAAGTGAGACTCCTTTAGTCATCGTCCAAATTTTATTATGGTCCAATCCTACTCTTATTATGTAATTTAAATCATTCCAGGTTAAGAGTCCTTACTAGAGTTGGCGTCTTATCTTTAATTGGATTCCTTCTTAAATTAGAAGTCCTTTTATGTTTGCAACTTTTTTTAGTTAGGAGTGTTCTTTAAATAGAAGCCGTTGTCTGTTTTGCTTTCCAATTTGAATCCAAGTAGGAGTCCTTCAATGTGAGACTGTAAATATAGCTCACCACTTGTTAGCAAATCAGTTTTGGATATTGAGTAGACATTGCTTAAAAGTCATATTAAGTGGAGTCTTGGGTTTCCAAGCAAGGAAACCTGCGGCAGCTTTGGGCATTCTAAAATTTTGGAATTTATCAACCTTCCCCTGCCCTCATCAAGTAACGCTCCTCTCCCCCCGGCCCCCATTTGCCTCTTCTCCTCTCTCTTTGGCTCCACTCTCTCCCTACCTCCATCCTTCCCTGACATTTGATCCCCGTCTCTAGTTTCTTCTCAAATCCCTAAAATTTCTGAACTTCATCTTCTTCCCCAAAACCATAGAAACCCTAATCTCCCATCCCCTAGATCTCTCAAACTCCTCACCAAATCTAAATCCCTTTTGGATTGATAATCCCCTTCCCCTCCTAGACCTTCGACCCAAGCCCTAACCCTAATACCCCTCAGGAACTATATAATTAGAAATCCTAATATTCCTAAAGCCCAAGAAATTGCAAATAACATAATTCATAATTCAGATTTCTACAACCTTAAACCACTAAACCCCAGCTGAACCTAGTAGATCATACCTACCAGCCCTAAAAACCCTAAACAGACCCTACAAGCCCAACCACTGGGTTTAAGGAAACTCTAAATTTACCATTGAACTCAATTTGATTGGTCTTATGATTGGCCCTCAACTTCAAGGCTACATCAAATTGTATCAAAGCTACAGTTGAATCTGCAAGAACCAGAGCTATGGAAAAATCAGTGGACAACTGCAGCAAAGGAACAGAAGTTGAAAATCCCTATGAAGAAGAAAGCCTGGATTACAATCTTTCCATGAATGTTGTGTCAAAGATTCTTGTGGGTGAAACAGAAGAAGACTGGAGAAGAAGAAGCTACATTTTCTGTACCAGACTCAAATTAGGTGGAATCCCTAGCTAAGCAAATTGTGGACAGTGGCAGTAGCGTTAACGTGGTATCTGAAACTTCATTAAAGGGAAAATACCCCAATGCTATCAAGTGCCTCTTCTGAACTATGACAGACTGGAAGTTAATCTGGGATGTTTAGTACCCATCAATCTCCTATGTGACTTTCTGATATTATCCTTGGGAGGCCACAGTTCTATGACAATGATGTTGTCATCATAGGTTGGGAGAACACGTGTAAATTAATCCACAAAGGCCAGAAGATTGTACTTCTACCCATAAACCTATCTGAGGAGATCAAGAAAAGGCAAGCTGTCTAGACAATTAAGAAGTAACTCAAGTGCCCAACAGCAGCTTCTTGTTGTTCCAACCAAAGAATTTGAAGGAACCAAGGCAAACTGTGATAAAGAAAAGGAGGCAACACTTACAGCTCGGATGATAAGAATTCAACATGAAGCCAAGCCCACACGGTTCAAGGAAGAGTTGTTGCCCAAAGTTCCTATCAAGGAAATTTTGTAGGTAGAAGCCAACTTTACGAGTGCCAAAATAGGCAATGCTGAAACAGTGGAGGATAAACTACCCACAAAGCCTTAAGTAAAAGACAAGGGTCTGCCTGAAGAAGTGCCTTCCCTATCTGAAGTTCATCATGCCTTTGACCTTCCCCCTCATCCTGTTCTACCTTAAGATGAGGTAATGCTTGAAACTATAATGACAGATTATACAGGTAGAAGAAGTTTTTGAAGAGGAAGAGGCTGAAGCAATCAATGACTTAGTGCAAGATAAAGGGGAGCTTGAGAGCACTCCCCTTCCAGATGTCCTTGAAGAAATAGAGTGTGCACCACAAATTTTTGACATGAAGGACCACCAAGTTGGAGATGGTACTAAAGATGTTCACAACAACATGATGAAGATAAATGTACCAATGGAAGCTAGGAATAAAGAAGACTTTAGGAGCATGGCTGCTGATTTGGAGCATGAGCATATTGAATTTGTCATGCCACCATGGTTCTTAGAAAAGAAAGCTTCCAGAATTGAAGACTTTATTCCTAGGTGTTCCTACATTGCCTGAGTTTTGTCTAGGAGTGGTACAGTCTGCTAAACACATGTTATTTCCCCCGCATCACTAGAAAATTCAAGTACAAATTTTTTCAAGTGGAGAACTGATGTAGGACCAACAGGAAGACCCAAGGAAGGCCAGGGAGGTTGCACAGCATCCTGCGGCCCTGCTAATAGCCAGGAAATTTCAGCCAGCATACAGGCATTTTGGTCATTTTGGGTGCCCCTGGTCCAATCCTATTTAAGCTAGTGAGTAAGTGGAACCAGATTTTTATTAGGATTCTAGTCCTAATTTTATTTTTCTTTTTGAGTTAGTCCTTGTTAAGGTATTAAAGAGTCCTAGTCTAGTTAGAAGTCCTGTTTAAAGTGAGATTCCTTTAGTCATTGTCCAAATTTTACTAGGAGCCTGGTCTTACTCTTATTATCTAATTTGAAAATAATTTCTAAGTTCTACAGTGTCCTCTTCAACAATTTTTAAGGCCCACTCCAAAGTACAGAGTTCAAAAGCTAGTCTTGGAAGCACTTTGAGTTGAAGCTGCCCCCATTTGAAGGCGTCCCGCACTGCCTCAACTATCATCATTAAAGCTGAACTCCCAGAATTATACTTGCATCTCCCTCCAATGAAATGACCTCATTGGTCTAATGAACTTGCCCCTGCCACAAAGATTATTAGACCACAATCCATCAGTAAGTATCCCAAAACAGTTCTCATGGAAATTAGAATTGCGGAATTAGGAAGGCAAGACTCGGTCAAATCTTTGTCCCTATTAAGTTTTAACCAACCTTCCATAACACTTTCTTATTAGATGCCTAAATGATAGTCATGAGACAAATGTCGACACACTCAAACATGCTGCAGAGTTTCCAGATCTTCCAAGCTAGGGCACCAATTGCAGGATGGCATCCCCTTGATCAGGGAATATAGAGAACCTCCTACTTTAAGAAATTATGATTAAAAACTTTAAAGGGGTTACCTTGGAGATTTCTGAAATTTAAGTTGAAAGGGTAAGCAAGCCGACAATGAAAATCAAAATCTGAAGTGAAAAAGCATGAAAGTGACAGCTTAGGAAGCAAAGCCATTTTCCTGCGAAACAAAAAGGTAATCATGCAGCAAATAAACGATTCTTAGAATAATCTCAAATCTCCCAGTCTTCTATATTTGTTATGCTTGGCGAGTGTCCAAGATAGCACTTGTGTCTAAAAAAGAAAAAACAATTAAGTATAAGTGAGAGCTTTTCTTTTTTGGAACTAGATGATTGAGAGCTTTAGAAGAATCATGATAGAATTTTACACTCAAAATGGATTGCTGTTGAACAATATCTACAAGGCACTTTTGGATTTTGTTGTCCACCTTTCAGACTACAATGGACCATGTTGCTGGTTGTTGCATCCAGAGGGCAAGGAATATGAAGATCTAATGCCTAAGTCCTGGTTGGGGATAGTGTAGTGCACATGATTTGGCAAATGTAATATTACCTGCATAAACTATTTCAGTTCTTCACAAACTAAATGGACCTCAAGGACTGGATCCAGGACTGCACAAACATGAACTCAGAAATATTAAGAGAACCACCATAATGCATCGTTCAATAAAATAAAACCACAATTTTATTTTGATGAGTATGAGTGTTCTGTTCTCTGTAGTTTTTTCCTCCTCTTTTGTTGGTTTTTTGCTCTTGATCTTCTCTCTTCTTGTAGTGCTGCATGACTGCATTCTTCGTATCTGTTATGATGACTTTGGATATTGCAGGTTGTATTCCCAAGCTTCGGTGAAAGATACATTCCGACTGTTCTCTTCCATTCAATTCATGAGGAAGTTAAGAAAATGTCACTAGTCTAGTAAATATTCAGCTTTTTCATCATCATGGTTCATACTTGGCCAGCACTGTGATTCGCAGCAAAGGTTGAAGCACTGAGCTGTCTGTGGAAATGCATGAATATATTCTCTCCTGTGCTCACTGGTTTATTCTGTTGGTAAATCAGTTCTATTCAGAAGTGCAATTTTTATGTAGCCGCTGTCTTTTCAAAGAAATGTATGCGAGAGTGTAGAGCATAAGGACATTTAAGCCCCAACTCCCCCACCGCCAAAAGAGAACACAGGGAAGAAAAATGTGGGGGAAGATATCAAACTGGTGAAATGTTCTGTTTTCTTCATTCACTTTGCTAAGAAATTGTCCAGTGATGCATATACGTAACGGTGGCTGGTAAAAGGTTGGAGGTGGGGTGTAGGTTTTAACTGGTGTTGCTTTTTGATGCAATGCCAGAGTTAGTAGCACGCCCTGCAGAAAGACATTACTAGGGGTGTGCAGGTTAAAAGTTCTAATATCTAAAAGGTAGCAGCAATATTTTTTTCCTCTTTGAATAAATAGTGTGTGCCTTGTATGCAAGGTTATTGAGTAGGGCCACAAATCACTATCCTTGATTTCATGAAGGTCAAATTGGAGATGATGAATGGGTGAATTAGATATCCATGAATAATGTTTCATCATAATGTTATTACTCTTTCGATTACCTTTTCTTACTTCATGTCTTTTGATGCTAACCTTCTCCGGAGACATGATCAGATTCTCATTCTAGAACATCGGATCTTTGATGAGCCAGAGCATGGGGCTGATTGATGTTATGCTTTGCTCGCGTTCAAGAAACAAGATGGAAGGATTATCAAGTCAAGGCGTTAGATTACTTCAAACTTTAGTACCAGCAATATGAAAATGGGAGACATGGAATGGGAATGGTTTGTGGACAAAAGACCTTAAGAGTGAACCAATGGATGTTAAAGGATTTGGCAATAGAATTATCTCTATCAAACTTGTGTTAGGCATTCAGGTTATCGACATTGTTAGTGCGTACATGCCCCAGTGAAGAATGGAGGGGAGTAATAAAGTACAATTTCTAGAGTACATGGATGATTTAACGCAAGGCTTCGGCTAAAGAGAGAATTATTAAAAGGAGGTGACTTCAACAAACATGTGGACAGTGACAAATGAGATTTCGAGAACTTTCATGGAGAGTCCCGAGTCCGGGAGAGGATTGAAGAGGGGACCTCAATACTAGACTATGCAATAACCTTTCACTTGTGCATTGCAAGCCAATTAAACTTCATTTACTAAATATGAATGAACTCTAAGGTTATACCCAGGGAGTAGACCAGTAAATGGATAGTCGAAATTCGCCTCCAAATTTACATTTGTATTCGTTTAAGGGTATCCGTATCTGGAATTTTTCTTACCGGAAAATATCTGTATCCGTCAGCTAAGCATCCAGCTTCGGAATCGGATAATATCCGAATAAAAATTTATCCTGATAGAATAAAGTATTCAACATTTTTTTCTATGAAATTGGATGATAATCGGATTCGGATACCGACAATCAGATAATCGGTAATCGATAATCAGATAATCAGATAATCGGAAATCGGAAATCATCCGATTAAAGTAAAATATTAAACACTTTTATCTAAAAAAAGGGGTTAATAATCGGACTCGAAACTGATTCGGAAATTGGAAATCAAAGTAAAAAAAAAAAAATTTAACAATCACCAATCAAATATCAGATAAAGTTCAGATTTGAATTCAGATGCCTTCTCTAAATTTTTACCGGATTCGGATAACGGTTTTGTTAATCAGATTCGGATTTAGATATTGGTGTATCTTAGCCGAATCCGATCCGTTTACAGGTCTACCACGAGGTGCTTAATGGTGGCACAACATAGATGGCCGTCTTGGATATATTCCATAGTACAAGGAACAGTAAAAACTTGAACTAGATCAAGATGAGATGGGATGATGCAAGAAGTTCTAAAAGATTCTTTTACTTATATGATGGACAAGAAATTGGAATTTGAAGGGAAACACTAATGAGGTTTGAGCCAAGTTAATGACTCGGATAATATTAGAGGCATCAAGGGTAAGGATGGTGTTTCCTCCCATAAGTCCGTCGTCTTCAATGTGTGCCCCAATGTGTAAAAGTGCTTGGGTGTGCCAAAGTTTCAAGGACTCAAAGAAAACAGCATCTGAATTTACATGCCTCGACATATCAAGAACTTCAATTCAGCCTTTCGAGAGAAGGCTGAGAAACTTGAAAAGTTCTTTAGGAAAAGATTGAAACCGTCAGGTTGTTATGGAAAATGCTGATCCTTAAGGTCTTATGAAGAGAAAATTGAAACTCAAACTAGAATAAATAAATAAATATGCATTTGTTGCAGGGTTGCTGATAAATTTGTTGGTGATGGTCCTTCCTTTCTTCCAAATGTTCTTTAAATAAGACTTCTCCTTGATAGTTAATTCTTACCATAATTTCTCTTCAAATTTGAAATTTGGATTTAGAGGCCACCACCATAGGTTCCATTTCAAGTTATTCAAACTATCATAACCTCTATTCCAGATTTGAAATTCAAACACTACAATTATCATAATTTGTATTTCAAACTTAGAAATATGTCTAACTGTCATAACAAATCATTTTTCGAATGAATGACTGAAATTCGTTCACCAAATTCATTGATTGTTCACTACATCAGTCACTTATTTATTGTTGACCGTTTAGTGTATCAGTCACTCGTAACTCGTTTGTCACTGACTATTCACTACGTGGGTGACTTTACTACTGACTGTCAACGGCCAATTGTACTAACATTTGCAAAGATGAAAACTTAGTACAGACAGATGGTAAAGGACTAATTTACAAAAATGACATTTTAGAGAGATGGAATGACTATTTTTTAGAGGTGTCAATTTATAGCCTGAACCGGTCCGTTATAGCCCGACTGAACCTTAATGGGCTGTAATTGGGCTGAGGGTTGTGGAGCCCGCACCAACCCGAAACCGAACCGCAACCCGTTATAACCCGTTTTGTAATTTATCATTAAATAGTATTTGAATCATTATATTACCATTAGGTAGTTGGTATATACAATTAAAAAAATTAAGCCTGAATTCAAAGATCAAATAGTCATTTTACTACTTTATATCTAGGTTATTGATTTCTATCGAATGGGTGGGTTTTTTTTAATGAAAATTGACCAATAGCAACTTTACTTTCCATATAATTTTCGTTTTTGTTGTAGGATGTTCAATTGTTTCTTCTTGTTCTTTTTCTTAAACACCATAAACCGTTAGTCAACCCGAATCTAAACCGTTAGCCCAAATCGTTAGTTAGCCCGAACCCAAACCACACCAAATCGAAACTGGCCCGAAACCGTTATTTTGCCAATGGGCCGTGTTTGGGCTAGTGTTTTTCAGCCTGAAATTGTTAGGCCCAGCCCGAAACCACCCCCAAACCGCACGGTTGACACCCCTACCATTTTTACAAGTAACTAAATTGACAAACATGGAATAAGTTAAAGAGGCTTTGAAAAAAAAAATGCTTGATGACTGTAGGAGAACCTTCTTTTGGTTTTTTTTTTTTTTTAAATTGTTACCCAAAATTCCAATGATTACAGATGTTTTAAATTTATAAGTCCTACCACAAAAGCTATAGGAAAATATGTTCTCTTATATCAAAGAACCAATTATGCATGAAGCTATTTTACCTTTTAAAGGGGTGTATGCAAGTCAATGAGGCCAGAAAAAGACCTCCATATGATTTTTACTGACTTAGAAAAGGCATGTAGTAGAGTCCCATTAGAGTTTAATTGAGAAGTCTTAAGGAAGAGAAAGAGCTCATGTTATATGTGGATATATTTAAGGACATCTTTGGAGTTCTAAATGTAACAGTTCACAAACTCTAGAGGTTATATATATATATATATATATATATATATATATATATATATATATATATATATATATATATATATATATATATATATATATATATATATATATATATATATATATATATATATATATATATATATATATATCATACTATCATACTATCATACTACTATAATAAAAGCATGTACGCTTTCTTTTTCGCAAATCTTTTTCTGTCATTTGCTGTCCTTAGAATTTTTCTAAATACCAATAATATTGTACTATTTGTTATTTCGTTAGTTATTTTTACAAGGATAATTTGGACATTGTATCATGAATTATTATGAATTTATCCTTAATTTTAATTCTGATTTCTTTCGTGACCTCTTACAATCTCTCTCAAACTCTATCGCTCTATCCCTCTGCCTCTCGAACTCTCTCTGAATCTCTCTCAAAGTCTGTCGCTCTCTATATCCCTCTCCCTCTCGAACTCTCTTTGAATCTCTCTCTCAATCTCTCTCAAAGTCTGTCGCTCTCGAGATCCCTCACCCTCTCCAACTCTCTCTGAATCTCTCTCTAAATCAGCACTCTCTCTAAATTCCCAAATTCCCTTCTTTATCCCCTGAAATCCAATCCAACACCGAATCCAACTCTTAGTTCCGAGATAAACTTCTCTACTTGGAGTTCTCCCTTGTCGACGACTATCCACCAATCATTTCTTCATCTCTTGACGACATCAAATCCACAGTCGATTTCATGAGCTCAATGGGTTTCACCACTACAGAGTTTAGTTGAATTTGTGTGATGTGCCCAAAGATATTGAATTCCAAGGTTTCAGATATCATCCCTGTCTACACATTCATCCTCAGAAAAGCCAATGTGAAGTGTTCTGATCTCCGAAGAGTCACAAACCGAAGAGGCAATTTCGAGTCAAAATTTAATTACTTAATGGTTGAGATGGGAAGAGATTTGAATTAATTGAAGGATTTTCAGCACTATTTCTCGTATGGTTTGGAGAAAAGGATAAAACCTAGGCGCAGTTTGTGTGTGGAGAGAGGGGTATTCTTTCCTCTTCCACTGATGTTGAAGACCAACGAGAAGCAGTTTCTAGATAGATTAGAGGTCTGTTATAGTTCTATCTAGAACATAAAAAACTTTCAAGTTTTTCTTTTCGCTTCTCATTTTTTAGTGTGAATTTGGGTTATGTTATATGGGCAGAGTTGTTGCTAGAGTTAGTAGCTCTTGTTATTATATCATTCCCCAAGATTTTCGAGTTGATAGCTATTTTTACCTTTTCTAGAAACCCATCTTTTGTTGGGTGTCTTCATTATTTTCTTTCGTGTTATAGTAGAAAGGAACAATCTTCAAATTATGGAACTTTCTTTTGTGGTTGAGCCATTTTTATGAACAATTTATGTACTTTCTATACCTTGTATGAACTGATTAGCGTTGTTGCTTCTGTTAATATTATCTTCTTTTCTTTTCATGTCAATGACAGCTTCAATTATGTGAAATAAATTATGCAGCTGCTTGTTTGTTCTTTGCTGCCAAGTCCATGCAGGGGAACTAAAAAAGCACCTTCTTCTTTTTTCCAGGTTCCTGTAAAAAGGCCAACAATTGATCCCTGCCTTCGTGTTACAGAAAATGGGAGAGAGAAGATTAATAGGAAGGTATGTGTGTTGGCCAGGTTATTTTGCCACATTATGTTGCAGCAGTGATATTTTCCTTCTGTTATGGCTCTACAATTATAGTTTGTTGCCACTTGCAGGTGTTTTTTGCTTTTACCCTTTATAACAGTTCCAATCCAATGATTAGCTTAAGGTGTGGTTAATTTTTTCTTTATAGAATAAAATTCTTCCATCATCTATGAATAATCAATATCTAATTTCTGATTTCACTGATTCTTAGTTGGGAGCAACTAGCCCAGAAGAAGCAGCAAGATGGATTCGCTTATTGCAGGATGCTGCACTGCAGGTTGCCCTCCCCGCCCTTGGTCCACTAATAAACCTAAGGATATTTCTTTTGTTTTCTCTGTTCTCAAGATCAAGGACTCACAATTTTTTATTATACACAGGAATGTACAAGTACAAATGCAGGAGAGAATGTGTTAACCTGTCTTGGGAGAAAATGCAAGACTATTAGGTAACTTGTGTCATATAACACCAAGTCAATTTCAGAAACACACACTCAAAGAGCGTATTCATTTAGAAATACATAATTTACACTTTTATATGTTATATTGGTTTGAGATCATTACAAGTAGCATGTATTTATTTGAGAAAATTAGCTAATATGGGAAAAAAACAAATATTTTGATTTGTAAAATTCATCCTTGCTATATTGATCTTTACTTAGATAAACTGAAACACACTCAAAAGGCAGGTTTTTACTAAGTAAAAGCCTTTTTTTTGAGTTGCATGGGGTATTGAGTCTTTTTTTTTTTTTTTTTGCCAAAACAAAAAAGCAACGATTATATTAAATGAAAGAATTTAGGTCAAAAGACCTATACAAACGAGAGGAATCCACAAGAAACAAAGGTGGTATACCCCACCAAGATCTAAGCCCTCTTCTCTTGGATCATTCATACGTGGTGCTAAGGATGAAAAAAAGACCACCATGAGTTCATTGTTGGGTTATATCTGATGCGTCCAAAATCTGCTCAGCCCTTAGATCTCCTCGTGATGACCAGCAAAACGAAAGCGTCAGATGTGGCCCGACCGCTGGGGTCGGGAGTCCACCTCCGAAGGCTAAGTCAGTTGATGAACTTAATCACAAACGGCTCTGCTAGAAGCGCAGAGCTAAGGAATGAAGAACTGGGAAAGGTGATCTAGATAGCAGATCGCTGATAGTCTAGGTCTATCAGTATGTATCTGAGCTTGAGTGTCAGATAGTATTCTTTTCGATCCCCTCACCTTGTATGGTAGTGAGGTTTATATAGAGTGTACCTTCGAATCTCCTTCGTTGGATGCGCTTGAGCCTTCTTCGGGTAGTCGTTGGATCTTATCAGTTAGATCCGTTGAGCAATAGACTTCTACTAGTTTGGACTAGTAGAGGACTCCTGAGATAACCTTTAGGTTATGCGATGATTATCCCTTCGATAATGATTATCCGCAGCCGTCAATTCGAGTCGGCCATCATTAGGGTGATTACCCTAATCCATAAGTAGGATTAGGGCGCGCTTGCAGCCGAATAAGCTTTCTTCTTCAGCAAGCCATCTTCTGGATCCGGTTCGCTCGGGAGCGAGTCGGTTTTCTCCGTCTCGACCGGGGTCGAGGGTCGGACCAGGTATGAACCCGGTCTGATCATAATCTCTCCGTATCACGAGCCCCCGAGACCAAGCTTTCGGTCGATCCCGAGGGCTTGGTTTTTAACTGGGTTCGTCGTCAGGTGATAATCTCTGCGTGCTTCATTAAATGTCATATCACATTTAATGCGGTGGTCACTTTTCCTCGAGCGTTTGTGAGTGTAAGGCCACATATCTCCTTGCAGTTGATCTGTCGTGGCTCACGTCGTCCAAGCGACGGTTTTCGAACGCCTATTTCAGATTCGTGAGTTCAAACTTTCAAAACGTCTTTCAATCTTGATCGCTGATTTTGAATCAATCTCGATCGTTCAGATTCCCGAACACTCGTGCGGGAGTTTTAAAAGCGGTTCGTTGTCTTCGTAGGTTTCATTCTTCCTGTCTGGAATTTGAACCTTTGTTGTCTGCTTCGCGCCTTCTTGCTCTCAAGCTTCCGCCTCACCGAATCGCAAGTTTACTGGTCTTTTTCTTTTTGTAGTTTATCGAAACAAGTAATGGCGGACGATAGGGCTTCTCTCGGTACCCAGTGTTGGTAATAACAATGGAGGCTTTTGCTTCTCCCCGCTCCCGAACAATCGGATAGTGATAACAAAACCCTAATCGTCCTCTAGCGAGTTCGCTGAAGTTTCTCAAAAAGGTTTAGAAAGAAAAACCGAAACTTCTCCTGTCCTTCTTGAGTCTGGATCTTCCAAGATTGTCGAGTCTTCTAGGCAGCCTCCAACTTCCGGGTCCGATGGTGGACCTGGCTTTGTTCCCTCCATTTATAATGAGGAAACCCTTCTTTCAGCTGTCCAAGATTTTGATTTTCCTTCCTCTTATCAGGTTAGGGCTCCCCACCCTGATGAGAGGGTTGATTCATCCCTTTCGGGTGAATTTTCTCTCGTATATAGATGCACCGGAAAGCGGGGTTCGCTTTCCCTTTTTTAATCCTTTGTTCTCCGCAGTTCTGAATCATTGGAACATTTGTCCTTGAATGCTCCTCCCCAATAGCTGGCGTCTCATCGTTGGCTTCTTGGGTTTGTGTTTTGAACTTGGCATTACGCCATCTCTTTCTCTCTTTGTACATTTTCATGTTCTTTCTATCTCCCATCCTCCCGGATGGGTTTTTCTGTCCAAACGCAATAAGGTTGAACTCGATTGGAGGAGCAGCATCTTTGTCAAAGGAACTTGCCCTTCTAACCACAAAAGATGGCGCGAACGATACTTTTTCTGTCAAGCGCCTCCATCAGATCTTAACTTCCCAACCACCTGGAGGAGGTGTACTTCTTCTTCCGAGAATAACCGAGGCCTTCCCTTATCTAGAGAAGACGAGGCAGCCGTCAGGAAGATCAAATCCATTCCATGGTATCAAGAGATACATGGAGTTGAAGTGGAGTATAACTCCATCCTTTAGTACTGGGGCTTGGCTCATTGTGAGCTTCTAACCACCATCCTTTAATTTGACTGAAGTGATATGTCTTTAATTCTGACTCTTGTCATTCTTCTTTGCAGTGCCTCCAAGAATGAACCCTGAAAGCCTGCGGGTGAATGCCGCTAGGGCCGTTGTGACAGCCGAGCAACGATCGCCCAGAGCCTTGACCGTAGATCAAGAGGCTTCTATTCCCTCTCTCGACCCCTCTTATAGGGGTATCAGGAATATCAGGCCCGTGGCTGATGCTTTGGGTAAAGGGAAGAAACCGATGGTGGAGAGGTCTAATGTCTCTTCCTCCGCTCGAACCAAGAGGAGGCATGACACAATTGATGCTCCCTCCAATAAGAAATCCAAAGCTTCAACGGATGGTGAGGAGGTCTTCGCCCCCCCAGTGGACCCTGAAGCTGACCGACAGGGTGACTCGGGACCCTGAGAAAGCTGCAGAATGGAGCTCCCTCAGTCTTGCTCCTTTTGATCGCCAGGAATTTGAAGCCCTAGATGACACCTCCTTTGTTAGTCAATCTACAAGGTACCGGTCTTCTTGCTTACTTATTTTTTCAAAATTTCTTATGACTTCTTCTGATATTTTCCGCCTTCCCAGGAATGCTGTGTTGAGCTTTTATCAACACATGGAAGCATTGAGCCGGGTTGGTCGCACCAGCTCCTTGCTGCAAACCTGTGAAGAGAATTTGGCGAAAGCCAATTCTGAAATAGACCAGCTGACTGCAGCTGCCGTGGAGCTGCAGAAAAAGCATGAGGAAGAAGTGATCTTCCTCAAGGAGGCCCTCGAAGCGTCGAAAATTCGTGCCGCTGCTGCCGAGCGCGAGGCCAGGAAGCAAAAAGGAGCTGCCACATTGTTTGGTGACAGGCTTGAATTCAAAAGTAGGGAGCTCGAAGAACATCTGAAGTTGGCGATCCCTAGCAAGCCCGAGCATATAAAGCCAGAGCTTCGGAAGGAGTGTGTTCGGAAATACCTGAACAGCGTACCTTTCTCCGAGCTGCTAAGTATCTACAACCTTCAAGCTTATCGCTTGGGGCAGAACGACGTTTGGGAGTGAATCCTCGGATCAATCCTTGCCTTCGACACTGCTCCCTTTCGTGAGGTGTGCCACAAAGAGGTCTTCGGGAAAGTTGGTATGGATCTCCCGGACCGGGCTCAGGAAGAAGATGATCCTTTTCCAGCCGACCCTCAATATGAGGCATACCTAGGTCGACGAGCCGGCACTTCCAGAGGAGAAATCACAAGCCGAGTCTCAAGTTGCTGCTGTAGAGGACTCAGCCGATGCCATTCTTGAGGAAGGCTCTTCTCATGATCCCGAGAAAAGTCCTCCCGACCAGGGTCCCTCGGGCAACGATGAAGAAAAGGCTTAGGGAGTTATCTTTTTGTACAGATTTACCCTCTATTTAATGAATAGACATTTCTTTTTCATGTTGGCCTTTGTATTTCTCTGTCTCCTGCCGAAATCTTGCCTTGAATATCGAAGTATTAATGATAAAACTCATCACTTAACTTTACATTCCTCGTCGAATAATAATCTTGTAGAAATATTGTGAAGATGCCTTTCGGGAAGATGCATTAATCTTCTCCACTACTTCATTTATTGCAAAGTCCGCACGTTTCCCTTCTGCGAAGTTCAAACATTTTCTTGCTTTTGTATACCATTCACTGTTTCCAATGAATCGGAAATACGTCCATTATTTTAATGGCGGTGCGACGATTGGAGGTATCTCTGCATCAGGTGCTCGTTTCCACATGTTTCCATGTGGTATCCCTCTGACAGTTGATCTTGCTTTCTGCGGATTTCGAAGCGTCATTTTGATCTAGGTCGTCGGTTGTCCTTAGCCTTCAACCGTCGTCTTAATACCTGAGGCTATTTAAAGCCTTCGTGGGTACTCTCCATCTATTCTGCCTTCTGCAAGTTAGATTTGCTAAAGTGTTAAAGCGACCTTTCGTCCTTCGGCCTGCTTCCGTATTCCTCGTACTCCAACAATAGCTCTATCAACTTCTGAACAAGTGAGTTTCTTGATTACTCATCTCTTTCCCCACTTCTCCCCTGAGTAAACTGCACAGTAGTTATACTTGGGGTTTAGTTATTTGGTTTTGTCGAACGTGATAAAAAACTAGGGTTTTCCCTCTTGCTGTTGTCGTTTAATTTCTGTACTGATACGGCTTGTTTGTTTGCATAGTGGCTCCCAAGATCAACCCGAACTTTATCAAAGCAAAATCTTGCAAGAAAATCTTTCCGTCGGTGGTGGTTGGGGCCAGTGCGGTGGTTTCAGCTAGTGAATCCTTCAAGCGTAAGGCGGCTGCTGCCGGTGAATCTTCAAGTCAAATTCCCACAGTTTCTATTGATGCCGTCCCTGCGCCTCCTTTTCCTGAAGTGATCGCTCGTCTTTCCCAGGAAGATCTTGATCACTCCGCTTGCCAATGGTGCTGCCGACGCCCTCGCTGGTGAGATCATTGGTGCACCCCGAAAGAGACTCTTCGGGCATCTGAGGCAACTATGTTGGCGTCTGATGAAGGTGTGGTCCAACTCCAGTGCTTGTTTGGCATCCTCCTCCTCTCCTTCCGAGTTGGAGGATTTTGCCACCAGGAAGCGCCGTCGGGTGACAAGTGATGCAGCTCATCCTTCTCTTGGTGTAGCTCATCCTTCTCATCCTTCGCCTGAATTAGTGTCAAACGAGTTTGACAAAGCGTTGGAATGGTGTACTTCCGCTCGAATGACTTCGAGAGCGCAGCTTCTTTCCAAACTTCCAGATGAAGTCTTTACGAAGTCACCGGTGATGTAAGTCTTTCTTCATTATCCTCTCGATTCGGAAAAATTACTTTTCTCGCTCCTCGTTAACTCGGAAGTTGTTTGCAGGAGTCTTGCTGGTAACTTCCACAACCAAGTGGAAGCAGTTACTAGGCTTAGTAGGTTGAGCAATGAAGTTTCTAGGCTTCCGGAAATCTCCGAAGCTAAAGATGTTGAGATTGCTCGCCTTCAGAATCTAGCTTGGGAGGTGGCAGGAGAAAAAAATTCGATGATTGGTCGTCTTCGGTCGGACTTGGATGATGCCAGGGAGAAGATCCGGCGACTGGAGCGAACAATTGGAAAGTAAGGAGCCAAAAGATCTGAAACGTTACCTGAAAGGCAAGCTGTCGTTCCTTTGCCCGAATCCCTTCCAACTGATGTTCGCAGAGCCTGCGTCTTCAAGTATTTACGCAGTAAGCCTTTTGTTGATATGCTGAATGCTTATAACTTGCAGGCATACCGGGATGGTGAGAACGAAGTATGGGAATCAATATTAAGGAAGGATCCTCATTTTGATATGACTCCCTACAAAGGCTGTTTTGCCATCCCGAAGTATTTACCGACCCGGGTATTCCTCCTCCCGACCGGACCAAGGATAAGATTGATCCTCCACCTTCCGATCCGGATATTATGCATTATCTGGAAGATTCTCCCTGTTTATTCTCCCCGGAAGAAGTCAATTATGACGAGCTTGTCCTGAATGCGAGTTTGGTCGAGGACCATGCTTCTCCTGGACAAGCTGGACAAAGAGTATGAAATTGCGGAGGATTTTATGCATACCGAAATATTTTTTGTAATCCTCACTTCTTCTCTTCTTTTCCTTGAATCCCCACCAATGGTTGACTCATATGTTTGTTCTAGCAAAGTCGTGTCGATCTTGTATAACTTCTTAACAGTCACCTATGATGACTTTCTTTTTTGACCGAAGATTGTATCCAGCTCTTGTAATTGTTTTGATACTGGCCTCTTTGGATCTTTTGAAGAAATAAGAAATTAACTTTATCTTGAACTTTGCTAGCCACTTGAATCGCTGTTGCATTAGGTCTTAGTTGTTTGAAACAATGCCTTTACTTAAGGATTTCCGGAGAAATACAATAAGTCTGAGAAGGAACTCACTTGGGTTTTAAACCGATGCCTTTACTTAAGGATTTCCGGAGAAATACAATAAGTCTGAGAAGGAACTCACTCGGGTTTTAAACCGATGCCTTTACTTAAGGATTTTCGGAGAAATACAATAAGTTTGAGAAGGAACTCACTCGGGTTTTAAACCAATGCCTTTACTTAAGGATAATTCAAAAATTCAATAAGTCTTGAAGGAACTTACTCGGGTTTCAAACCGACGCCTTGCCAAAGGAACTCACTTGGATTTTCATCCGATGCCTCGACTTAAGAAAGTCCGAAAAATTTCCATAAGTGTTGAAGAACCCACACGAATTTTCATCCGATGCCTTATAGTTGGATCTTGTTCTTGAATGTGGTGTATGATGCCCCCCAATCAAAAGATAGTTTGTTGAAAGCCAAAAATTGCATTGATTGAGTTGAAAATGATTACATCGCGAACAAAATTGAAATCATCCTCAAGGATAAAACTTTTTGAGATGCCTAGCATTCTACGAACGATCCAACTCTTTCTGGGTGTTGATGTTCTTCAGCCTGTAAGCTCCTGAATCGACCGGTTTCACAACCATATAAGGTCCTTCCCAAGAAGGGTCCAATTTTCTTTGGTGACGCGGGTCGGAAGCTAGAGTGTTTCTCAACACCAAATCTCCGGCTAAGTACCGACGATTATTCACTTGAGTATTATAATGAGACGCTATCCTTCTTTGATAATGTTGAGTTCGTGCTATTGCCTTTGCCCGAACTTCGTCCAACAAATCAAGACTATCAAGCAGTCCTTGTTCATTTGCTTTTTCCTCGAACTCACGATCCTGTAATGTCCCCGCCATTATCTCCACTGGTGCCAATGCTTCGGATCCATATGCCAACCTAAATGGAGTTTCTCCTGTGGGTGTTCGAACCGTAGTTCTATAAGCCCACAGTACATTATGAAGTTCTTCGACCCAATAAGCTTTGTCAGCTTCGAGTCTTCTCTTTATTCCTTCCAAAGAGCGTTCGGTTAGTAACCTCTACCTGTCCATTGCTTTGGGGGTATGCCACCGAGGACATACGATGCTCGATCATATATGTTCCACAGAATTGCTCAAATTGTGGACAATCGAACCGAGTACCATGGTCGGTGACAATAATCTTTGGAATCCCAAAGCGATATATGATTGATTCAAGCACAAATTTCTCCACTTTTTTCTCGGAATTGCCGCCGGTGAATCGGCTTCTACGCATTTTGTGAAGTAATCAATTGCTACTATCGGATATTCCCGTCCGCTTTGATGCCTTGGTGAATTTGCCCATGATATCAATTCCCCACATCGCAAAGGGAATGGGATTTAGAATTGAAGTCATAGTTTCCGCCGGGCGCTTCGATACTTTAGCATGAATTTGACAGTTACCACATCGACGAACGTATTCCATAGCAGCCTCTTGGACCTTAGGCCAATATAACCCAAGTCTCAGAATTTTGTGAGCCAGGGCTCTTCCACCCATGTGAGCTCCACAAATTCCTTCATGAACCTCAGCCAAAGCTGATTTTGCTCCTTCGGGGCCTATACATCTCATAAGGGGTCCAGCATAAGATCTTTTGTATAGTCTCCCGTTCTAAATGACAAATCTAGCTGATCGAATCTTGATCAACCTTGCCTCTACTGGATCCTCGGGTAATTTGTCATCCCTTAGATACTCGATTATTGGATCCATCCAAAGAACGTTACTCCGCTTCAATATAAGAAATTTCTTTCTCATGATAACTTGGAAAAGTTATCTCTTCAATGTAGACCGAAGGGTCTAGATTCTTTTCCTTGGCATTGGCTAGTCGGGATAGCTCATCTGCCATTGAATTTTCATTCCTCGAAATCTGAGATATCTTCAAATTCGAAATTGGTTTTGAAATGCTTGCACTATCTCTTGATATTTCTGCAAGCGTGGTTTTTTAATACCATACTCCCCCTGGACTTGGTTGACTATAAGTTGAGAGTCACTATAAATAGTAACATCTGCAATAGACAATGCTTTTGACAACCGAAGTCCAAATTGTCGAGCCTCATATTCCGCTTCGTTATTACTTGCTTCAAATGCAAATCTCAAAGCATATCGAATAATAAATCCTGCTGGACTCTTTAATAGAATTCCAGCTCTTGCTCCATCTTTATTACTCGAACCATCCACATATACCTCCCAAGTGGTTGGTATAATGGGATCCTCAATGGTGGGCTCCACCGGTGCTTGTAGTTTCTACTACAAAGTCGGCTAATGCTCGAGCCTTGATTGCGTTCACCCGGGCTTAAAGCTCACTTGGAACTCGTTGAGTTCAACCGACCAGACACCATCCTTCCGGACAAATCAGGTTTGTTAAGAACTTTACTAAGAGAAAAAGTTGTAAATACCTCGATTGGATGAGCTCGAAAATATGGCCTTAGCTTCTCGGCGGCCATCATGAGAGCCAGAGCCCGCTTCTCAATCCGTGAATATCTTGTCTCCGCATCTAGCAACACGTGACTTACATAGTAAATCGGCCACCGTTTTTTATCTTTTCCCGAACAAGTACTTGCCCGACCGCCGAAAGGGACGTTGCTAGATATAGCTGTAATATTTCCCCCTTCTGGTCTCCGGACAGGATCGGTGGTTGTCCAAGTGCTTCTTTTAATTCCTCGAAAGCTTTCCGGCACTCTTCAGTCCATTTCGCTTCCCTTACGCCCTTCAGGTCTGTAAGTGCCTTGAAGAAAGGCAAACATTTTTCTCCAAACTTGGAGATGAATCGATTTAAAGCGAAAGAACTCTCCCCGTTAAACACTGCACATCCCGAACAGTTTTGGGAGCCTCCATATCAATCGAGCTTGTACTTTGGCAGGATTAGCCTCAATTCCCCTCTGTGATACCATGAAGCCCAAAAATTTGCCCGAGGAGACTCCAAAGGCACATTTTTCTGGTTTAGCTTCATTTGATGTTTCCAGAGCATCGAGAATACCTCGGTCAAATCCGTAATGTGATTTGCTTTTGTAAAGCTTTTCACCAGCATGTCGTCAACATAAGCTTCAACATTCTTTCCTATCAGCTCTTTGAAAATCTTGTTGACGGCCCTCTGATATGTTGCTCCTGCATTCTTCAGGCCAAAAGGCATGACCTTGTAATAATAGCTTTCACGATCAGTCATGAAAGCCGTATACTTCTCATCCTCCTTATTCATAAGGATCCGATTATACCCTGAGTAGGCATCCATGAAACTTAAAGTTTCATATCCTGTGATCGCATCTATCAAGAGGTCAATCCGAGGCAACGGGTAGCAATCTTTTGGGCAAGCTTTGTTAAGATCCGTGTAGTTTGTACACATCCTCCACTTCCCATTCGCCTTTTTTACCATTACCACGTTGGCCAACCAAGTTGGGCACTCAACTGGTTCTATGAAACCAGAATTCTTAAGTTTCTCAACTTCGCTTCGAACGGCTTCATACTTTTCAATGGAGAAATTTCTTCTTTTCTGTATCACCGGTTTCGCCTTAGGGTCTATCCGAGTTTGTGCTCCGCAATGGCCCGATCGATTCCGGGCATGTCCTCGGCAGACCATGCAAATACATCTTTATTCTCGTTGAAGAAATAACTTCAACTCATCTTTAAATTCTTCCAGCTGTTCAGACCCAATATAAGTAATCTTTTTCTCATCCTCGGTACACAGCTGGACTTGCTCCAGCTTCTCCACTGGTTCGGGTCTTTGCATATCTGTCTCTTCCCGATCATCTCGAACTTCTATGGGGAGGGCAGTTACCTTCCTCGGGCCCTCCTCGTCTTTTAAATAGGCAACATAACACTGCCGAGAGATCTTCCCGTCGGAGGAGACTTGACCAATTCCCATATCGGTCGGGAATTTTATCTTCAGTGCTTTGTCGAAACAATAGCACCTATCTTGGATAAAGATGGTCGCCCAAGGATCATATTATAAGTCGGCGTTCCCGAACCACCAAAAAATTGATTCGAACAGTTGTTTCCTTAGGAAAACTTCCAATGGATAAATCCAACTGGACCGATCCTTCCGCCACTACCGCATGACCCCGCAAAACCATATAGATGTGTGGATGAAGGTTTCATCAAGTCCTGATCCACCTTCAATTTTTGATACACTTCGTAGGAAATTAGGTCAGCTGCAGACCCTATATCAATCAAAACTCTATGCACTTCCCGTCGTGCAATCTCTACCTTGATTGACTATAGCATCATCATGAGGTAAACAAACATCTCTTTCGTCTTCCTCGCTAAAGGTGATAGAATCTTCACCATTCAGCTTCTTCCGCTTCTGCGTCTCTCCGGTTCCAACAAATTTGGATTTTGTTTTCAGACTCCGGAGTGATTCGGGCTCTGGTCCCCCGAAGATGGTAAGAATTGGTGACCGAGTAGCTTCAATCACCTCCTTGCCCTTCTTAGATTTCGGGGCCTCCCTTGGTCGTTCTGAACTAACCGAACGATCCCTTTTAGGAGTAGCCGCACGTGGCTCACGTGGCTCCTCCCTTCTTCTGCTAACGAAACTGGACAGATGTCCCTGAGATATCAATCTCTCAATATCTGCCTTCAGATGACGACAGTCATTAGTATAATGACCGTAGTCCTTGTGGAATCGGCAATACTTTTCTCGATCCTGTTGCTTTCCGGGTTTCAAAAGAATTTTAGGCGGCCACTTTAAAATATTTTTTCTTTTGAGGATATTTAAAATATCAGCCCGAGGAGCATTCAATGGAGTGTACTCACTTTTACTTGGGGGACCTTTGGCGCCAAGCCCGAGATTTTCCAACCCGATCACGAGACATTTTTCTTTGGCTTCGCGCTCCGCTCGGAGCCTTCATTCCTTATTGGAGACTTTATTATCTCCTTGGCGCGCATCTAGAATCTCCATGACTTTAGCCTCGCTTCGGCATCTCTGTACCAACTCAGCATAAGTCGCAGGCATATCCTGTAGTAATAACTCCAGGAGTTTCCGATTAGTGAGTCCCGTGAATAGAGCAGTTTTGGCTACTTGTTCATCCAAATTTTCTATCTCCATCATCACTTTGTTGAATCTTTTCAGAAATTCTCTCGATTGATTCGCTCTTTCCTTGTTTGACAGTAAACAAGGTTTCTTCCGTTTTCTTGACCTGTATTCCACTCTGGAATCGCCCTATGAATTGGCGCACCAATTCGTCAAAGTTTACGATCCTTCCAGAGGGGAGGTTCGAAAACCACTTTTGTGCTGCTCCAGTAAGTGATGACCAAAAACCCTGCATAAAATTTCATCAGAATTACCTGAAACTGCCATGGTCTGTTGGTAATAGCCGATGTGAGCTGTTGGATCTCCGGAGCCATCGAATGTTGAAAAAGTAGGCAAACGGAAGTTACGGGGAAACTGGTATCCCGCAATTGGCTCGGCAAAGGGAGTCTTCTGAATGATTGAGTAAATATCCTCAGTTATTCTTCCCTTAGCCAACTGCCCTAATTTCTCATTGATGTTGGCCAATTCCTGACCAATCTGGGTCGGGTGATCTTCAGCAATATGATCACGACCTCGATTAACACGATCATCTCATGCTACTCGATCATCACGAACAGCCCGTCCTTCCCGAGCATTCCGCTCGTCGCGAATTGCTCAATCATCACGAACGGTTCTTCTGACAGTGGGTGAGTGAGTTCTTACCCCTGTATCCAACCTTGTGTTTGAATTAGTTGTACTCTCTTGCGGTCTGTCGAACCGATCGTCTCGCCTCGGTTGATCATCGATACTCCTAAGTCCTCGGTCTCCTTCACGAAAATTCTGACCGATATTCCGGTCTTCAGCCAATCTCTGGTCACGTGGCAATGCACGTCTCCCTGAATCGCGCTGATCAGGCTCTTGTGGTAAAACCACTCGTCTGCGGTGAGCATGCGGAGTGCTTGGCTCACCTCCAAGAGTTGAATCTTTACCTGATCCAATTGATCTTGGATTGTATCAGGAGGAGGATTACGTCCTCCCTGGCCACCATCTACTTCGATAGGATTTTGGCTTTCCTGGGGAATATCTGGATTATTCACTCTAGGGATCTGAACACCGGAATTGCGTTGTGCAGCGGCTGCTGCGGCTGTTGATCTAGTCACCATGGCTTTTCAAGTTGTTTCCCATAGACGGCGCCAATTGATGCGTCCAGAATCTGCTCAGCCCTTAGATCTCCTCGTGATGACCTGCAAAACGAAAGCATCAGATGTGGCCTGACCGCTGGGGTCAGGAGTCCACCTCCGAAGGCTAAGTCAATTGATGAACTTAATCACAAACAGCTCTGCTAGAAGCGCAGAGCTAAGGAATGAAGAACTGGGAAAGGTGATCTAGATAGCAGATCGGCCGATAGTTTAGGTCTATCGCATGTGTCTCGAGCCTGAGTGTCAGATAGTATTCTTTTCGATCCCCTCACCTTGTATGGTAGTGAGGTTTATATAGAGTGTACCTTCGAATCTCCTTCGTTGGATGCGCTTGAGCCTTCTTCGGGTAGTCGTTGGATCTTATCAGTTAGATCCGTTGAGCAATAGACTTCTACTAGTTTGGACTAGTAGAGGACTCCTGAGATAACCTTTAGGTTATGTGATGATTATCCCTTCGATAATGATTATCCGCAGCCGTCAATTCGAGTCGGCCATCATTAGGGTGATTACCCTAATCCATAAGTGGGATTAGGGCGCGCTTGTAGCCGAATAAGCTTTCTTCTTCAGCAAGCCATCTTCTGGATCCGGTTCGCTCGGGAGCAAGTCGGTTCTCTCCTTCTCGACCGGGGTCGAGGGTCGGACCAAGTATGAACCCGGTCTGATCATATCTCTCCGTATCAATATCAAAATGCAGTTTCTTGGCTTCTTTTCTTCCTTTTTTATTATATATATATATATATATATATATATATATATATATATCTCCCTCTCAAGCTTAATAGAATGTTCTCAAAAGGCCTGGATGAAAGTGCTATTCAGTGGATCAAGAAGAAGGTATCCAATATGTGGATGCTTTAATAGCATTTTATGAATTTTTAATTTGCAAAACCTTTTCTTCTAATCATCTCTGTAATTCTTATATGGGCTTTGATCTATTATGTTACATTTGAGATCTCTAATATTTAATGTAAATCTTGGTTGTTTGCATTCTTTCCAAAAATGAAGATTATTTATTGGAAGAGAAAAAAGGGAGAACTTTATATAGTATTTTGCTTATGATTCTTGGTATTTATCATCTATCTAAGGTTCATTTCATGTAGTTTTTAAGGAGCATTATTTTTATTAATCTGAAACTTTATTGGTGCTTTGATGTAATACTTGTTGAATCTTGCAAAGATCAGATGAAGACAAGCAGCTTCAGTCTCCCCTAGCGAAGAAATTTACTTTTGGTAAAGCCCCACAATTTCCTTTTCACACAATAAGAGTTATCTCTCTTCACAAATTTTGAATTGACTGAAGTTCCATTTTGGATTGTTAACAGCTAAGACTACATTTACTCTTGGCCTGAGTGATGACGATGATGAGAGTTGGGCATCGGTTGATATGGATACCGGTTGCTCTGATGAATCTGATGACTCTCATGCATGTTCTTTGCTTCTCCATCTATTGCATTATGCGTCTAGGTTTTGTGATTTATGTTTCTGTTGGTGGATTATTCTTTGCTTTTATTCACTTTGTTAATTATTTAGAGATAGAGAAAAAACATGTCACAATATTGTTTCTACATTTTTAGCTAGGATATTGAATTTAAAAATGGTATTCCCAATATTCGATTAGAATGAAGTGTTAGAGATTATAGAAGGCACGACTCTGTCTTTTCTTTAATTATGATGTATGCCATTTTCCTTAGAAAATTATCGTTTCTTCACTTGTGGTTGCTTTTATTTTATTTTATTGCATATTAAGATATCTTACAAAATAATTTTCAATATCTCACTCTCTTAATCCTTCATACATGGTCACGTGCATTTGCACGTGTGTAAGTTTGCTAGTGTATATATATATATATATATAGTTTGCTATTTTTTTTCTTTCTTTTTTTCCCTTTTTTCTAAAGAAACATAAAATTACCCGATAGTTTTTTTGGTAGAATCGAAGTTTATCCATTTAAGTGTGACAGCATATGAATTCCGAAGTACCAAGATTCGAAATCCCACGGTGGAGATGCTTAAGATTTTGGCCTTTAAAACCTTGAGTTTCCTAGATGGGCCCAAGCATAGGTTTTCCTTGACCCACTATTGATTTAGGCATAGCACCATGTTTGTTGTATGGTTATTTTTTTTGGGTGTGGAAGGGGCTGTGGGGATAGGGATGTCAATCTTAGGCCCCACCTAGAAAAACCGATATGAATTGATCCAATAAAAACCGGACCACATCAAACCGCCTACTAAGGAGTCAGTCTGGAAACTGGATCAGTTACAAACCAATCAGTTTCGGTTTCTCTATTTAGCCCGATCAGCCCGACTGACTAACCCAAGTAAAAGACTAATCTTATAATGAAAAATTATCATTATGTTATCACTGGGATTTTAATACAAATCTCCACCGTAACATCATATAATTCTCACCACTATACTACAACAATTAGAAGTATTATTTTATGGTTGAGAAAATATCATAGTAGAGTTTTGTAGATCTTAGGTTTTTTTATTAAAATCCATATTAAGTTTCAAAATTAATTTTTGCATTTCTTTTATTTTAATTGGTTTGTTAGCGTGAGACCCATGAGGTAAGGGTCGTAATGTGGCATGCATGAATAAAAGAGGCCCTTCATTACCTTGCTTATGAGGGTCTTCATGACATTGATCATGGGTCTTAAAGGTCTTAATCATGGTGATGAGGTGGGTTTACTTATAAGGTAGAATTTATTCAAATTTTAACTATTGACCTTCAATTCTTATTTCAACTTCATGATCATTCATGACCATTACCATGAGTGGGGTTAAGGTTATTGAATGGATTAAATCCAATTCATACAAAAGAGGTGAATATGATAATTAATTCTTTATTTAGTGGGAAGGTTAGGTCAATGTGGTTTATTTTCATTAGTGGAGAAGGAAGGAACAAGCCCATTGATTCTCCATTAGTAAGAAATTGATTATCTCCTTTGTGAGGAGGTGAGTCATTATAATTCAATAACCCAATTCATTGCCTTGAGAATCTCAAGGGGTGTAAGGTGTGGTTTGGGTCTATATAAACCCAATCCCTTTCTTGCATGTGGTGTGGAATAGAGATACTCCTCACACTTGCATTATTTTTTATTATTATTTTAAAAGTTTCTTCCTTTGAGTTTGTCTAAGTATTGTGTTGTAGCTTTTGGTTCCTTGAAGAGACTAGAACTATCCCATCTTCTAGTTGGAGGTTGTTTTTATGAAATCCAGCCCTAACCCTAATCCGGAAACCTTGTTGTCTGTTGGTCCAAAGATCCGAAGTGTTGGAAGGAGACAACTAGGGGCCATCTTAATGGAAGACATGGTGTTTGACCCAGAACCCATGGAAATTGATGATGGTGTTCCATACTTAGAAATCTTGTCTGAGTCGGAGAAGAAACTGCACATTGTTGAAGGAAAGCTTGGTTGTTGGACCTAAAGCCTATTTAGACATGGTTTGAAGGCATCCCTCCATGCTAGGTAAGTTGTTTGATGAGTTGTGAGAAGCCCATCTAAAGATATTAAGGTTTGAACTATTAATTCCCTATTTGGAGTTGCTGACATGGCCAATCGACTAACAATGACAGTAAGGTCAAATTGGAAAAAACTCTGATTTTTTAAGGGTTTTTGTTCTATTTAAAGGGGAACTTTGTGTTTTTCATTCATAATCAATTCTAAACCTTTGGAGAACATGGGAAGAACCCTAGGACCTCCTATTCGAAGCCAAGGAAGATCCACAAGCATCAGTTCGAGTTTCTTCATCGATTCTTCTTCTACAAAGGTTAGTAACCGAATTGATTATTCTTTAATCTATTCTCTTTTCTATTCTTCTGATCTCTTGATCATAAGAAATGTATTACACTACTGTAATGGCCTCTTCTTTGATTCTCTTAGCCTTAGAGTGAATTCTCCAATTCACTATATGTTCTTTGTTGGTTATATAATAACATATATCTCAATTGCATAATTGAAGGGGAAAGATCCTTATCTGGATTCTCTTTCCTAAATTTAGAATTACTACAACAGAAGTAGTAATTCTAATAACATATATCTCAATTGCATAATTGAAGGGGAAAGATCCTTATCTGGATTCTCTTTCCTAAATTTAGAATTACTACAGCAGAAGTAGTAATTCTAATAACATATATCTCAATTGCATAATTGGAGGGGAAAGATCCTTATCTGGATTCTCTTTCCTAATCTGGATTCCACGTTCACGGTCCTCCACCTAATATCAACCGGTTTGATTCTACAATCACTAGGAAAGGGAATAAATTCCACAACCCAAATGCCGTGGAAGGATGGTATAGAAACTAAAGCAAAGGGAAGGAAACCCTTCATGTGTTTCTAGGACAGGGAGAGAGAGAGATGGGAGCCGCCTTTCTCTGGAAAATTTCACACACGAATAATGTGATCACCCAAGTGATACAGTGGTTACAAATATATAACCCTATATTTTGTAACCGCCCTAAAAGTGAATTTCCAACTCTGTCCTTGGGCATTAATTTATGGGTAATTTTCATCTGGACCCCCTGAGGTTTGGTCTATTTCATTTTTAGTCCAGAAAAACTGAGACTTTGCATTTGCCTCCCCTGTACTATAGAAAAAGTCAATTTAAGGACAAATTATCACTTCTATGACGAATTTGCCCTTATTATTATTATTATTTTTAATTTAATTTAATTTAATTTAATTTTTTTTTTACATTTTAAGGATTAAAGTTTATTAATTTACAAAATCAGACCCTCCTTTATTACCCCCGATTCCCAAAACCCTGGTTCTAAATCCTTATTTGCCAAATGCCTTGTTTTCTTGATCTTCCACGAGGGCATTCGATTAGCAAACGATTCTACTAAAAGAAGAATTGCAGAACGTCAGTGGGAAAGGTTGGATCATAACTACTACAACTTGTATTTAGGCATTAATGCTTGTTCAAGAATTTTAAAGACGGTAGAACTTCCTAGCCATGACCATCAAAGATGTAAAGAGTCTAAAAACTTAGCCAATTTTTGAGTTTCTAAGACTGATGTTTGAACAACAGAGTCAATAGTTGTAGACTGGTTCTTCTTCATGACTCCTCCATGATTCAGTTCTATCAGTCAGTTCAACAGACTCGTTAGGTTTTGTAGCTACAACCAACAGCAGAATCAAGCTATGATGGATATGGGGCTGCTTTATTTGGGTTTGAAATGATGGGCAAGTGAGTGGAAACCGAAAAGCCACTTCTTCTGCTCTTTGGAGTCACAATTTCTACACTATTTTATAGTTGCAGTCGTTGTTTCCACTCATTTTAGTCCATTTGGATGAATTGGTCAGTTTTTGGACCTTGTATGCCTTCGATTTCCATGACTGAAAGTAAACTTGCTGAGGCAACCGCAATAGCTTTGGTAAGAACTAGGGTTAATGAACTTAAGTAGAATCTAAATGAGGATTTAGAATTGGTAGAACCAGGGATTTGGGAATCAGGTATCGAAGGAGGGTCTAATTTTGTAAATTAATAAACTTTAACCCCTTAACATGTAAAATTAAAAAAAAAAAAGAGAAACAATAAGGGCAAATTCATCATACAAGTTATAATTTGTCCTTAAATTGACTTTTTCTATAGTACAGGGGAGGCAGATGCAAAGTCTCAATTTTTTTGGACTAAAAATGACATAGACCAAACCTCAGGGGGTCCAAATGAAAATTACCCTTAATTTATTAATAAAATAATTAATAAATCCCAACATCTCCCACTTGCACAAGAGCAAGTGTTAATCTCAGTGTTACAATGTGTCCTAAACACACATGTATATCCCAGATATACACATTCAATCTCTCTATCACAGTGTGTCCCAGACACACATGAATATCCCAGATATACATATATTCATCTCTCTGCTATGTATCCCAAGTACACAGACCACTTGTGTTCCAGACACTAACATCCACAAGTCATACTGGCAAATGGGTTGTGCGACCGGTGATATACCTGCACCGTGAGCCCCAAACTAGAAACCTTCCCAGAAGGCTAGAATGGTACATCACTCAAAGAAACACATCAAATAAGCATTAGTATACCACAATGTCCTATATTCAAACTCACCAGACTAAAGGTATTTCGATCCCTATAAGAGATGATCTTCTTGTCCTTAAAATGTTCACTATCGTAACACATACAGTTGGCGCCAGCAAGCACTTTAGGGTGCAGTTGAATCAAACCTTTCCTTTCGCCTCAGACCATCACTACACTTAGGATTAACTCTTTTCCTGGTAATGCCCCTTTTGGTTGAATCAATCATGACCATAGGTAACACCCCAAAGTAACCACATCAACCTTTCGTTTTATGATGTCGTCAAAAGTCAGTAAGAACACTAGTGGACCATAAGGTCCAGGACTCACACAATGAAAGGACCAGGGATCCATCCTTTCAATGATCGGTAAGCACACATAGTATGATGTATGTGCTATGATGGAGCATTCTATACACAATAGAATGAATGTCCCTCTTAACACCATACAGGTCTTAGTCTAGCCACAACCTCTTGCGCCTAACCTGAGTTTCTTTATTGTCGCCACCCTAGCGCCATATAAAGTACTCACACTTGGCTCCTATAGGCAACATGAATAGTGGGAACATTCATGTCGATTCTCTTCACAACAGAGAAATTCATCTTGATTCCAAATCAAGGCGACATCATGATTATGAATTGACCCACACAAAGTCATTCACAATCTGTCTCATCTCTGCTTGCCTCCAAGGCGCCAGAGGTGAATGCTCGTGTGAGTGAGCCATTCTCTTGCCTATTGACATATCTCGTTTTATGCTAGAATAACACAATCACACAGAAAGTGAAAAAATAAATGTTGGAATGGACTCATGTTACTCAATAATAAGAAAGTTTCAGTACAAAAGTAAGTCACAATCTACGCAAGCCCATTGATTTTACATGAGAAATAAAAACATCCTTGGCTATAGGTTTGGTAAGTGGGTCAGCTACCATCTAACTAGTAGATATGTGCTTAAGTACAAATTTCTTCCTTGATATAATGTCTCTAACAAAATGATATCTCAACTGTATATGTTTGGTCTTCCTATGATACTTGGGGTCTTTGATATAGCTAAGAGCTGCCGTACTATCACAATAGACAAGGGTAGCCTCTTTGGATATCATCACAAATCCAGTATGTCGAAGGAATCTCCTCAACCAAACAGCCTCTTGAACTGCAGCTGAGCATGCAAAATACAAATCACACATACTTTGCTTCCATGGTCGAGAGGGAAATACAAATCTGCTTCTTGCAACACAACGAAATGGCCTTGCCATTTAGCAAGAAAACATATCCAGAGATCGATTTGCGCTCATCAATATCTCCAGCCCAGTCAGCATCACTATAGCCAACTAACCACTAATCCGATCTTTGGTAACACAACATGTAGTTACTCGTTCCTCTGAGATATCTCAATGTCTGAATGACAAAATTACCATTGGATCTCTTGGTGTAAACACAGTGGTCTTCCTCAAGCATGGAAAACCCATTTCCCATCATAGCTTGGTGGAAGCGCACATTCCACTATCTAGATTCTTGCTTTAAGCCATATATGGACTTCTTAAGCTTGCACACTTTGCGCTCAAGTCCATTAGCTTCAAAGCCTTAAGGTGGATCCATGTAGATCTCTTCCTCAAGTTCTCCATTGAGAAAAGCGGTTTTTACATCCATCTGATAAAGCTCTAATTCCAATTGAGCAACAATGGCTAGTATGAGGCGGATGGAGGCAAACCTAACCACAGGGAAAAAGTTTCCTCATAATCAACGCCCTCTCGTTGGGTGTAGCCCTTAGCCATTAAACAAGCCTTGAATCCATCCGCCTTTCTCTTGATCTTGAAAACCAATTTGTTCCCAATTGCTTTTCGGCCCGGCGGTAAGTCAACCAAGTCCCAGACATGATTAACTTTCATTGACTCCAACTCTTCCTCTATCGCTTTCAACCATTCCTTTTAGTTTGTCCCTGCTAGAGCTTCCTGTACACTCTTTGGTTCATGCTCATCTACTAGAGCCATCTCACAGTCTATCTCTTCAGGAGTTACCATGTAGGCTTCATCCTGTATGTCGAAAGGTTGATGAGGAACTAGCCCACACCCACTACGACGCAAGTGCATGTTAGATTGCTCACCCTCTGAGGTAGCTATCACATTTGCACTCCCACTAGGATCTTCTGGATGAAGCCCAGGTTCATTATCTAGAGTCTGAATCCCTGGAGTGACAAGATCTCTATCTTGTATCTCAAAGAATTTCGATGATTATTTGTTAACTCCTAAAAGAGATGGAAAATCATTCTCCAATAATGTTGCATCCCTAGACTCAAGTTCCATTCTCCACTCACTCTCATCTAGACCAATGAAGACATGTCCCTTCGAGAGTTCAGAATATCTTACAAAGATACACTTTCTTCCTCTGGGTCCAAGCTTCCCATATTGGCGAGATGTAGAGTGAATATATGCCGCACATCCCCATGTGCACAAGTAACTCAAATATTGCTTCCTTCCAGTCCACAACTCATATGGTGTGGAAGGAACCGATTTGGTTGGAACTCTGTTGAGGATATAGGCCGCAGTCAGCAAAGCATCTCCCCAATAAGAGATGGGTAGGTTTGCCTATGCCATCATGGATCTCACCATGTGATACGGGAGAAATCATAATCGAACCGGGTCCACCCATGGTTCGACCCTCGACCTCGGTAGGGAAGAAAGGAACCGACTCATATCCGAGCGGGCCGGATTTAAAAGATAACTTGTTGAGGAAGTAAACTAACTCAGTCAACAAGCACGCCCGAATCCGTGATAATCGGAGTGGACGAATCGTCAAGTAGAAGGTTAACAGGACTTACAGGAGAAAAAGATCGTGCTTACTTGGATAACTGCCACACTATGATCGTGCTAACAAAGAAGTTATTCATTATCTCATCAACGAACGGATCTATTATCAATGGATCTATTTGTTAAGATCGGACGATCACCCGAAGAAGGCTCAAATAAATCCAATGAAGGAGATTTGAAGGTAAACACTATATAAACATGACCTAGGTACAAGAGAGGTATCTGAATCGTTTTCCCAATATTCGTATTCATACTTTTGCTCTGTGCTCAAGCAGAGCCGTTTATGATAAGTTCATCAACTGACTTAGCCTTCTGAGGTGGACTCCAGACCCCAGCGGTCGGGCCACATCTGACGATTGTTTTTGCAGATCATCCATCGGAGATCTAAGGGCTGAGCAGATTTTGGACGCATCATTTGGCGCCGTCTGTGGGAAACGCTTCAGAAAGTCATGGTTACCAGATCATCAGCAACAGCGGAAGATGGTGGTCAAGGGGGTAATGATCAATTGCATCCTCCTAATACACTCCACCAGCAGTTGGATCAACTAAAGCTCCAATTTCTGGAGATGAATCAGACGCTTCGTACGTTGGCCAAGCAAGTGGTGGCGCCGCAGGCTACTGATCAACGCAAAGCGGCAAGGCATATAAGAGAAAGGGAGGAAGTATTTACCTCTCTTCCACCAATTGACGTTCCCCACAAAGGGAAAGAAGGCTTCTAGAGGACCAGAATGTTGGTCAGAATTTCTGGGAAGATGCCCGGAGACAAGACAGAGAACTGAGAAGAACAGGAGAACTCCTTAGAAGAGACGAGCAATTTGAAAGACTGCAAGGAAGCACAACTCATTCAACAACAAGGTTGGGTGCAGGAGTGCGAACCCATTCACCAACTCCTAGGCGTGCGGTTCGGGACGATGCTCGCATTGTTGTTGACCGTTCAATGCATATTGGCCAAGAGTTAGCTAATATTAATCAAAGACTCGGACAACTGTCCAGAGGGAGAATAACCGATGAAATTTATTCGGTCATTAGAAAAACCCCGTTCGCCAAGGCAATAGTCGGATATCAATTTCCTCATAATTTCCGGTTACCAACCTTTTCTTCATTCGACGGTTCGGGAGATCCTATCGCTCACATCAGCTGTTATCAGCAACTATGTCTGTTGCTGGTAATTCAGATGATATCCTTTGCAGGGTATTCGATTCATCTTTGACCGGAGCAACACAGAAGTGGTTCTCGAATCTTCCCTCGGGAAGGATCGTGGACTTTGAGGAGCTGGCGCAAAAATTCAGAGGTCGATTCCAAAGCGGAATACAAATCAAGAAGACCGAGGAGACCTTGTTCACCATCAGACAAGGGAAAAGTGAATCGATTCGGGAATACCTGAAAAGATTTCAACAGGGTCACAATGGAGATTGGGAATCTAGATGAATAGATAGCTAAAATTGTTTTTTTTCACTGGACTCACCAATCGAAGACTCTTGGAGTTATTACTTCAAGACATGCCTACCACCTATGCTGAACTAGTGCAAAGGTGTCAGAAGCAAGCGGAGGTAATAGAGATCCTGGATGCATGTCAGGGAGACACCAAGGCCCCTGCAAAAGAGCAGAAAGCTCCTGAGAAAAAGCAAAAGCCGAAGCAAAATGTTCAGAATCGAGTTGGAAGGCCTCCTACGGCGTGGCGACAGAGGTCTCCCAATCAAAGCGAGTATACACCATTGAATACTCCTCGGGCAGACATCTTGAATATTATCAAGAAGCAGAATTGTAAAATCCGGCCTTATCCTAACCCTGATCCGGCCCGGATTTTATACTGTTGCAAGTCCAAAGACCCGAAGTGGAGGTAGAAGAGACTTGTGGGCCCTCTTAGTTGAAGATTCGATGCTTGATCCAAAGCCTATGGACATTGACAATGATGCCCCTTACTTGAGCACATTGTCAATGTTGAGTGAAAATCTACGCATCGATGAAGATTGAATTAGTTGAAGCACTTATTGGACCTCCCATGATCAATCCGAAGGTATTCCTTGAAACTAGACTTGTTGATTGACTTGTAGGAGAAAACCCAACTCAATTCGGATATGTCTGGCCTTCCAAATCCACTCCTAAAGTTGCTGTCATGGCTTGGTCGACTGCTTGGTCGACTGACAGTCGACCAGCAGTAATGAAATTTGAATTTTTACAAAATCACTTCCCATTTTACCCCTACCTTTTTGGAACTCGTGAATGAGGACCTAGGCTAATCATTTGCACTCTAGAGCATGAAGATATGATTCCTTCTATTTTTGGAACTCCCTTGGGCTTTTCTTGGTGTTTGGGAAGATCTTTGACTCCAATCATTTGTATTGCACATCAATCATCAACTCAAGGTATGATTCCTTCTATTCTTCTTCTAATCTATTCATTTCCTACCAAATTATGATCTTAAGACCATGGTTGAAGTGCTGCAACCTTGCAAACACTTAACCATGAGTCTTCCCCAATCAATCCCATGATTATCACCCCATTCTTGCTATGCTATGATTCAATTAGGATTGCTTACATTTCATTACTTTGATTTCTTCCATTCCTACCTTGTCTTGACTCAAAACTGATATGTAAGTGCAAGATAGGTCTAGATTACTATGAATTCATGATTCTAACTTGATTATTACCATTCATTTAATTGATGCCCATCATTCTTTACAATTCCAATCAATTCCAATTCGATTTGTGATATTTATCATATAAAGCATAATGCTTCGATTTGGGCATTTCTAATTGGACCGTTGGATTGTTATGAAATTTAGTGTGTAGTATCCTCATACTGTTATAAACATGCCCTCTAAATTTCGTGTCGATCGGAGCACCGGAAGATCAGTTTCAGACCAAGTTTTCATTGCTGCCCACTGGTTAACAAGTCTTGGTCAGTCGACCAAGCCAGTCAACCAAGATATGAGAACACCCCTGTACTTGGCCGAATTGATTCGTTTGACCTCCGATTCGACTGTTTTCTTCTCTGATGTTACTTGTATGTTGTGTAGGGTACCAGCACCGATTTCTAGGACTATTCTTGGTGATCATTGATTTTATCTACGACTCGATTAAGGTAAGGAAGGTCGTTAACTCAAGTATGTTAATTAAGTAGACATGCTTATACTTTGAGAACTCAATGGTTATATTCCTATGTGTATTTCTTTATCATACATGACTACTCTATGCATTCTTATCAGTGGTAGTATGTCACATATCATTTGGAATATCATGTTTAATTGTACTTTATGATTTTATATATGATTAATCATGCTATGATATGCCTTTGTTTATATGATGAATCATTGATCAAGTATGATATGATGAGATTGAACTTGTGATTGACTACATATGACTTGGGATTGGGAAGTGTCCTTCCGACACTTCTGTCCTTGGACATCAGAGGGAGTAGTATGGGATATTCTCCGAAGGTGTCCATCGACGCTTTCCCGGGTTATTGGATGACATACATAGGATTGTCTAGGTGTATGGTTAGGATATTTTCCTTGTCGTATCAGACCCGAATCGGAAGGGTATTGAGACCAAACGACCTGTGGTAGAGTATGGTTGATGGGCGCTCAAGACCGGTATCCACTCCGTGAGAGGACTTAAACCATACTGCGGATACCCGAAAGGGGCCATTTATTGGTAGGGTTGCAAATGGATAAACCTGGGCTCACGGGCGCTCAAGACCGGTAACCAACCCGTGAGAGGACGTGAGAGCTTCCCGTTTATCATTTGTGGATGACCAATAGGGTTGATGAGTTCGTAGTCCGAGTTGGTTAGTGCCATAGGATATGCTGACTCTAGTGTGAAGGATACGGAACCAAGTTGGTCGGTGCCATAGGGAAAGTATCCGGATCTTACGTGATACGATTGAGTAGATGACTTGCATTGGGCTAGGCTTCGCCGTGACATGCGCCAATACTTATACCAATGGTGATGTGAGAGAGTGGTGACTAATCCCCAACCATGGTTTGATGAGGACTTTACCCAATTACTCCGGCAGACCCAAGATATCTATATGATTGAGGGGGAGCGACAGACGACCAAAGAAGTATGGAAAATTTCACGCACGAATAATGTGATCGCCCAAGTGATACGGTGGTTACAAATATATAACCCTATATTTTGTAACCGCCTTAAAAGTGTATTTTCCAACTCTATCCTTGGGCATATAATTTACTAATAAAATAATTAATAAATCCCAACATTCTTGAAGTTCTTGAAGCCATATGGTATTGTTTCTTGAAATTGATCTTACCTGAGATCTTGATTACTCCCTCATTACTTTTCTACCTATCTTGGTGATTGTTGGAAAGGTGTCACACAAGTGTTACAATCTTTCCTTCTATCCCCAAAATTGTTGGGAGACTCTTGTTTCCCCTTTTTTACCTTGTGAATCCAAAGTGGTTGATCTTGGGAGGAAACCCTTAGGTAACCCTCATGAGAAGGTATTCAAATTGGGGAACCCTAATCCTCTTTTAATTCTTTGGATCCTCCCCAACACCTTTCTTGACCTAGGGTGAATCTTTATTCTCCCTAATCTTTCTGTGAGACCCATGGACTATATACAATGAAACCCTAATCTTGTGGATCAATTATGATTATACCTTTTGACCATGTTTTGATGCTTAGAACTTCTTAGATAGTCTTAATATGTTTTTAGAAAACTCCCTTTCGAATTTCGGAGCTATCGGACTTCAAACGAAGAAATTATGACCAAATTAGGGTTTTCTGCTCATTGGTCTACTAGTTGGTCTACGACCCAATCGACCAACCAAGCTGCCAATAGTGACAATAGCTTGTTTCTTCGTTCGATTTTATCCATTTGACTTCTAATCTTCTAGGGCTTATTCCTAATGATTGTTATATGCTTGTTTAGGGTTTATTTGCTAGTTTTGGACCTCTCCTCGTTATTCTCCGGAATTCTTCGAAGATTGTTTAAGGTAAGGACGATTGATCCCTAATAACCTAATATACATGTCTACTTGAATTGGATTGGATTACATGATCATACTACTATTGTATTAATTTTCTTATAATTGTGTTGTTGTTGTAGTTTCTTCAAATATAGTAGTACTTGTTTATGTGATTCAATTATTATTTCAGGTATGTGTGCATGATTATTTACTTATGTTTTGTATTATCAGTTGTGCTTGTAAATGACTGATTGGGAATGTAATTGCCTAGGTTGTGATTGGGGAATACCCTTTTGGTGTTTCTATCATTGGACACCAGTGGAGGTGGTATGGGATGCATTCCTATGGTGCCCCTTGGCGCTTTCCCTGATTACTGGTTGACATACCTAGGGCACGTCTAGAAATGTTTGGCTAGGATGTCCCTGTTATATTAGACCTGATTAGAAGGGAATTGAGACCGAGCAACCCGTGGCAGCAATGGGGATTTGTGGGCGCTTAAGACTAATAACCAACCCATAAGAGGACATGGATCACATTGTGGGGGCCATTCATTGGTGGAGTTGCAGTAGTGGAACGTGGGCTCATGAGCGCTCAAGACCGGTATCCAACTCGTGAGAGGACATGGGAACTACCTGTTAACTAGATATGGCTGACCAATAGGGTTGATGAGTCCGTAGTTCGAGTTGGTTGTAGCCATAGGATACGCTGACTCTTGGGAGAAGGATACCAAAAAGGATCCCGAGAGGGGAGGAATGAAAGTATCTGAATCTGAGTTGAAATAACTAAGTTGAAGACTTGCATTTAGCTAGGCTTAACCTTGACATGCGCCAGTACTCAGACCAAATGGAGGCATGAGAGAGTGTTGACCTAAACCCCATCCAAGGAATGTCTGAGAGGGATGCAGGACCCATTGCCAACCGAAGAACCCAAGATACCGAGATGGTTGAGGGAGAGTGATTTGGACCTTACCCAAAGGAATATGGTGCTATGACTTAAAGGATGTCTGCCAGTAGAGATCAGCATACATAGAGTTAGAAGCATATATACATTGTCTGTTTCATATCATATTGCATTCGGTATGATTTGCTATCATGTGTTATTATGAAATGAACTGCCTTGCTGAGTTCTTTTGAACTCACTCCTTTTTGCAACATCTTTGTTCAGACTTATCTGCAGGAATTGATGATTATGATGGTCAATACTATGAAGTTCAAGCTGATGAATCATATGGTACCCAAGGTACTAGCTACGGTGACTACGACGGTGAAGACTACTAGTACGAGACTGGAGCTTATCAAGATTAGTCTGACTCTAGCACTTGTGTACCAACAATGGGACATCGTCTCTTCTCTTTTGGATATTTTACTTTATAGATTCGATGAGACCTTAGTTTAGTTTTGATTACTTCTTTTCTTTTCCTTTCATTTTGGGAACTGATTGTAATCTTTCTTTTGATCTACTTTTCCGCTGCTACTATAGAGTATATTTCCGTTACACTCTACATTTTGATTTATTCTATTGGTATCATTTTTCGCACTCTGATTGTATTCCTGAACCTTATCTTGATCTTTTGATTAATATAGTTAACTTTGGTTTAAATCTTGTTCTCGATTGTGGTATTGTAAATGTGGGAGGATGATTTCCTCGAATATTGGATCTTCGGGACTGTGGATCACAAACTCGGGTATGTCAGATAGGGTACTGGCTGGGTGGATGTGATAGAGTGGTATCAGAGCCCACAATTCAAGGAAATCCTAACCACATGAAACAATAATGGAACATTCCTAAGTCATAGATCCAAAAATGACTCATGTATTCTTAGAAGTGAATAATAGGGAAGTTGGACTATAAATTTATTAACTGAAGTATAATATGTTTGTTGAATAATGTACAATAATTATGATTTAACAAACATCACTTAATGCAATAAAAGAAAAGATATAATACACAAATAACAAAGGGAAACAAAATGAACTTCATTAACTTCTTGGAAATTATCTACAATGCGTTACATCTGATAAAGCATAAAAGGAAATCCTAAGTACAATCTATCTAGGAGACTGTCTCTGCTCTTTAAGCACTCGAACATTCTCCGTGACTTGTGTCAGCTGAGCCTCCCTCATCTCCTATCTACTGTGTATCTGCTCCTGTCTGACCTCTATCCTCTCCAAGATGGAAGTCATAGCTAACATCTGTGCATACAAGTCCGATGTCTCTGGAGCTGTATGTGAAGAACTTCCGACCTCAAAATGTGATGGTGTCGGAATCTCAGGATGCTCTGGATCAGCCTCATGCATCTCAGTGTCATCTCCTGGTTGATCATCAGAATCTGGACCAACATTACCCTCATCCTCATCCTCATCGTCATCCTCTAGACTCAAGATCTCTCTACATGACTGAGCTGCATCTAACTAATAGTCCTCGCCCTGATGGCATAGCCCAGATCTCTTGTCACATCCACCCAGCCGGTACCCTATCTGGCATACCCGAGTGTGTGATCCATAGTCCACAAGATCCAGTAGTTAGTGAAATCATCCTCCCACATTCACAACAATATAATCAAGAACAAGATGAAATCAATGTTAACAGTATTATTCAAATGAATCAAAGTAAAGTAACGGAATAATCATCAGAGTGCAGAAAAGATACATGTCACGCCCTCCCAGCCGGTACCCTATCTGGCATACCCGAGAGTGTGATCCACAGCCCGAAGATCAGGTATCGAGTGATCAACCTCCCACATAAACAATAACATAATCATGAACAATCATAACATGAGTGCGGAAGATAAATCATAGATCCAATAAAGAAAGAATGAATCGTAAATGAATCAGAATAATAAATATAATCAGAGTATCAAACAGATAAGTAAAGCGAAGCAAAAATTCCACTTTACATCCAGCGGAAAAGTAGCTCTAAAGAATAAACTAAATAAAATCTAATCCCAGTAGCAAGTACATTGGGTAACTAAATTGTTCTCCACTTTATAGACAACATCCTTGTAAGTGTAAATCTCATAAATAGCACAAGGACGCTTCCACTCAATGGTCGGACTAAGCATCGTACGGAGCATAACCACTCGTGGGATCTTCAGAGTAATTGTGGTAACCGCAATCACCTTCCCCGGAGATATGCCTCTTCGCCTTGCGCTTCTTCATAGGGACCGTCATAGTACTCGGTACACTGCAGGATAGTCTAACAACATTGTACAATAAAGGAATGAGTTTCAAAGAAACTCGGTAAGGCGATTAAAAATCCATAATAACATAAATGGCAGGATTCCGGAACAAACATAAATGCAATATGATATGAGACAAGCAATGAATGAATGAATCTAACTCTATGTATGCTGGTCTCTATTGGCAGACATGCTTTAAGTCATAGCACCGTACTTCTTTAGGAAAGTCCACTCACATCCTCAACCATTTAAGATATCTTGGATTCTCTCACGGATCATTTCACCGGTCTTGAGCAGCCGATTGGTAATGGGTCCTTCATCCCTCAGGACAAACCATGGCAGGGGGTTAAGTCAACACACTCTCTCACAACCATTTGGTATAAGTATCTTGGCGCATGTCGGGGTAAAACCTAGCCAAATGCAAGTCTTCTACTTGGTTACATCAAGTCAGATCCAGATACTTCCATTCCTCGTCCCTGACGATCCTTTCCGGTATCCTTCACACTAAAGTCAGCGTATCCTATGGCACCGACCAACTCGGACTACGGACTCATCAACCCTATTGGTTATCCACATATGGTAAACGGGAAGCTCTCACGTCCTCTCACGGGTTGGTTACCGGTCTTAAGCGCCCATGAATCCCCATTGCTACCACGGGTCGTTCGGTCTCAATACCCCTCCGATTAGGGTCTGACATAACAGGACATCCTAGCCAAACACTACTAGACAATCCTAGATATGTCATCCAACAGTTTAGGAAGGTGTCCAGAGGGCATCTCCGGAAACATCCCATAATATTCCCGTAGTAGTCCAAGGACAGAAGTGTCAAAAGGACACCTCTCCTTTCCAAACCATACGTAAGCATACACATGCATCAATTCATATCATCACATATATGGTAACTTCATATATGGAAAGAAAATAATAATTACAATCACTTGTATATAATTGGTAAGTAAATCATACATGAATCAATTCAATATGAATAAGTAATGCTACTGTAATCAAAGTTATGCAACATTAGTATATCATTGTAAGAATCTAATTTAGGAATCATATCTATGATATTCAAATATAGAAACTAGATTCATGCTATCTATGTAATTAAGGAAATAACCATCCTTACCTTTTATAACTCGCAAAGGAATCCTAAGAAATCAAGTAAGATCTCGGCAAACTTGAGAAGAAGGTCCTAAACAAGTATATACAACATATTAGGAAAGATCCCTAACAGAAAAGATATCAAAACATCCGAAACAGACCAAATGCGGAGTTGCTTGTACTCATTGGTCGAGTGGTCCGATCGACCAATCGGTCGACCAATGCATGACGATAGCCTATAAAATCAGAGTTTTAAGATATGAAATCCGAATTTGGTGGTTCAAAAGGGTACTAATCAAGGGGTAGACTACATCAGTAGTATTCTAACAAATAGGGGACCTCAGAACACTAATCAAATCAAGATATCAAGATCCAAATTAGGGAACAAAAGTTACCATAATTAAATCAACCATGGATCTTGATGAATTTGAAATAGAAAACAAAGACAAGAACAATAGGAGGATGGATCATTGCTTTCGGTAATGGTATCATGAAAACATACATAGATCTTCATGGAATAAGGCTTAGAAGTATAAATCTAAATAAGGAAATAAAACCTACCATATATGTAACTACCATGCATCATGAAGAACACATAGTATGGTAGAAGAGAACAACTAGAAATCTATAGATTATGGATCATGGAAAGAAAACACAGTAATTAACTACTAACATGATCAATAAAGAAGATCCAAAGAGATCAGAATTCAGATTAGAAGTTTAACAGAGATTAGATCATGGTTTGATCATGATTCCTTCAAAAGCTTGCAATGATCATGGTTAAGATCATTGTTCTAGCCTCAAATCCTTAGGATGATCATGAGAACATGTTCGAGATGTTTGCAACAGAGAATGCAGCATCTCTTCTACTGTCTCAACTCAAAAAGGAAAGAAAAACAAAGATGGAGGAGAAGAAGAGAGAGTAGACATACCTTTTGATGCAAAAAGAAGAGTTTCGAGCGAAGATCCGTCAAGAAAACACCAAGGATGCAAGAGAGATGACTTGCGAGAGGTCTTTGGTTCGTTCCGAGAGGGTTTGGAGGCAGCAAATACGAAGTGGACTCGAGATTGGACTTAAATAGAGCAAGAACAACCTAATTGCCAAAGACAGCACTCATTGGTCGAGTGGATTGGTCGATTGGCCCAGGTCGACCAATCAGTCGACCAATGCTGACAGCAAGACCAAAACGAGGGAATTGAAGGTCCAGATCAAATCCAATCTTAAAGGGGTTTTGCACACAAGTCAAGTGACTTACCTAATAGGTAGAAATGCCTTCAAACCAAGATAGAGAGCACTCCAAGTCCATCAACTAATTAGATCTTTATCAGGATTCAGTTTCCATAAATAGAACCTCATCATCAACTTTCATGGATTCAAAGCCAGACACCAAGTCCTCTACTGGGATGGCCCAAAGCTGACTTCTTACTTTACTTCGGGTCATCGGACCTACAATTAACAAGGTTTTCGGGTCAAGGTTAGGGCTGGGTTTTACAATACCAATAGATATATAAATCAAAAGTAGAGTGAGGCGGAATCTCACTCCACGAGTACAGCAGAATGTAGTTCGAAAATCAAATGGGATTACAACTGATTCTAAAGACAAGAAAGAAAGATATAATCTAACTAAACTAGAGTCTTTTCTACTTTATAAAGGATGTCCTCATAAACGTAGACTTCATCGATTATGCTCAGACGCTCCCACTCCACAGTAGGGCTAATCCTGGTAACAAGAGAGACCACTCGAGGGATCCTCACAGTAATCTTCGTAATCGCCAACACTTTGCGTATGGTACGCTTCTTCATCTTGCGCTTCCTCATATTGCACTTCATAGCCATCAAAACCTGTAGAATAGTCTAACAAAAGATATTGTACAAAAAGGAATGAGTTTCAAAAGAAACTCAGCAAGGCAAGTTATTCCATAATAGCATAAATAACATAGTATCACAAACAAAGCAATAAAGTGATATGTTATGAGACAACAATGCATGTATGAGTCTAACTCTATGTATGCTGGTCTCTATAGGCAGACATGCTTTAAGTCATAACACCATACTTCTTTGGGTAGGTCTCATCACACAACGCCGGTTGGTAGTGGGTCCTTCATCCATCTTGGACAATCCATGGTTAGGGGTTAAGTCACCTCTCTCTCACATCACCGTTTGGTCTAAGTATTGGCGCATGTCAAGGTAAAGCCTAGCCCAATGCAAGTCTTCTACTTGGTCATATCAACTCAGATCCAGATACGTCCATTCCTTGCCCCTGGCGATCCTTTCCGGTATCCTTCCCACTAGAGTCAGCGTATCCTATGGCTACAACCAACTCGGACTACGGACTCATCAACCCTATAGGTCATCCACATATAGTAAACGGGAAGTTCTCATGTCCTCTCACGGGTTGGTTACCGGTCTTGAACACCCATGAGCCCAAGTCTATCCATATGCAACTCTACCCACAAATGGTCCCCACAATGTGATTCATGTCCCCTCATGGATATAACTCACCGGTCTTGAGCACCCATGAATCCCCATTGCTACCACGGGTCGTTCGGTCTCAATACCCTTCCGAATCGGGTCTGATATAACAGAGGTGTAACCTAGGCCAAACACTGCTAGACAAGTCCTATGTATGAAAACCAATAATCCGGGAAAGCGTCAAAGGGCAACATTGGAAATGTCCCATACTACTCCCAATGAGGTCCAAGGACAGAAATGTCAAAAGGACATTCCCCAATCCCAAATCATACCTAAACAATCATAATCATAATTCAGTCATATCATCCACGACAGATATCTCATCATATGAGAGAGTATAATAAGACAAGATTAAATAAATAAGAAAACATACATGAGTAAGTATTCATACATAATCAAGTACATGAAGTAAATAAGGAAATAAAATTCTAATGTACTTGCAACATTCATATCATAATAGAAACTAACATAACAGTAGAAAATCTAAGTAGTTCCCAAATTAGAAACTAAATCTATGCAAATCTATGTTAATATGGTAACAACTTTCCTTACCTTAAATAGATTCGAGAATATTCCGGATGGACAAGAGGATGAATCCAAAGTTAGCAAATAAACCCTAGAATAACATCACACAATCATTAGGAAGTAGTCCTAAAAGAATAAGCATGAATCGAATCGGACGAAGAAAACAGATTCTGTTCTTGCGGGTTGATTGGCTGGGTTGAGTGCTCCAGTCGACCTAGGCAATCTGCCCAAGAGCAAATCCGAAAATAAAAAGAGAATCTTGATCCGAAACCTATGCTACACAAACCGGAATGCGACGAAACTTGGAGGGATTGTCTAACATAGTAGTCTAAGACTAAAAAGCATAACTTAGACATCAAACCACTATTAAAACATTACTTACTAAATTAGAACCATAGTTTCTATTTTGGTAAAAAAATCATAGTTTTCATTGGAAACATGCTATGAATGAAAGAGATGAACTAGAGATGATTAGATCTCATTCTAGTACAAGAACACAGTAGATCAGAGGTATGAATAATCATAGAGAAGCATCTATAATGCTAGAATGAATCAAAATAGGAATATAATCATAGTTTAAGAAGAAATCATAAGAATCATGTCAAGAATGAATGAGATGATCATAGTACAAGAGAATGAAAAGAGATTGTAAAGATATGACTACAAGGTTGCAGCATCTTCATCATAATCTTAGTTCAAGAGATTTGAAACCCAGCCCGACCCTAATCCGAAAACTTTGTTATTTGTAGGTCCAGTGACCCGAAGTAGGGCAAGAAGTCATCTTTGGGCCATTTCTGTTGAAGACTTGATGGCTGGATTGGAATCCATGAGTGTTGATGCTAGTGTCCCAATGGTGGAAACTGCACCCGGATGAAGATTGGATTAGTTGATGGTCTTGGAGTGGTCTCTGTATTGATTCAAAGGCATTTCTAACTCCTAGGTATGTCACTCTAGGTGTGTGCAAAACCCCTTGATGTTTGGATTTGATCTGAGCCTTCAATTTCATGTTTTGAAGTTGTTGTCTTGATTGGTCGACTCATTGGTCGATTGGACCAATCGACCAATCAATCGACCAATTGATTCTGTTTTTGAAATTTGAATCCTGCCTCTTCTATTTAAGTCTAATCTCGGGAATACTCCGCCTCCTCTGCCTCCTAAGCCTCTGGAACGAGTTAGAACCCTAATCTATCCCATTCCCTTGCATTCTTTGGTGATTTCTTGCAAAGACTTGAAGAATTCTTCATCTCTCTTCGGCAAAGGTATGATTCACTCACTCTCTCTTCTATCTCTGATTTCTTTCTCTTATTCTGCTCTTCATTGAGATCAGAAAGATGATGAAGCATTCTTGTAATCATCAATTCTCTGATCTCACCATATTCTTTAAGACTCATGATCATCATCATGATCTTAAACCAAGCCTGTTGAATTCTTGAAAACCTAACCCTAATTCTTTGAAACCCTAACCTGTGTGATTGTCTAGAGAACTTTTGGTAACCTACCTTGTGAAAGGGAAATCCTTTTTGGGTGACTTTGTGTTAACCTAAAACTTAATCATCTATATTTTCCTGTTTTGATTTGTCTTTGTTCATTCAGATCTCACAATTATTTGTCCAGGGAGCCAAAAGGGTGAAACCCTAATTTTTCTTGGATTAAACCCAAGAACCCCCTTGTTGATCATGTTAACCCAATTATTATGTTTTCTTTACTAGATTTGAATTCTTTCATATCCTAGTTCATTATCTTTAATTTTTCTATTTTTCCCTCCTAACCTATGTTCAACCTAATTAGGTTAACCTCATGATTTCTAGGTTGTAACTTGAGAACTTGTTTTGATTTATGATTTGATATCCTCTATACCCTAGAATACTACCAATTCTCAAAATTCGGATTCTTGCACCACGGCCACTTCTCACATTGGTCGACTCATTGGTCGACGGTCCAGCAGAACCAATCAATCGACCAATGAGTACAGCAACCTCAATCTTGGTCTGTTTCGATTGATTTATGATCTTTTCCTTTATGCATCTTTCCTAACATGTTGTGTGCACTTGTTTAGGACTGTCTTCTCAGGTTTAGTCAAGATCATACTTGATTCTTTAAGATTCCATTCGAGTTAGAAGGTAAGGACAGTTAATTCCTTAACTGCATAGATTACTTGTTCTCTGGTTTCTACTTTATGAAACTATGAGATTACCTACTGTTATTGTATTTTAATTCTGATCTCCTACTGTGGGAATAGTAGCACTTGTTTATATCATCTTTTTCATTATTTATGTTATATGAATTACTTATTACTGCTTAATCTGATGTCGCTTTTACATTCTCATTTATATGATGAACTACTGGTTGTGTATGTCATGACTGATCTGAGAATATGTTTGATTAAGTTTGGTTTGGGATTGGGAGGTGTCCTTTTGACACTTCTGTCCTTGGACATTATCGGAAATAGTATGGGATGTTTCCGAGTTTGCCCATCGACGCTTTCTCGAATCAATGGTTGTCATACCTAGGGATGTCTAGCAGTGTTTGGCTAGGATACACCCCTGTTATATCAGACCCGATTCGGAAGGGTATTGAGACCGAACGACCCGTGGTAGCAATGGGGATTCACGGGCACTCAAGACCGGTGAGTTATATCCGTGAGAGGACGGGAATCACATTGTGGGGGCCATTTATTGGAGGGTTGCATATGGCTAGACTTGGGCTCATGGGCGCTCGAGACCGATGAGTTATATCCGTGAGGGGACATGAGAGCTTTCCGTTTACCATATGTGGATAACCAATAGGGTTGATGAGTCCGGTGAGTAATATCCATGACTCTAGTGTGAAGGATACCGGAAAGGATCCCGAGAGGGGAGGAATGGAAGTATCTGGAACTGACTTGATGTAACTAAGTAGATGACTTGCATTGGGCTAGGCTTTTCCTTGACATGCGCTAGTACTTATGCCAATTGGTTGTGAGAGAGTGTGTTGACTTAACCCCATGCCATGGTTTGTCCGAGAGGGATGCCGGACCCACTACCAACAGGAGCCGTATGCGTGACCTACCCAAAGAAGTACGGTGCTATGACTTAAAGCATGTTTGCCATAGAGACTAGCATACATAGAGTTAGATGCATTCATACTTTATCTGTTTCATACTGCATTGCATCATGTTATGTTTTGCCACATGTTATCTATGATGTTATGGATTAACTACCTTACTGAGTTTCTTTGAAACTCATTCCTTTTGTATATTTCTTTTTGTTAGATTATCCTGCAGATATAGATTATCATGACGAGCAGTACAGCGAAGCACAAGTTGATGAAGCGTATTACACGCAAAGTGCTGGCAACGATCAAGGTTACTTTGATGATTCCCCGGCGGATCAAGCTGCGCACTACTTTTGAGAACTGCATAGAGTTAGAACGGATTCATTGGATTGATGAAGTCCATACTTATGAAGACGTTATCTATAAACTTGAAGACGCTTGATCTTAGTTTATTTCTTAGTACATTTGTTTCAGTTGTAATTCCTTTTGATTTTCATACTACGTTCCGCTATTTTTGGTGAAGTGAGTTCCGCCTCACTTTACTCCTTTTTGATATCATTGGATATCTGGTATCTTTCCGCACTTTGATTATACCAATTATTCATTATTTGTTTTGAACCTTGTTTATAATATTAAAACTTGATTTATTTCCTGTTTATGATTATGTTATTGTATATGTGAGAGGATGATTTCCTCGATACTTGATATTCGGGGCTGTGGATCACACTCTCGGGTATGCCAGTTAGGGTACCGGCTGGGAGGATGTGACAAGAGATGAGAGTGATCATGGAAAGAATAAATCATTAACATAAAAGATAGATTACTAACCTTTAATTGAAGAACAAGAGAGAGAGTTTGCAAGATTGCAAGATTAGGTCTTCTTCTTCACTCTTGGAGTCTTGGAGATGGTTTCCCTTCGTTCTCTAAGTGTTATGGAGGCTAGGGATACTAAAATCACGAAGTCATGGGGTATATATAGCAAGATACTCAAAACAGAAGATTCTGTTCGAGTTCAGCAACTCTGGGTCGATTGGCTGGGTAGCATGGCCCAGTCGACCCAAGCACTTGACCCAGGGCGGACACAAAGCCAAAGATAGGGATTTTGAGGGTCTTCCACTACTCGGAATCAAACGAAACTTTAAACACATATTCTATAACATACCTTGCATGGAGAAATGGCTTTAAATCATATCCCACCAAGCTTTAAAGTCATCAACTAATCTTCTCTTCATCAAGGTGCAGCCTCTTCTCTATATCCAACACTGTCTTCAAGTATGGGGCATCATCTTCAATCTCCATAGGTTCGAAGTCGAACACTATATCTTCTACCAATATGGCCCATAGTTGACTTTCACTTCTACTTCGGGTCTTCAGACCTACAATCAAAGAGTATCCGGGTTAAGGTTAGGGCCGGGTTTCACATCTCCTATATTCTCATAAGTATCCTCTAACCTCACCTCAAAGTGCCCAAAAACGAGTGTCAAAAGACGTCCAAAGCAAAGGTTCCGCTTACATGGATGCTCTACTATATTTATCATGGTGTTCTAAATGATATAAGATAAGTCGATCTCAAACCCCATTAGATGCGGTATATCACTAAAGCCTCCATCACTGTAATCCGATGGTGATGACCAGCTTTAGGCATGATGTTCTGGCCCACGATGCGACCAATAACCCTAGTAGATGGTGTCATCCTAGCACTAGTCCATGGACTGTGACACCTCGTATCATCCCAAAGAGTAGCACAAATCTCATGAACCTCGTAAGGAAGAAGAAATGAGTCTACCTCCACACCCATGGGTATCCATCTACACTCATGTGGATAGTACGGTACCTGAAGAATGTGAGCTAGTGTCCTCATAGAGAATCTGATGTGTCTCTCGGACCTGACTCCCAATGATAAGCTAGAAGGAACCTTGACCTCTAGCCTCCCTGAATGATGATAGGTTGATGAAGAATAACCTCACTAACTCAAGGTATACTGGAAGATCCATAGTGAAAAGATTTTTCCACCGCATGACATCAAACCTCTGCCGGCTCTGAAAAGTCCTAAGCTGTCTTAGATGAAGTAGCCGGCCATACTCTATATGATAGTACTCAAATAGGCCTCGTATAGAAACTCCGCCTGAGGAGTGACGAATCGATCTCCTCGAAGGACCACAGCCCATGGTTGGAGTAGTACCCTGCCCCTACCTCTCCTACCACCTATCAGATGTCCCCGTGGTGGCATGATGAGAATGTTTGTTAAGAAGACAAAGGAAAAGATTGATGTTAGTATACTTGCAAAAAATTCAGCAAGAAAGGCATTTTCGTAATTTTTTTTTAAAAAAATTATTTTGGCGAAATTCCAATTTGAACATACTAGCATTTGCATAATACTTGGATTAACATTTTAAGAAAGTTTGTTTGAGAAAAATCCATCAAATTCATGGTCTAAAAGCCAAAATTCAGAAAGTAGAAAAGAGGGGATTTTGCATTTTAGGTCAAAAGTGGATTTTTGAAATTTTTGGAATTTGCTCAATCAAAGTACATGCACACAACCACCATATCATACCAAGCATGAAGGAATTGATATGGTGTCAAAATTCTTAATGGTTTGAAAATAATTGAAGTTTTTCAAATTAGGGATTTTCGGTTGTGGGAATAGTGAAAGTGAGCAAGATTAATTCAATAGAATTCGTTGTTAAGGCATGGAATTGAATGGAAAGTTGTTGGGGGCATGTTTCTAAACATCCCTAGGCATGATTCTAACCAAGAACAGCAAGCATTGCTTGGTTTTGAAAGAAATCTAAGTGAAAATCATGATATGAGAAAGTTGAATAGTATTTACCTTGTGTATGATGATCAAAGTTGATGGAGAGTAGTTGTTGAAGCCTCTTGCAAGCTTTGAAACACTTAGAAACCCTAGAAAACCTTTTCCCCAAAGCTCTCTCTCAAGTCTTGAATGTTTAGAATGAGTTTGGAATGAGGAATCTTGGCTTAAAACCCTGAAATTTGCGTGTTGTAACCATTGGTCGACTGAGCAGTCGACCAACCAATCGACCAACCATGGTAAAAAGCCCAATTGCTGTTGGATTTTGGAAATTTTGATTTTTGGACCTATGAATGATTGTTTGAAGGCTATATTGATGATTTTAAGCCTAATTTGAGTTTTCCAATCATTGGATTCAATTGGATGTTGACAAATCCTCGATTTTCAGTGTTTTTGATTTCTTTCAGTTTTTACAGAATGGTTAATTTGAGGGATTGCTGTGTTGGTAGTGGCAATATTGAGAATGAAGACATACCTCACGGAACCATACTTGAAGGTGGCCCTATCCAGCAGACTTCACTGACTGGTCAAACTGCTACTGAACCACCTGGTGCTCCACCGGTAGGAAGTTTCCCAGATATTGCCAACATTATGGGCAATATCATGCAGCAGCAAGCTACACAGTTTAATTAGATGATGACGAGTTTTATGACTCTACATAATAAGACCAATACTAGTGCTAATGGAAACCCTCATGTTGCTGTCCCAAATGCCAAAAGGTTAGCAGGAACTCCCCAATACCCGACTGATGGAGAGTTTTCTGAAATTGCAAGTGCCTACTTTTACTAGTGTCACTAAAGACACCCTGTTTCTGAACAAGTGGTTGCGGGAACTAGAGAAGGCTTTTCGCCACCTACAGTGTTCTGAAGCTCAAAAGATTATGTTTGCTGAACAGAAGCTCCAGCATGAAGCCAATGCTTGGTGGACCTCCACCCATCCGATTCTTGAAGATTTACATGCTGGTGTGGTTACTTGGAAACTTTTTAAGGATTCATTTTGTAAGAACTATTTCCCTAAAGTAGTTAAGGATGCTAAGGAAGCCGAGTTCATGGCTCTAGCTCAAGGACCTCTATATGTACTTGACTACCAACAGAAGTTTGAGGAACTCTTTTTCTTTGCCCCGGAATCTATGAGATCTGATTGTGCAAAAGAAAAGAAGTTTTTCAAGGGATTGCGACCTACAATTAAGGTTATCTAATTGTTCACCCTATTGAAAGCTATGCCCAGATTGTTCAAAATGCAAAGAAACAAGAAGAGACAGAAAAGGATAGTGCTCGTGTATAGAGGCCATGGCAACAAAGGAATCCTGGATTGGTTCATCGCCCGGAAAGGAGATTCATTAGACCTACACCTTATCCTACTCCTGCTTTTCAGCCTAGGAGTGTAGGCCAGAATTCAAGATATGCACAGATCAGCCAGCAAAATCAGTTCAGTGGGAACAGACAAGCAGTAAGTGTTCCAGTTAATAGGCCAGTGAATGTGAATCCTAGACCGGTGATTCAGAAGCCTTCAGTGGCAGTACCTCCAGTTGTGCCAAGACAACTGATCGTATCGCTAACCAATCAAAAATAAAATCCTATACTAATCTAGCAAGCAGAAAGTACGGGGTCGAACTATGGGGAACTAAAAGGCTAAGTCACTAAGATTGAATTCAAAAAAACTAAATTTAAACTAAATCTACTAATTAATGCAAAAACTTTAATTATGAATATGTGAAGATCTTTGGGATTTCGAATCCCCAATGCTTTTCCCTAACCGATACAACTCTACACTTCAAAGCAAATTAGGGATGGTCTTCCTAGGTATGCCCTATCTTTGCAAGACTATTGTCCTTCGCCGAAACTTGGCACGCTTAGTTTGCTGAACTATAAAACATCTTTGGCCAGACTCAAACACAATCAACTAGAAGAGATAGAATAATCAAATTAATGAAATAAGCATGGTTCATCTACATCCCAAAGAAAAGGAACTAGCTACTCATTATCACAAAGTTCAGAAGAAAAATAAAGATGAAACATAGGGAGAGAGCGAGAGAGAGAGAGAGAGAGATTTGGTTTTCTTCTTCAGCAATGAGAGAGATGAGAGCCGTGTTCGCCGTCTTCCCCCTCTATGTGGTTGGCTTCTCTTTTATGTATCTCGTACACAATGAATCCCCTCTCTTTACCCGTCGATTTTACTTTTATTTTTCAGATTTTGGAAAAACTTAAAACTATAAAGTTGTAGATATTTTCAATACTATTCCATAGCATCTTGAATCACTGCAATCCAAGCTCATACGAGAGAGATATATCCAAAATACTGAAAGTAGGTCTGTTTACCCGATTTTCATATTTATTACCAATTTTGTTCCTTAGACCTCCACCTGTTTCCAATTTGGCTAAGATCTCACTTTTCATGATTTCTTGGGCAGCAAGATTGAATGCCATGATTTAAAATCCACCAATATCTAAATTATTTGCCAACTATACTCCATATTATCTCTAATAACCAAAATCACCTTATTCCTGAAAAATACACAAAAATACTCAATTAGCTCTTTTTAATTAAATAAGTATGGGGAATTAAATCAAATAAATAATGGTAAATGCATGCTTATCAACAACCCGTTTGCTTTTTTTGTAAGCAGACTGGACATTTTGCTCATGATTGCCCTAAGAAGACGAATCATTCGACTGCACCAATAGCAAAGAGTGCTCCTGCTCCTCCATCTGGAAGAGTGTTCAGTATAACTGGTACTAAACTGGATGCAAACCATGAAGTTGTGACAGGTACATTGCTAGTCACTTCTATACCTGCTTTTGTATTATTTGATACGGGTGCATCTCATTCATTCATCTCATCTACATTTGTTGGAAAGACTGACTTGACACCCAAAAACCTATCTAGTTGTTTAATGATTAGCACACCTACAAAATTTTTCATGAAACTAGATAAAGTATTAGAAGAATGTCTTGTCTTGGTTTGTGAGAAGGATTTGAAAGCCAACTTAGTTCTCCTTGATATGAAGGACTTTGATGTTATTTTGGAAATAGATTGGCTGACAGCACATAAAGTTGTGATTCTTTGTTCTTCAAAGAAGATTCAATTTTAGATTGGTGGAAAATCTATATTTGAATTTCAAGGTGAGAAAGGAAGTGTTAGCGAGAAAACTTTGACCGCATTGATGCAAGTCTATGCATTAGTGGAAAGTGCTTCACCTGGAAGCAAGGTCGAAGAAGAAAAGAAGCTCGAGGAAGTCAAGGTAGTTTGTGATTTTGTGGATGTCTTTCCCGATGATTTGTCAGGATTGCCTCCTGATAGAGAAGTGGAGTTTTGATTGATTTAATCCTAGGAGCTGCTCCGGTATCTAAAGCCCCGTATAGAATGGCACCTACCGAATTAAAAGAACTACAGAACCAATTGAAAGAGCTCTTAGGAAGAGGTTTTATACATCCAAGTGTATCACCTTGGAGAGCTTCGGTTCTATTTGTGAAGAAGAAGGACGGTAGCATGGGTCTATGCATTGATTATCGGGAGTTGAACAAGCTGACCATAAAGAATAGATATTCGTTGCCCAGGATTGATGACCTCTTTGATCAGTTGAAAGGTGCAGTCATGTTCTCGAAGATTGACTTGAGATCTAGCTATCACCAACTTAAGGTGAAGTCTAGTGACATTTTCAAGACAGCCTTCAGAACGAGATATGGTGTCACATCCACCCAGCTGGTACCCTATCTGGAATACCCGGGTGTGTGATCCACAGTCTCGAAGATCCAGTATTTGAGGAAATCATCCTCCCACATTCACAATCATATAATCAGAACAAGATTAAATCAAAATGTTAACTTTATTAATCAAAAGATCAAAAATAAGGTTCAAGAATACAATCAGAGTGCGAAAAATGATACCAATAGAATAAATCAAAAAGTAGAATGAGGCGGAAACTCACTCCACAGATGCAACGGAAAGTAGATCAAAAAGGAAGATTACAACCGGTTTCCAAAATAAAAAGGGGAACAAACAACTAAGGTCTCAACTAATCTAATAAAAGTCAAAAAGAGGATAGGATGATATTCCATCGCTGGCACACAAGTGCTAAAGTTCAACAACTCCTAATAAGCATTAGTCTCATACTGATAGTCTTCACCAACGTAGTCACCATAGTCAGTACTGTATGGGTCATCAACCTAGCCTTCATAGTACTAACCATCATAGTCAACAGTAGTAGTATTACCTGCAGAGAAGTGTAACAGAAGATATTGCAAAAAGGACTGAGTTCAAAAACATAATAACACATGATAGCAAGTCATAAAGAATGCAATATGATATGAAACAGACAATGCAAATATGCTTCAAACTCTATGTATGCTGGTCTCTATTGGTAGACATGCTTTGAGTCATAACACCACACTTCTTTGGGTAAGTCTCAATCACTCCCCCTCAACCATCTTGGTATCTTGGGTCTGCTGGTGGTAGTTGGGTCAAGGCATCCCTTTTGGACATTCCATGGCTTGGGTTTAGGTCACCGCTCTCTCACATCACCATTGGTCTAAGTACTGGCGCATGTCACGATTAAGCCTAGCCAACTGCAAGTCTTCTACTTAGTTACATCAACTTAGATCCAGATACTTCCATTCTTCGCCTCGGGTGATCCTTTCCGGTATCCTTTACCCTAGAGTCAGCGTATCCTATGGCTACAACCAACTCGGACTACGGACTCATCAACCCTATTGGTCAGCTACATCAAGTTAACAAGAAGTTCCCATTTCCTCTCATGGGTTGTTACCGGTCTTGATTCAAGGGCCCCTGTTCTTGTGAAATCCCCCAGATTTCTACCCCTTTAACCCGTGGTTTTAAGCGAGAACCTGGGCTTGATTTGGCGACAATTGTGGACCATTCAATTCGAGCCCGAAGGATTGGAAATTAAACAAATTTTGGTAGATGACCCTTATAATGACTCAAAAACTCTCCTAGAGTTTAAGTGAAGAGAGAAGATTAGTCTCGATAGTGTAAAAAGGGTAATTTTGGAATATCTGTAGATCAGTGATGGAGAATCTGATTGATGTAGATAAGATATAAAATCAAAGATCTTCGAAAGACCTTTCCAACGAGCCAAAGATCATCAAAATCGGAGTTCGTTTGGGGGTCCAACCATGAGCCAGAAGTTTGAGCCGTTTAGGTGAACCAACCCCCACCCTATTTTCTATTTAGGGGCAAAATTGGAAATTCGGATTTTAAAACCCTATTTATGTTTTATCTCATCCGTAAACGCATTTTTGGAGGCCAGAAAGAGGCGGAGGCTTTGGAGAAAAGGAGAAACGAAAGAGAGGAGCGATTTCCATTCTTTTGAAGGTGTCTGTGATCCGAATCTTCGCAAAATCATTATGAAAGGTTAGTTTTCTTTAATGCTTCTCTTACTCACAATTTTGTGAGTATTTTCTCTCCTTTCCTTTTGAGGAATCTTGAAAGGGAAGGTTGTTCGGTATCTTGGATGCTTTCCTTTATTATATTAATGTCCCTTCCTAGTTTGTGGGAGTGATATCTTTTCTCTTCTATTGAGGGATCTGTGAAAGGGAATAATGATAGGTATCATACAAGCTATCTTTTCTTATATTAATGTTTCCCTTGAGTTTGGGAGTAATGCTTTATCCTCTTGCAAAAGATTTTAGAATTTTGATTCTCTAGGTCACCCACGGGTGATTTATGAGAGTCAAATTTGGGGCTTTTTGATTTTGGTCAAATTTAATAAAATTGAAGGTACCTGTAAGATCCTTTTGTTGTCAATTAGCTTTCCCCAAAATTTCGTTTCATTTAGACTTCGAGTTGGTGGCAAATTAGTGACCATTCACTAGTGAGGTTGAGAACTACCCCTTTTTAACCTAGTTTTCAGATTTGGGTTTTCGTGGGAAGATTTTAAGATATCCTTTGAAATCCAAATTGGCTCTAATTTGTGATAATTATTTCTTTTGCATAAATAGGTTAATATATCTTTAATCACTAATTTGTGGGAGTGGATTCTTTGATTTGGAGGAAGAACAAAGTAAAAGGTGAGGAATATACTTAACTTTGTATTACATGTGTAATGATGTCAGTTACTTTTCATTATTGATATCTTGTATTGCTTTAGTATTATCTTGTGGTTATTTTATGTCTTTTGTTAAATATGAATTGCTATGATTTATGTTTATTATTACTTCTGATGTTGCTCCTTGCTTTGAAATCTATTATTGTTGTTATGAAATGGAATGTGATTGTATGAGAGGAGAAATATTATTATTTCTTCTACCTTGTATTTTCTACTAGGGTTGTGGGTTCACCCATTGCCCTAGTGATATTATATGATTGCTTATATTGTGGTTGGGAATGGGGAATGCCTTTTTGGCATTTCTGCCATAGGATACCAAAGGAGGCGGTATGGGACGCATTCCTATGGTGCCCTTGGCTCTTTCCCGATTACTAATTTACATATTTAGGGCATGTCTAGAAGTGTTTGGTTAGGTGACCTCATGAGTACTACTACCCTTTCGGCAGGGGTATTGAAGCCGGTTAACCCGTGATGTTAGTGGCTGGGTCCTGTATGTCAAGCAGGCCCACTATCATCATAGAGAGGTAGGGTTGCATATAATAGATAAGGGCTCATGGACACTCAAGACCGGTGAAATGACCCGTGAGAGGACATGGAGATCATCCTGTCCATTATATGTGGATGACCACTGGGTTAATGAATGGGGTCCAACAGATGTCTCCATTGAGGATTTCATTCATAGGTGTGAAGGTATTGAACCAACAGAGCACTAGGCGTGAGGGGAAATATCCGGACCATATGTAGTACGAGACCATATGACTTTGCATTGGGCCTAAGATTATCCTTTACATGCGCCAGATCTTATACCAATGGTGATGTGAGAGAGTGGTGACCTAATCCCCAACCATGGCTTGACAAGACTTTACACAACAACCGCGGAGAACCACAGACTTGCTTGAGTGCCGTGAGGGAAGAGTGATGAGACCGCCCAAAGAAGACTGGTGTATGACTTAATGCGTGTCTACCATAGAGACTTCATGATAGAGTTAGGAGCATAATCATTCACATATCATATCATTGTCATTAATTACATTATTGATATTCATGTTATATGTGTGGTGTGGAATCTTGAGAATGAATGTGTGATATGATGTTGAGTTGACCTCACTGAGTTCTGTTGAACTCATTCCTTTTATATGTCTTTTTTCTATTAGATTATGCTGCAGGTTATGAGGACTTCTTCCAAATGGAGGATTCGTTGCTAGCATATCTTCTTGAAGGAGTGATCGAAGAAGAAGTGGACGCACATGGAGCTTCATGCCAGTATCAAGACTATTCTTTTGGGTGGGATTCCATTAGAGAACTAGTCTAGTTTAGTTTTCCGCTGCGTTGAAAATTACTCTCTTTTCTTTTCAAAACTCTGATATTATATTTTTATTTTGAAGTAATGGAGGATTGTAACCATTATTTTGGTTTTGATAACTTAGTATGATAAACTTGATTTATTCTTGTCCATTTAATTACGCTATATCATGTTTTGTATGGATTTGTCACTGAACCTAGATCTTGCAGTGTATCACCCCCACGGGCATTCGGGTATGACCGGATCCGGCTGGGTGGGGTTGTGACAGTCCACTTCTGCAACTGTACCAACGAATGGCCTCTCACAAGTATCCACAATGTGATTCATGTCCTTTACGTATGTAACTTTCTGGTATCCGAAGCGCCCACAAATCCCCATTGCTACCATGGGTTGCTCGGTCTCAATTCCCTTCCGATCAGGTATGATATAACAGGGACATCCTAGCCTAACACTTCTAGACATGCCCTAGGTATGTCAACCAGTAATTAGGGAAAACACCAAGGGGCATCATAGGAAAATATCCCATACCACCTCCACTGGTGTCCAAAGGCAGGAATGCCAAAAGGGCATTCCCCAATCCCCAATCACAACCTAGGCAATCACATTCCCAATCAGTCATTCACAAGCACAACTGATAATATAAAACATAAGTAAGTGATCAATCATAATTGAAATAACAATTGAATTATAAGAACAAGTACTACTGTAGTTGAAGAACTACAGCAGCAGTATAGTTATAAGAAACTAATTACAGCATTAGTAATGATCATGTAATCAAATCTAAAGACATGCATATTAGGTTATTAGGGATCAACCATCCTTACCTTAAGTAATCTTTAAGGGATTCTATAGAATAATGAGGAAGAGGTCCAAGACTAGCAATTAAAACCTACACAAGCATATAATAATGAATAAGACCTAGAAGATTAGAAGTCAAACGGAAGTAAATAGAGCAGATTTGAGGCTACTCTTTGTGTTGGTGAATTGGTTGGTCTACTGGCCCAGTCGACCAATGGAATAGCACGGGGCTATAAACCCTAATTTGATCATAACTTCTTCATTTGAAGTCGGATTGGTTTGAAATTCGAAGGGGAGCTTCTTAGAACATATTAAGACTATCTAAGAAGGTCAAAGCATCAAGTTATGGTCAAAAGATTGGTTCTTGATTGAGCCATAAAGATTTAGGGTCTTAACATATACTAACCATGGCTCTCATGGAAAGGCCAGGGAGAATAAAGATTCACCTTAGGGAAAATAAAGAATACGAAAACCACATCAAGGAAAGCTTTGGGGATGATCCAATAATTAATAAAGGATTAGGGTTCTCAATTGAATATCATCTCATGAAGGTTCCCCTAGATTGGTTCTCAAAATAACCCAAGGTAGGTTCACAGAGGGTAAGGAAAACATATGCTTAGTAATTCAAAATTGAGAATGGCATTTGGGAGGATCAGAAATAATAGGGTTCCCAATTGGATATTCTCTCATGAGGGTTACCCAATTCGGATATTCTCTCATGAGGGTTACCCAACAGTTTCATCCCAAATTCAACTATTATGGTTTCTCATTTAGGAAAGAAAAGGGATTCACCCAATAATCATGGGGACACAAGGGAAGGTCATGGTAATGGTATGAGACCCTCCCCACAATCATAAACTTTGAAAGAAAAACAATACAAAAGAGTAATCAAGAATTCAGGTAAAATCAAGAAACAAGAACATCACCATATGGTTCAAGAAGATAGACTGAATGGTCCCATTCACTCTATGGCTAGGAGAAACAAAGAAGAGGCCATTATAGTAGTATAATACCCTTCTCATAATCAGAAGATCAGAAGTATAGAAGAAAGAATGAATCAAAGAAGAAACGAATTGATTACTAACCTTTTAGAAGAAGAACTGATGAAGAAACTCGAACGGATGCTTGAGGATCTTCCTTGGCTTTGGAGGAGAGGTTCTAGGGTTCTTCCCACATTCTCTAGAGGCTTGGAACTGATTGTGAGTGAAAAAAATGGAGTCCCCCCCCCCTTTAAATAGCATAAAAGTCCCAAAATTGCAAGGATTTCCAAAATTTACCATTATAACCCTGTTGGTCGATTGGCGAATCAACCAACCAAGACAGCAACTCCAATTTAGGGAATTGATGGCCCAGATTTCATTATTTTTGCATGTGCTTCATACAACACCTCAAACAGCATACCTAGCATTGAGGGATGTCTTCAAACCATGTCCAGATAAGCTTTAGGTCCAACAACCAAGCTCTCCTTCATAAATGTGCAGCTTCTTCTCTAACTCAGACATGGTTTCTAAGTATAGAACACCATCAATATCCATGGGTTCTGGATCAAACACTAGGTCTTCTACTAAGATGGCCCATAGCTGCCTTCTACTTTCACTTTTGGTTTTAGGTCCTACAAACAACAGGGTTTTCGGGTTAGGGTTAGGGCTGGTTTCTCATATGGTCACTATGAATTTAGAGTTATGCCCTTTGGTTTGACTAATGCTCCGGCTGTGTTCATGGATCTTATGAACCGAGTTTTTCATGATGTACTGAATAAGTTTGTGATCGTCTTCATTGATGACATCTTGATTTACTCAAAAAATGAAGATGAGCATGCAAAACACCTTGGTTTCACATTGTAAAGAATAAGAGAAAAGAAACTTTATGCCAAGTTTAGCAAGTGTGACTTTTGGCTCCCAAAGGTAGTATTTCTCGGCCATATGGTTTCAGCTAAAGCTATTCATGTTGATCCTGAGAAGGTGAAAGCAGTTGCCGATTGGGCTAGACTGAAGACCGTGACAGAAATAAGAAGTTTTTTGGGATTGGCGGGATACTACAAGAGATTTATTGAGAACTTTTCTAGGTTGGCTGCTCTTATGACTAAGCTAACTAGGAAAGATGAGAAGTTTTTCTGGACCGATGCTTGTGAAAAGAACTTTCAAGAGCTAAGGGATAGATTGACGAGTGCCCCAGTTTTGACTATACCTAATGATTCCTGTCACACCCCACCCAGCCGGATCCGGTCATACCTGAATGCCCGTGGGGGTGATACACCGCAAGATCTAGGTTCAGTGACAAATCCATACAAAACATGATATAGCATAATTAAATGGACAAGAATAAATCAAGTTTATCATACTAAGTTATCAAAACCGAAATAATGGTTACAATCATCCATTACTTCAAAATAAAAATATAATATCAGAGTTTTGAAAAGAAAAGAGAGTAGTTTTATTCGCAGCGGAAAAATAAACTAAACTTGTTCTCTAATGGAATCCAATCCAAAAGAACAGTCTTGATACTGGCATGAAGCTCCATGTGCGTCCACTTCTTCTTCGATCACTCCTTCAAGAAGACATATTGGTAACGCATCCTTCATTTGGAAGAAGTCCTCATAACCTGCAGCATAATCTAACAGAAAAAGACATATAAAAGGAATGAGTTCAACAGAACTCAGTGAGATCAACTCAACATCATATCACACATTCATTCTCAAGATTCCACACCACACATATAACATGAATATCAATAATGTAATTAATGACAATGATATGATATGTGAATGATTATGCTCCTAACTCTATCATGAAGTCTCTATGGTAGACACGCATTAAGTCATACACCAGTCTTCTTTGGGCGGTCTCATCACTCTTCCCTCACGGCACTCAAGCACGTCTATTGGGTTCTCCGCGGTTGTTGTGTAAAGTCTTGTCAAACCATGGTTGGGGATTAGGTCACCACTCTCTCACATCACCATTGGTATAAGATCTGGCGCGTGTCAAGGATAATCTTAGGCCCAATGCAAAGTCATATGGTCTCGTACTACATATGGTCCGGATATTTCCCCTCACGCCTAGTGCTCTGTTGGTTCAATACCTTCCCACCTATGAATGAAATCCTCAATGGAGGCATCTGTTGGACCCCATTCATTAACCCAGTGGTCATCCACATATAATGGACATGATGATCTCCATGTCCTCTCACGGGTCATTTCACCGGTCTTGAGTGTCCATGAGCCCTTATCTATTATATGCAACCCTACCTCTCTATGATGATAGTGGGCCTGCTTGACATACAGGACCCAGCCACTAACATCACGGGTTAACCGGCTTCAATACCCCTGCCGAAAGGGTAGTAGTACTCATGAGGTCACCTAACCAAACACTTCTAGACATGCCCTAAATATGTAAATTAGTAATCGGGAAAGAGCCAAGGGCACCATAGGAATGCGTCCCATACCGCCTCCTTTGGTATCCTATGGCAGAAATGCCAAAAAGGCATTCCCCATTCCCAACCACAATATAAGCAATCATATAATATCACTAGGGCAATGGGTGAACCCACAACCCTAGTAGAAAATACAAGGTAGAAGAAATAATAATATTTCTCCTCTCATACAATCACATTCCATTTCATAACAACAATAATAGATTTCAAAGCAAGGAGCAACATCAGAAGTAATAATAAACATAAATCATAGCAATTCATATTTAACAAAAGACATAAAATAACCACAAGATAATACTAAAGCAATACAAGATTTCAATAATGAAAAGTAACTGACATCATTACACATGTAATATAAAGTTAAGTATATTCCTCACCTTTTACTTTGTTCTTCCTCCAAATCAAAGAATCCTCTCCCACAAATTAGTGATTAAAGAGATATTAACCTATTTATGCAAAAGAAATAATTATCACAAATTAGAGCCAATTTGGATTTCAAAGGATATCTTAAAATCTTCCCACGAAAACCCAAATCTGAAAACTAGGTTAAAAAGGGGTAGTTCTCAACCTCACTAGTGAATGGTCACTAATTTGCCACCAACTCGAAGTCTAAACGAAACGAAATTTTGGGGAAAGTTAATTGACAACAAAAGGATCTTACGAGTACCTTCAATTTTATTAAATTTGACCAAAATCAAAAAGCCCCAAATTTGACTCTCATAAATCACCCGTGGGTGACCTAGAGAATCAAAATTCTAAAATCTTTTGCAAGAGGATAAAGCATTACTCCCAAACTCAAGGGAAACATTAATATAAGAAAAGATAGCTTGTATGATACCTATCATTATTCCCTTTCACAGATCCCTCAATAGAAGAGAAAAGATATCACTCCCACAAACTAGGAAGGGACATTAATATAATAAAGGAAAGCATCCAAGATACCTAACAACCTTCCCTTTCAAGATTCCTCAAAAGAAAAGGAGAGAAAATACTCACAAAATTGTGAGTAAGAGAAGCATTAAAGAAAACTAACATTTCGTAATGATTTTGCGAAGATTCAGATCACAGACACCTTCAAAAGAATGGAAATCGCTCCTCTCTTTCGTTTCTTCTTTTCTCCAAAGCCTCCGCCTCTTTCTGGCCTCCAAAAATGCGTTTACGGATGAGATAAAACATAAATAGGGTTTTAAAATCCGAATTTCCAATTTTGACCCTAAATAGAAAATAGGGTGGGGGTTGGTTCACCTAAACGGCTCAAACTTCTGGCTCATGGTTGGACCCCCAAACGAACTCCGATTTTGATGATCTTTGGCTCGTTGGAAAGGTGTTTCGACGATATTCGATTTGATATCTTATCTACGTCAATCAGATTCTCCATCACTGATCTACAGATATTCCAAAATTACCCTTTTTACACTATCGAGACTAATCTTCTCTCTTCACTTAAACTCTAGGAGAGTTTTTGAGTCATTATAAGGGTCATCTACCAACATTTGTTTAATTTCCAATCCTTCGGGCTCGAATTGAATGGTCCACAATTGTCGCCGAATCAAGCCCAGGTTCTCGGTCTTAAAACCACGGGTTAAAGGGGTAGAAAGCTGGGGGATTTCACATTCCTCCCCCCTTAAAAGAAATTTCGTCCTCGAAATTGGGAGAGTACTAGGCTTCCAAAGAGATGGTGATACATTGCTTTTATATTGACTTTCTTCTCCCAAAATCTACGGGAAACAAATAACAATAAGTCTTTTGTATTAAAAACTGAGGAGTAAATCTAACATGCTTTAAAATCAGGAGCAATCAGAAGGGTTAACAATCATGAAGGTCACACTTGATTTCCCTTCAAAATCATCATGTGGAGAAATCACAAGGTTATAGAGTATATGAAGATTCACTCTAGAACAACAGGGATAGAAGGATCAGTCATGGGAATGACTTAAGATCACCCTCCTATCAAAAGGAATAGAAGGCACAAGAAGAACTCGAAGAGAGAATATGTCAAATTTGGGGTAAACTTCTACTAAACGAAATTCGGCAACTCATATGATAGAGAATAAATCGAATAATGTATATGGTAGGTATGCATTCAGCACAGCAGCAAGGTTAGGGTTAGGTAGGATTTTACAATTCCAATGGTTTGACAATCCATACCGATGCATCGAAGATTGGTTTGGGTTGCATCCTGATGCAACATGGTAAAGTGGTAAGTTTGAAGTACTTCTTGACCCAAAAGGAGTTGAACATGAGACAAAGAAGATGGTTGGAATTGATCTCTGACTATGACTGTGACATTCAGTATCACCCTGGTAAAGTGAATGTGGTTGCTGATGCTCTTAGTAGGAAAAGTAAAAGAATGGAATTGGATTTGAATGCTTTGAGTCAACCGTTGCTGTTATCGATTTTGAAACTTGGATTAGAAATCATTCCATAAGGGTCTAATCTTTTTCTCTCGACCATGATAGCAAGATCCACCCTTAGAGATAGAATTGTTGCTCTGCAAGCTTCTTATCAGGAATTGAAGGAGAAGATTGAAAAGATTTCTTCGAATCCTTAGTCGGACCCTGATTTTGGTATATCTATGGATGGTGCCTTGTTATTTAAAGGAAGACTTTGTGTGCCTACTATTGAGGAAATTAAGAATGAGATTTTGAAAGAAGCACACCAGTCAATTTATACATTGCACCCAGGAAGTACTAAGATGTACAGGGATCTAAGAGAACATTTTTGGTGGAATGGTTTGAAGGCCGATGTGGAAGATTTTGTGACCAAGTGTCACTTCCACCTAGCCGGTACCCTATCTAGTATACCCGAGTGTGTGATCCACAGCCTCAAAGATCAATATCGAGGAAATCAACCTCCCACATTCACAATAATATAATCAAGAACAAGATTAAATCAAGGTTATCAATATTATTTAGAAAATCAAGCAATATAACGAAATAACATCAGAGTGCGGAAAATGATACCAATATATATATAATCAAAAGGTAGAGTGAGGTGGAATATAACTCCATAGTTACAGCAGAAATGTAGCTCGAAAGTCAAAAAGAAGATTACAACTGATTCCAAAAGAAAGGAAAGAAAGAAGTAATCAAACTAAACTAAAGTTTCTTCTACTTTATAAAGAATGTCTTCATAAACATAAACTTCAGAAATTAAGCACGGCCGCTTCCACTCCAAGGTAGGGCTAATCCTCGTACGTAGCATGATCACACGAGGGATCATCACTGAAATCTTCGTAACTGCCAACACCTTGAGTGAAGTATGCTTCATCAGCTTGCGCTTCCTCGTATTGGCCGTCATGGTCATCAACACTTGTAGAATAATCTAACAAGAAATATTTGCATGAAAGGAGTGAGTTCAAGAGAACTCAGCAAGGCAAGTTATTCCATAACAACATAAATAACATGATAGCAGAAACATAGCATGATGCAAAATGATATGAGACAATCAATGCATGTATAAGTCTAACTCTATGTATGTTGGTCTCTATAGGCAGACATGCTTTAAGTCATAGCACCATACTTCTTTGGGTAGGACTCAAATCACTCTCCTTCAACCATCTCAGTATCTTGGGTTCTCTTGTGGTAATTGGGTCCTGCATCCCTCTCGGATGTTCCTTGGCTGGGGTTTAGGTCACCGCTCTCTCACATTAGCATTGGTCTAAGTATTGGTGCATGTCAAGGTAAAGCCTAGCCAAATGCAACTCATCTACTTGGTTATATCAACTTAGATCCAGATACGTCCATTCCTCGCCTCGAGCAATCCTTTCAGGTATCCTTCACACTAGAGTCAGCGTGTCCTATGGCTACAACCAACTCGGACTACAAACTCATTAACCCTATTGGTCATCCACAAATAATAGACGGGAAGCTCTCATGTCCTCTCACGGGTTGGCTATCGGTCTTGAGCGCCCATGAGCCCAAGTCTACTAGATGTGACCCTACCAATGAATGGCCTCTCATGAGTATCCACAATGTGATTCATGTCCTCTCACGGATATAACTCACTGGTCTTGAGCGCCCATAAATCCCCATTGCTACCACGGGTTACTCGGTCTCAATACCCTTCCGAATCGGGTCTGATATAATAGGGAATTCTAGCCAAACACTGCTAGACAAGTCCTAGGTATGACAACCAATAATTCGGGAAAGCGTTAAAGGGCACCATCGAAAATATCTCATATTATTCCCACTAATGTCCAAGGACAGAAATGTCAAAAGGATATTCCCCAATCCCAAATCATACCTAATCAATCACATTCCCAATTCAATCATAACATACACAACTGTTATCTCATCATACATAAAGACAAGATCAATTGAATATGCTACATATATGAGTAGCAGTCCATACATGATCAAGTACATAAAGGAAATGTAAAATTAAGATCCTACTGTACTTACAACAATCATATCATAATTAGAAACTACAATATCAATAGAAAATCTAGGTGTTTCCCAATTTAGAAACTAGGATTCACACAATCTATGTTAATATGGAAACAACTGTCCTTACCTTAAATAGATTCGAAGATATTACGGACGAACAAGAGAATGAATCAAAAGTTAGCAAACAAACCCTAAACAAGCATTAAAGAATCATTAGGGAGAAATCCTAAAAGAATAGACATCAAACGGATCAAGACGGACGAAGAAATCCCTTGCTGTCATGCTGGGAAGGCAGGCTGGTTGATTGGTCCAGTCAACCTAGGCAGTCGACCCAATGAACAGTAAGCATCCAAAAACTGATTTTTTATCCAAAACCTATTCTACAAGATTCGAAATGCTACAAAACTTGGACAAAATCTCTAAAACAGTAATCTAGGACTAACTAGCATAGATTAGACATCGAACAACGATCAAAACCAATACCTACTAATTTAGAATCATACTTTCTAATTTGATAAAATCATAATTTTCAATGAAAACATGCTATGAACTCAAGAGAAGAACTAGAGATGATGAGTTCTCATTCTAGTAGATTAACTCAGTAAATCAAGGATATGAATAACCATGAAGATGCATCTATAATGCTAGAGGAATCAAATCAAGAGTATGATCATAGTTTCATGAAGAAATCATAAGAATCATGGTTAAGATTAAGTATGAAGATCATAGCATATAAGAATAAATGGAGATTGTAGAAGAGATGATTGCAAGGATGCAACATCTTCTTCATAATCTCTGACCGAAGAATAGATCATAGTAAGAGTAGATCAATACCATACAAGAGAAATTACTAACCTTTGATTGAAGGAACAAGAGAGGAAACTTGAGAGTTTGCAAGAGTTCTTCACCAACACCAAGGAGAGGCTTTGAGAGGAGTTCTCCACGTTCTCTAGGGGTTTTAGAACCAAAGGAGGCTAAGAAACACGAAGTTCTCTTATATAGAGCATCATAAACCTAAATAGAGGATCTTGCACAGATTCTGTCTTTGTGGATTGATTGGCTAGGTCGATTGGCCCAGTCGACTCAGGTTGTCAGCAAAGCCTGAAACAGGGAATTGAGGGTCTAACTGTGAAACCCGGCCCTAACCTTAACCCGGATACTCTTTGATTGTAGGTCCGAAGATCCGAAGTAGAAGTGGAAGTCAACTATGGGCCATATTGGTAGAAGATATAGTGTTCGACTCCGAACCTATGGAGATTGAAGATGATGCCCCATACTTGAAGACAGTGTTGGATATAGAGAAGAGACTGCACCTTGATGAAGAGAAGATTAGTTGATGACCTTAGAGCTTGGTGGGATATGATTTAAAGCCATTTTTCCATGGTAGGTATGTTATAGAACATGTGTTTAAAGTTTCGTTTGATTCCGAGTAGTGGAAGACCCTCAAATCCCTATCTTTGGCTTTCCTGTCAACCTGGGTCGAGTGCTTGGGTCGACTGGGCCATGCTACCCAGCCAATCGACCCAGAGTTGCTGAACTCGAACAAAATCTTCTGTTTTGAGTATCTTGCTATATATACCCCATGACTTCGTGATTTTAGTATCCCTAGCCTCCATAACACTTAGAGAACGAAGGGAAACCATCTCCAAGAGTGAAGAAGAAGACCTAATCTTGCAATCTTGCAAACTCTCTCTCTTGTTCTTCAATTAAAGGTTAGTAATCTATCTTTTATGTTAATGATCTATTCTTTCTATGATCACTCTCATCTCTGAACTGAGATTATGATGAAGATGCTGCAACCTTGTAGTCATATCTTTACAATCTCTTTTCATTCTCTTGTATTATGATCATCTCATTCATTCTTGACATGATTCTTATGATTTCTTCTTAAACTATGATAATATTCCTATTTTGATTCATTCTAGCATTATAGATGCTTCTCTATGATTATTCATACCTCTGATCTACTGTGTTCTTGTACTATAATGAGATCTAATCATCTCTAGTTCATCTCTTTCATTCATAGCATGTTTCCAATGAAAACTATGATTTTTACCAAAATAGAAACTATGGTTCTAAATTAGTAAGTAATGTTTTAATGGTGGTTTGATGTCTAAATTATGCTTTTTAGTCTTAGACTACTGTGTTAGACAATCCCTCCAAGTTTCGTCGCATTCCGGTTTGTGTAGCATAGGTTTCGGATCAAGATTCTCTTTTTATTTTCGGATTTGCTCTTGGGCAGATTGCCTGGGTCGACTGGAGCACTCAACCCAGCCAATCAACCCGCAAGAACAAAATCTGTTTTCTTTGTCCGATTTGATTCGATTCATGCTTATTCTTTTAGGACTACTTCCTAATGATTGTGTGATGCTATTCTAAGGTTTATTTGCTAACTTTGGATTCATCCTCTTGTCCATCCGGAATATTCTCGAATCTATTTAAGGTAAGGAAGTTGTTACCATATTAACATAGATTTACATAGATTTAGTTTCTAATTTGGGAACTACTTAGATTTGCTACTGTTATGTTAGTTTCTATTATAATACGAATGTTGCATGTACATTAGGACCTTATTTCCTTATTTACTTTATGTACTTGATTATGTATGAATACTTACTCATGTATGTTTTCTTATTTATTTAATATTGTCTTATTATACTCTTTCATATGATGAGATATCTGTCGTGGATGATATGAATGAATTATGATTGTGATTGCTTAGGTATGATTTGGGATTGGGGAATGTCCTTTTGACATTTCTGTCCTTGGACCTCATTGGGAGTAGTATGGGATATTTCCAATATTGCCCTTTGACACTTTCCTGGATTATTGGCTTTCATACCTAGGACTTGTCTAGCAGTGTTTGGCTAGGTTACACCCTTGTTATATCAGACCCAATTCGGAAGGGTATTGAGACCGAACGACCCGTGGTAGCAATGGGGATTCATGGGTGCTCAAGACCGGTGAGTTATATCTGTGAGGGGACATGAATCACATTGTGGGGACCATTTATGGGTAGAGTTGTATATGGATAGAATTGGGCTCATGGGCGTTCAAGACCGGTAACCAACCCGTGAGAAGACATGAGAGCTTCCCGTTTACTATATGTGGATGATCTATAGGGTTGATGAGTCCGTAGTCCGAGTTGGTTGTAGCCATAGGATACGCTGACTCTAGTGTGAAGGATACCAGAAAGGATCACCAGGGGCGAGGAATGGACGTATCTGGATCTGAGTTGATATGACCAAGTAGAAGACTTGCATTGGGCTAGGCTTTACCTTGACATGCGCCAATACTTAAACCAAACGGTCATGTGAGAGAGAGGTGACTTAACCCCTAACCATGGATTGTCCTAGATGGATGAAGGACCCTTTGCCAACCGGCGTTGTGAGATGAGACCTACCCAAAGAAGTATGGTGCTACGACTTAAAGCATGTCTGCCTATAGAGACCAGCATACATAGAGTTAGACTCTTACATGCATTGTTGTCTCATATCATATCACTTTATGCTTTGTTTGTGATACTATGTTATTTATGCTATTAATGGAATAACTTGCCTTGCTGAGTTTCTTTTGAAACTCACTCCTTTTTGTTCAATATCTTTTGTTAGACTATTCTACAGGTTTTGATGGCTATGAAGCGTAATATGAAGAAGCGTACCATACGCAAAGTGTTGGCGATTACGAAGATTACTGTGAGGATCCCTCGAGTGGTCTCTCTTGTTACCAAGATTAGCCCTACTGTGGAGTGGGAGCGTCTGAGCATAATCGATGAAGTTTATGTTTATGAGGACATCCTTTATAAAGTAGAAAAGACTTTAGTTTAGTTAGATTATATATTTTTTTTCTTGTCTTTAGAATCAGTTGTAATCCCATTTGATTTTCGAACTACATTCCGTTGTACTCGTGGAGTGAGATTCCGCCTCACTCTACTTTTGATTTATATATCTATTGGTATCTTTTCCGCACTCTGATGATTATCTCGTTACTTATCTTTGATTCATTTGAATAACGCTGATAACATTGATTTAGTCTTGTTCTTGATTATATTGTTGTGAATGTGGGAGGATGATTTCACTAACTACTAGATCTTGTGGACTGTGGATCACACACTCGGGTATGCCAGATAGGGTACCGGCTGGGTGGATGTGACACTAACTCTTATCGAAATCACATGGGCTTCTCACAACATAAACTATAACTCACCTAGCATGGAGGAATGCCTTCAAATCCTGTCCAACCAAGCTCTAAGGTCATCAATCAAACTTCTCTTCATCAAGGTGTAGTCTCTTTTCCAATTCTATCAAGGTCTCCAAGTATGGGGCATCATCGTCAATGTCCATGGGTTTGGAGTCGAACACCATGTCTTCCACTGATATGGCCCATAGTTGACTTCCACTTCTACTTCGGGTCTTCGGACCTACAAACAATAGAGTTTCCCCCCTTCTTGTTCCTATTTGGAAGTGGGAAGACATTACAATGGACTTCGTGACTAGCTTGCCTTGGACAAGTAAAGGTAATGATACGGTATGGGTAATCGTTGATAAGTTGACCAAACCAGCCCATTTTATCCCTATGAAGATCACTCATACTATGGATAAGGTAGCCAGATTTTATGTGGACAATGTGGTTTGTCTGCACGGAGTGCCTATGAGTATTGTCTTTGATAGAGATCCTAGGTTCACCTCAAGGTTTTGGAATAGTCTCCGAAAAGCCTTGGGAACCCAGTTAAATTTGAGTATTACTCATCATCCAGAGTCAGATGGACAATCTAAGCAGACAATTCATATTTTGGAAGATATGCTTAGGTCTTGTATTGTGGATATGGGTAGCAATTGGGATGAACACTTAGCTTTGGTTGAGTTTGCCTATAACAACAGTCATCAAACAACAATAGGCATGGCTCCATTCAAGGCTTTTTATGGAAACACTTATAGGACACCCTTGTATTGGATTGAGATTGGTGAAAGAAAAGTCTTAGGTCCAAAGATGATTGAAGCTACAAGTGCAATGGTGGATATGATAAGAGAAAGGATCAAGTATGCTCAGTCAAGACAGAAATCTTATGCGGATAAGAGAAGAACCGACTTAGAATTTCAAGTTGGGGAGAAAGTTTTCCTAAAAGTATCACCTATGAAAGGTGTAATGAGATTTAATGTGAAAGGATAGCTTAGCCCTCGGTTCATCGGACCTTATGAAATTCTTGAGAAGGTTGGAACCATCGCATACTGTTTAGCCTTACCTCCTTCTCTTGCTGGAATTCATAATGTGTAAAACCCAGCCCTAACCTTGACCCGGAAACCTTGTTATTTGTAGGTCCAGTGACCCGAAGTAAAGTAAGAAGTCAGCTTTGGGCCATCCCAGTGGAGGACTTGGTGTCTGGCTTTGAATCCATGAGAGTTGATGATGAAGTTCTATTTATGGAAACTGAATCTTGATGAAGATCGGATTAGTTGATAAACTTGGAGTGCTCTCTATCATGGTTTGAAGGCATTTCTACCTATTAGGTAAGTCACTTGATATGTGTGCAAAACCCCTTTAGGATTGGATTTGATCTCGGGTCTTCAATTCCCTGTTTTGGAATTCTTGCTGCATTGGTCGACTGATTGGTCGACTGGACCAGTCGACCAATCCACTCGACCAATGAGTGCTGTCTTTGGCAATTAGGTCTTGCTTGCTCTATTTAAGTCCAATCTCGAGTCTACTTCGTATTTGCTGCCTCCAAACTCTTTGGAACGAACCAAAGACCTCTGCAAGTCATCTCCCTTGCATCCTTGGTGATTTTCTTGACGGATCTTCGTCAAAACTCTTCCTTTTGCATCAAAGGTATGTCTACACTCTCTTCTTCTCCTCCATCTCTGTTTTTCTTTCCTTTTTGAGTTGAGACAGTAGAGAAGATGCTGCATTCTCTGTTGCAAACATCTCTCTACTCATCCCTCATGATCTTCCTAAGGATTAATGGCTAATGCGATGATCTTAACCATGATCATTGCAAGCTTTTGAAGGAATCATGATCAAACCATGATCTAGTCTGTGTTAATCTTTTGATTTGAATTCTGATCTCCTTTGATCTACTATATTGATCATGTTAGTAGTCAATTGCTGTGTTTTCTTTTCATGATCCATGATCTATCAATCTCTAGTTGTTTCTCCTCTACCATACCATGTTTTCTTCATGAAGCATGATAGTTACTTATATGGTAGGTTTTGTTTCCTTATTTAGATTTATGCTCTTAGATCTATTTTCTTGAAGATCTAAGTATGCTTTTCATGATACCTTTACCTGAATCAATGATCCATTCTCCTATTGTTCTTGTCTTTGATTTCTATCTTGAATTCTTCAAGATCCATGATTGATCTAATTATGGTAACTTTTGTTTCCTAATTTGGATCTTGATGACTTGATTTGATTAGTGTTTTGAGATCCCCTATATGTTAGGATACTACTAATGTAGTTTACCCCTTGATTAGTACCCTTTTGAACCACCAAATTCGGATTTTATATCTCAAAACTCTGATTTTATAGGCTATCGTGTCTGCATTGGTCGATGATTGGTCGATTGGACCGATCGACCAATCCACTCGACCAATGAGTACAACAACTCCGGAATTGGTCTGCTTTTGGATGTTTTGGTATCTTTTCTGTTAGGGATCTTTCCTAATATGTTGTATACACTTGTTTAGGACCTTCTTCTCAAGTTTGTCAAGATCTTACTTGATTTCTTAGGATTCCTTTGCAAGTTATAAAAGGTAAGGATGGTTACTTCTTTAACAACATGAATTGTAAATCTTAGTTTCTATATTTAAATCAGGTTAAGTTATTTCTTTAATTAGATTCTTATAATGTTATACTACTGTAGTACTGTCTTGATATCAGTAGCATTACTTATTCATATTGAATTGACTCATGTATGATTTACTTACCGATTATATACAAATTGATTGTAGTTATTGATTTCTTTCCATATATGAAGTTACCATATATGTGATGATATGAATTGATGCATGTGTATGCTTAAGTATGGTTTGGAAAGGAGAGGTGTCCTTTTGACACTTCTGTCCTTGGACTACTACGGGAATATTATGGGATGTTTCCGGAGATGCCCTCTGGACACCTTCCTAAACTATTGGATGACATATCTAGGACTGTCTAGTAGTGTTGGGCTAGGATGTCCTGTTATGTCAGACCCTAATCGGAGGGGTATTGAGACCGAACGACCCGTGGTAGCAATGGGGATTCATGGGCGCTCAAGACCGGTAACCAACCCATGAGAGGACAGGAATCACATTGTGGGGGCCATTTATTGGTAGGGTTGCATATGGATAGACTTGGGCTCACGGGCGCTCAAGACCGGTAACCAATCCTTGAGGGGACGTGAGAGCTTCCCGTTTACCATATGTGGATGACCAATAGGGTTGATGAGTCCGTAGTCAGGGACTATGAGGACTCTAGTGTGAAGGATACCGGAAAGAATCGTCAGGGACGAGGAATGGACGTATCTGGATCTCACTTGATGTAACTAAGTAGAAGACTTGCATTTGGCTAGGCTTTACCCTGACATGCGCCGGTACTTAGACCAATGGTGATGTGAGAGAGCGGTGACCTATACCCCCAGCCATGGAATGTCCCGAGGGATGCCGGACCCATTACCAATTGATGATGAGTGATTGAGACCTTCCTAAAGAAGTACGGTGCTATGACTTAAAGCATGTCTGCCAATAGAGACCAGCATATATAGAGTTAGATTCATACATTCATTGTTTGTCTCATACCATATTGCATTTATGATTGCTCTGAAATCCTGCCATTTATGTTATTATGGATTTAACTGCCTTACTGAGTTTCTTTGAAACTCATTCCTTTATTGTACAATGTTTGTTAGACTATTCTACAGTACTTGGAATATCATGACGGCCCCTATGAAGAAGCGCAAGGAGAAGAGGCATATCTCCAGGAAGGTGATTGCGGTTACAACAATTACACTGAAGATCCCGCGAGTGGTTATGCTCCGTACGATGCTTAGTCCGACTATAGATTGGAAGCATCCTTGTGCTGTTTATGAGATCTATACTTATAGGGATGTTGTCTATAAAGTTGAGAACAATTTAGTTACCCATTGTACCTGCTAGTGGGATTAGATTTTGTCTTGCTTATTCACTTTTATAACTACTTTTCCGCTGGTTGTAGAGTGGGATTTCGCCTCACTTTACTTTTCTGGATTTAGACACTCGATTTTATCTAGTACTCTGATTTATATATGAGTCATTCTTTCCTTATTTGGATCTATGGTTTATCTTCCGCACTTTTATTATTATTATTCATGATTATGTTATTGTTTATGTGGGAGGTTGATTACTCGATACCTAATCTTCGGGCTGTGGATCACACTCTCGGGTATGCCAGATAGGGTACCGGCTGGGAGGATGTGACATAATGTATTTCATGTATCGATGCTTCGACAATACATAGAGAATCCAAAACACATACTACAACAGGAACCTGAAGGACTTAGTGCGGATCTTTCTTACGATGAAGAGCCAACCGAAATCCTTGACAAGAAGGACAAACAGTTGCAGAATTGTACCATCCCTTTGGTAAAGATTTGGTGGAAGAATCATACCCCTGAAGAAGCTTCTTGGGAGAAGGAAGAAGACATGAAGGAGAAGTTTCCTCATCTTTTTGGAAGCCCAGGTATGCTTTCAATTTCAAGGATGAAATTTCTTTTAAGGGGGGGGGGAATGTGAAATCCAGCCCTAACCCTAACCCTGAAACCCTATTGTCTGTAGGTCCAAGAACCAAATTGTTGGAAGAAGACAACTATGGGCCATCTCAATGGAAGACATGGTGTTTCACCCAGAATCCATGGAAATTGATGATGGTGTTCCATACTTAGAAACCTTGTCTGAGTTGGAGAAGAAACTGCACATTGATGAAGGAGAGCTTGGTTATTGGACCTAAAGCCTATTTGGACATGGTTTGAAGGCATCCCTCCATACTAGGTAAGTTGTTTGATGAGTTGTGAGAAGCCCATCCAAAGATATTAAGGTTTGGACCATTAATTCCCTATTTTGGAGTTGCTGACATGGTTGGTCGACCAACCAATCGACCAACAGTGACAGTAAGGACAAATTGGTAAAAACTAACTTTTTTAACGGTTTTTGTTCTATTTAAAGGGGAATTTCGTGTTTTTCACTCATAATCAATTCTAAACCTCTGGAGAACATGAAAGAACCCTAGTACCTCCTCTTCAAAGCCAAGGAAGATCCCCAAGCATCTGTTTGAGTTTCTTCATCGGTTCTTCTTCTACAAAGGTTAGTAACCGAATTGTTTCTTCTTTGATCTATTCTTCTGATCTCTTGATTATGAGAAAGGTATTACATTACTGTAATGGCATTTTCTTTGATTCTCTTAGCCTAGTGAATTCCCCAATTCACTATATGTTTTGAAGTTCTTGAAGCCATATGGTGTTGTTTCTTGAAATTGATCTTACCTGAGATCTTGATTACTCCCTTACTGTTTTTCTACCTATCTTGGTGATTGTGGGAAAGGTCTCACACTAGTGTTACAATCTTTCCTTCTATCCCCAAAATTGTTGGGAGGCTCTTGTTTCCCCCTTTTACCTTGGGAATCCAAAGTGGTTGATTTTGGGAGGAAACCTTAGGTAACCCTCATGAGAAGGTATCGAAATTGGAGAACCCTAATCCTCTTTTAATTTGTTGGATTCTCCCCAGCACCTTTCTTGATTATAAATTCCTATTTTCTTGACCTAGGGCGAATCTTTATTCTCCCTAATCTTTCCATGATACCCATGGACTATATACAATAACACCCTAATCCTATGGTTCAATTAGGATTCTACTTTTTTACCATGTTTTGATGCTTAGACCTTCTTAGATAGTATTTGCTTTGGGCGACTATTGATGCTCATCTTTAGGCACTTTGGGGTGAGATTGATGACACAGAGGTGACTACTACTAGAGATAGATATGGGCTATCCCATCGAAGCTAGGACCATCGGGTTGATGCAGCTAGATGTCCAGGTCTAGAGGAGGATGATGAGTCAAAGTATGAGGATGAGGATGTCCCAGTGGATGAGGGATACACTGGTCCAGATACAGATGATCAGGCTGGAGATGACATGGAGATGCACGAGGCTGGTCCAGATGATCATGGGATTCTCGTATCATCACATTTTGAGGTCGGAGGTCCATCATGTGCAGCTCCTGAGACACCGGATTTGTATGCTCAGATGCTTTCCATGACTTCCACTCTGGAGAGGATGGAGGTCAAACAGGTGCAGATGGAGTTGAGACAAGAGCAAATGGAGTCTCAGTTGACATAGATTGCAGATGATGTTAGGACACTCAGAGATCGAGAAGGTCTCCTAGATAGATTGTACTAGGATTTCATTTTATGCTTATCATATGTAACTCGTTGTACAACTTTTTTTAATTTTAATGAAGTTCACTTTGTTTCACTTTATTATTGTACATTATGCACTTTCCTTTTATTGCATTAAGTGATGTTTGTTAAGTCATAATTATTGTGTATTATCCAACAAACATATTATGCTTCATTAATTAGTTTCTAGTCCAAGTGTTCTATTATTCTCATCTAAGAATACTTGAGTCACTCTTGGATCTATGACTCAGGAATGATCTGTTATTATTTTATGTAGTTAGGGTTTCCTTGAACTTGGGGCTCTGATACCACTTTGTCACATCCAACCAGACAGTACCCTACCTAGCATACCCGGGTGTGTGATCCACAGCCCCGAGGATCAAGTATCGAGAAAACCAACCTCCCACATATACAATAACATAATCATGAACAATGTAATCAATGTAATATCATATAATAATGAGATCAAGATAAGAAGAAGAGAGACAATTAATCAGAGTGTGGAAATAAATGATACCAGTATATGAAAAATCACAAGTAGAGAGTATGTGGAGAAATCACTCCCCAAACGCAACTGAAAAGTAGTTCGAATACAATTAAGGTTACAATCCAGTTCTCAAAAGAAGGAAAAGAAAGGGATAAACAACTAAACTAATGTCTCTTCAGTCTTATAGAGTATATCCTCATAAACATAAACCGCCTCCGCTCCAGGGTGGGACTAATCCTAGTATGTAGCATAATCCATCGAGGGATCTTCAGTGTAATCTTCGTGATCGCAAGAATCTCGAGGGTAGTATGCTTCATCAATGGGCGTCTCGTAGTATGGGCCATCATGTTCTTCCATTCCTACAGGATAATCTAACAAAGATATTTACACAAAAAGGAGTGAGTTCAAAAGAACTCAGTAAGGCAATTATTCCATAATAACATAAATAATATGATACAAAACATAGCATGATGCAATATGATACGAAACAGACAATGCATGTATGAATCTAACTCTATGTATGATGGTCTCTATGGCAGACATGCTTTAAGTCATAGCATCATACTTCTTTGGAAAAAGTCTCAATCACTCATCATCGGTTGGTAATGGGTTATGCATCCCTCTCGGAAAAATCCATGGTTGGGGTTTAGGTCACCGCTCTCTCACATCACCGTTTGGTCTAAGTATTGGCACATGTCAAGGTAAAGCCTAGCCAAATGCAATTCATCTACTTAGTCATATCAACTCAGATCCAGATACTTTCATTCCTCCCCTCTCGGGATCCTTTCCGGTATCCTTCACACTAAAGTCAGCGTATCCTATGGCTACAGCCAACTCGGAATACGGGCTCATCAACCCTATTGCTCATCCAAAAATTATAGATGGGAAGCTCTCATGTCCTCTCACGAATATAACTCACCGGTCTCGAGCGCCCACGAGCCCAAGTCTACTATTTGCAACCCTACCAATAATGGCTCTCACGAGTATCCACAATGTGATCTATGACTTCTCACAGATATAACACACCGGTCTCGAGCGCCCACAAATCCACATTGCTACCACGGGTATTTTGGTTTCAATACCCTTCTGAATCGGGTCTGATACAACAAGGACATCCTAGCCAACACCGCTAGACAAGCCCTAGGCATGACATCCAATAATTCGGGAAAGCATCAAAGGGCACTATCAGAAATATCCCATTCTATTCCCACTGATGTCTAAGGACAGAAATGTCAAAAGGACATTCCCCAATCCCAAATCATACTTAATCAATCACATCCCCAATTCAATCATATCATACACAACCGATATTTCAACATATAGAAACATACAAATAACATGATCAATCACATATGTAATGACAAGAATAAATATTCATAATAACAAAGAATATATAAACATGGTACTACTGTACTTGAAGTACTTACAGCAATAATACAACATTAAGAAATACAATAATGAAAGTGAATTTAAAGAGTTCCCAAAGTAGAAACAAGATTCACGCAATCTATGTAATCATGGTGACAACTGTCCTTACCTTAATTCAAATCAAAGATAGTCTGGAGATCAAATAGAATGGTCCCAAAGTTAGTGCTTGAACCCTAGACAATCATAAATGCAATATCAGAAGAAAAATCAAGAAAATCGGAGGTCAAACGGATCGACTAAGACGAAAATACAATTGCTGTATTCAGCTGGCTGATTGGCTTGGTCGACTAACTCAGTCGACCAAATGAACAGTAATAGGGCCAAAACAGAAAATCTGATCCAAAACCTAGCTTTCGGGACTCGGATCACTCTAAAATTTGAAAGGAATGTTAGGAACAGTAGACTAAGACTATCTAATGAAGATTTAACATTAAACAAGGATCAAATCAAAACTTCCCAATTTGAAACCCTAGCTTTCTAATTTGATAAAACCGTGCTCTTCAATGGTATCAATCATAAATGCAAAGACAAATCAGAGATTCAATCAATAGGCTAATGAGCTATAGATTAGAGATAATTACTAACATATAATCAGACCTAATATGCTAGAGGAATTAGTTTATGAAAGAATCATGTTGTCATGAAAGAAAATCATAAGAAAAACAACGTTAAGAATTAATATGAGATGTATAGCATTGATGGAATGAAAGGGGGTTTATACAAATGCAAATAGGCAATAAAAGAGGTGGTTGCAAGATTGCAGCACCTTCTTCATAGTCCCAACAGTAAGAATAAGATTAGACAAGAGTAGATTAGAGAGAAAATGAGGGATTATATACCTTGGAGATGAACTTAGAGAAGAGAAACTAAGAATATTGCAAGAGCACTTCACCAATACCAAGGAGAGGCCTAAGAGGAGTCTTCCCATGTTCTCAGAGAGTTCTAGCAATAGAATAGGGTTATAACTACGAAGTCCACTTAAGTAGAGCCTAAAATGACCTAAAAACCAAAGATTCTCGAATTTAATAAGCAGCTGGCTGACTGACTTGGTCGACTGGGCAGTCGACCAGGCTAGGACAGCAACTCAAAATAGGGAATAGGAAGTCAAGATCAACTCAAAATCAAATGGGTTTCTTCCTACATCTCAAATGACTAGTCTAGGTCAGAAAATTACCTTCAATTCAAGGAGTGCATTAGGTCCATCAACTAAACTCCCTTTCTTCAAGGTGCAGTTTCTTATCAAACACTGACAAAGCTTCCAAGTATGGAGCACCATCATCAATCTCCATGGGTTTGGGGTCAAACACCATGTCTTCCACTGAGAGGGCCCACAGTTGGCTTCTTCCTCCACTACGGGTTTTCGGACCTACAATCAAATTGGGTTTCTAGGTCAAGGTTAGGGTTAGGCTAGGGCTGGATTTCACAAAAAGCCCTAGAAGATTGGAGGACAAACGGATCAAATCGGACGAAGAAAACCATTACTGTCATGCCTAGCAGCTTGGTCCAGTCAACCAGGTGAACAATACACAACCAAATTGAGAATTTTGATCTGAACTCATCTTCTGGGATTCAAAACACTCCGAAATTTTAAGGAAACATTAGGAATAGTAATCTAAGACTATCAAACATAGATTAGACACCAACAACGACCAAAAACAATACTTACTAATTGATAAAAAAAAACATAGTTTTCAATGAAAACAAACCATGAATCCAAAAGAGAAACTAGAGAGAACAAGGATTCACTCTAGATGAATATCAACAGTAGATCAGAGATGAATACTAACATGAGAATGGATCCAGCATGCTAGAGAATTCAAAACAATAAGATTAAATCATGCTTTCATGAAGAATATTATGATCTCTTCTAAAATTCAACTATGAAGATCATAGCATCATTGGAATGAATGGAGATTTATTTTCAACTTTAGAGATTGTAGAAGAGGTGTTTGCAATGTTGCAATATCATCTTCATAATCACAACAATAGGATTAGATCAATACAAGAGTAAATCAAAAGAAAGTTAAGAGATTACTAACCATGAAGATGAACAAAAGATGAAGAACTTGAGATCTTGCAAGAGTCCTTCAACAACACCAAGGAGAGGCTTCCCACATTCTCTAGAGGTTTTAGAAACAAAAGAGGCTAAGAAACACGAAATTTTATTAAATAGAGCTTCAAAAACCCTAAACAGAAGATCTTCACTGATTCTGTCAGCAGCTGGTCAATTGGCTGGTTGACTGACTAGTCGACCAAGCAGTCAACCAAGCTTAACAGCAAGGCCCAAACAGGGAAATCAATGTCCAATCCTCTTCAAATTCAAGTGGGCTTCTCCCAACTCAACAAATGACTCACCTAGCATAGAGGAATGCCTTCAAACCATGTCCAACTAGGCTTTAAGTCCATCAACTAAGCTCTCCTTCATCAAAGTGCAGTTTCTTCTCAAACACTACTGAAGATTTCAAGTATGGAACACCATCATCAATCTCCATGGATTCTGGGTCAAACACTATGTCTTCCACTAAGATAGTCCATAGTTGCCTTCTTCCTTCACTTCAGGTCTTCGGACCTCAAAACAACCGGGTTTCCGGGTCAAGGTTAGGGTTGGATTTCACAAATTTTCTTTTACTAAAAAAGAGTTATAAAAATAAGAAAACAAATCCAACAAAGGAATGTAATGAATTATGGGTCAGCTCCTTATCAATGAGTTGGCTTGTAAAGATTATGTAGGAAATTTATCCAATCCAAGAAATTGACCATCCATTTCCTTGTAGATGTATGATATTTGTCGCAACATCTTATCAAATGGTTGAATTCCATTTATAAGTCATATCAAAGACTTGTGATTATATTAAAAAAAAAAAAAAAGTAATGCGAGATATAAATGAATATCAACCTTTTGATGTAATGTTGGGACACATGTCACACATCTACAAAGAACTTGTCAGAAATGGATAGGATATTAGTCCGTATTATATATGAGGTGGTTGAGGTATAGAATTCATAGATATTTGAACCCAATACCTCTTTGGTCATGCTATCTCGACATGCAAAACTGTCAGTGTAGTATAATTTAACTCAATCAAACTTTTTTTTTTTTTTTTTGGTAAGTAACTCCATCAAATTTACCATTGTAGAATTGTTGAATTGATATTGTCTAGACCTCTTTACTGAAGATGTGACTGGTTTATATAATGTCTATCTCCTATATATAAATAACACAATTGTAAAGAAAATACTCCATTTTTTTTTTTTTGGGTAAAAGAAAATACTCCATCAAACTTTACGTCGAGGCAGGTATTTGATATTTCGTCGCTGTTTTTGGGTTTGTCAGCCGCGAAAATTTGGCGGTCAAAAACTTAAAATTTTCAATCTTGCTCGAAATTGCAGAAAATATGACATTTGAAATTTTGAAGTTCAAAACCGATGCTGAAGACTTCTTTGTTCATTTGTGCGTCTCGAATCGCCGATCGAACCTCCCCAGATCTTCAATGGCGGGTAGTTTGGAAACTAACCAAAGGAAGCATGTTCTTGCTTCATCGCATCTCCAGGTTCTCGCCGTCTTGTATCAGTACGTTTCCCTGGATAAATGATTTCTTAATATTTTAGCTTCAGATCGTTTGTGTTCACTTCAATCTGTGCAAAGTGGTTTGTTCAAGTAGCTTGAATATAATTACTGTTATAGGTTTGCATCTTGTTTGGATCTGCTTGTTTTAAGCTTCGCTGCTTTTTGTCTAAATCCGCTCTCCTCTCACTTATATCGGATTGTGACACTATCTAGCATTCCCAATCTGTATGTAATCCGAAAATCAAGCCCACATCTTTGAAGATTTCAGAGAGTTTCAGCTAAAATATGTATTGCCCTTTTGTAGAAAAACCTTATCTTTTCACATAACAGAAGCTCAATTGAGGAATATGGTGAGAGAGCAGAGAGTTGAATGTTTCTATAAATGTTTACGGGAGGCAGCTTCTGCTTCATCTTCTTCCCCTTTGCTGATTGTTGGAATTTATTAATTTGATTAATAAATTAAATGCCCAAGGGCAATATTGGAAACTCACTATTAGGGCGGTTACAAAATAGGGTTATATATTTTGGTAACCACCGCATTAGTGAGTAAGAAACTGAGTGATTCATTCGCACGAGCGAATCTCTGAAAAATGGCGGCTCCATCTCTCTCTCCCTCTCTCTTAGACTCGCAGGCTTAGAAATTTTTCTTTCCTAGTTTCTGATCTTCATTCCATTAATCCACGGCATTTGGGTTGTGGATATTATTCCCTTTCCCAGTGATTGTGGAATCTCGCCGGTAAATCTTTGGTGGTGGAACGAGAACGTGGATCTAGACTTCCGCTGCGAATACTTCAAGTAAGGAAAGCGAATCCAGGTAAGGAATCTTTTCCCCATCAATTAATTGAATTGAATTACTTTTGATGTATTACCAACATTGGTATCAGAGCCAGGTTCCCACGTTTATTGTTCCTCCCCATTGTTTAATTTTATTGTATGGATCCAATGGGAGGATTAAGGGTTTAATACGAAACCCATGGGAGAATTGATAGGGTTTTTGGAAACCTTTATGTTTTGGGTTCGGATCCGAGTGGGAGGATCCTTGTGAATTTCCTTATTAAAGATTTGCATGAATTGATAATCCATGATGATAATTATTTTTATTTAATAATTAATGCTGGATTTTTTCATGTATTTTTTGGATGATTTTTTGGGTGAAAAAACGTGTTTTCCGTTTTTTTTGAAAAAAAATTTCATTCAAGAAAAATTGAAAAATCGCCGTTTTTGGTCACTGTGGACTAGACGGACGACCGTCTAGTCAGACGGTCGTCCATCTATTATCAGAGTAGTCACAGTGACCCAGACGGAATTTCCGTCTGGGAGACGGTCATCCGTCTGGTCACAGAATGCCAGACGGAATTTCCGTCTGGGCAGACGGTCATCCGTCTGGGCATAAAAGGCAGACGGAATTCCGTCTGGGCAGATGGCAGTCCGTCTGGGAGATGGATTTTTTTGGATATTGGTCTGTCCAGTTCAGAATGTGTTTCTAACTTACTGGACACCAATGGCCCTACAATCTGTGTGATGTTTGGGCATTGAGGGCCTATTGGGGCCTAGTGGGAGCTAATGAGGTAGAAGTGTTCTGTGTGAACCACCTCATAGCTTTAACATGATTGCATGTTTTATTTTAATAAAACTATTTTATTTTGGGTCTATCAATCATGTTTCTTGCACAGAATGAAACTAGTGTATAAGTCTATGTGGGTTTGCATGAGAATTTGATTGAATGTTTGTTAGCATCTCTTTTGGTTTAAATGCTTATCCCATAGGTTGACTATGCTAGTGTGATTTGCTGTTGCTTGAGTTGTGTTTTATGCTAGAATAGTTGAACTCATCCTAGTATGTAATGTCTCTAGAATAAATGGCTGCTACCAAGAGCATTGTTGCTAACTTCGCGAAAGGAGATAAACCGAATGAGAGGTATTATGACCTTTGGCACCGAAATGTGCAATATCTCCTAGAAGAATAGAACATGCTGGAAACCGTAAACTAGACCATGTCCCCACCTGAGGAAGGTACCACTGCACAATATAGCAGGAACCTTGAGCTTTACAATGCCTGGAAGAGGAAAGACCGGGTAGCCAGGATTACAATCCTGAGCTCCATGAAGGATGACCTGATGCTTCGATTTGAGAAGCATAGGACTGCAAAGTCTTTGTGGGAGGCTGTGAAGTTCCAGTATGGAGGGACTTCCACCACAAGAGGCTGCCAGCTCGGACTCACCTTTGACGGTTATAAGATGCGCCAGGGTCACACCATGAGGCAGCATATAACCATCATGTCCAACATGATTAGTGAGTTGAGCGAATGTGGGCGCCTAAAGACTGATGAGGAGCAAGTCTCTGCATTCATTAGGTCATTGCCTAAGTCTTGGGAGCATATGAAGATCTTCTTGACTCATGTTGATGAGGTCAAGACATTTGATCAAGCTGCCAAGCACCTTGAGCTAGAGGAGGATCGGATGTTGGCCGATGTCCCTCACATTAAAATAGTTGCTGCTAAAGCAAGCACTCGTAAGGGTGCAGGCTTCAAGCGCAAGAAGGAGAGAGCTCAACCTCAGTGGTCTAGGCAAAGTAATAGAGGTGGGAACATAAACAAGAGTGGTTTATGAGACATGGTTTTAGAGTTGTATTTGAAAACAATTCTTTGGTTTTGTATCTGGGTGATACAGTTTATGGTTATGGTTTTCTTCTGAATGGTTTCATTGTATTGGATACAATTGATTATTCATTTAATTCTAGTAGTGCTTTTGTTTGCCAAGATACTGTGTGTATTGTTTCTAATTTGTGGCATGCTAGACTAAGACATATTGGTTTAGATAGGATGAACAGGTTGGCAAGAGAAGGTCTCTTAGGCCAAGGTTCACTATTTGATTTGCCAATCTGTGAGTCATGTCTAGTAGGAAAAGCAACTAGAAAACCATTTAAAAGGGCTTTGAGAGCCTCTCTTCCTTTAGAACTTATCCATTCAGATGTGTGTGGACCCATGAATGTGCATACTAGAAAAGGACAGTCATATTTCATCACATTCATAGATGACTATACAAGGTATGGTCACATTTATCTAATTTCTCATAAGTCAGAAGCTCTGGAATGTTTTAAGAAATTCATGAGCTTGGTTGAGAATCAGTTAGATAAAAGGATTAAAACTCTTAGAACGGATAGAGGTAGAGAGTATCTCTCCGATATGTTCAAATGGTTATGTGATGAAAAGGGGATATCTAGAAAACTTACTATTCCAGGGACTCCACAAAGAAATGGGGTTGCTGAGAGGAGGAATAGAACCTTGCTAGACATGGTGAGATCCATGATGGCGCAGAGCAAATCTACCCATCTCTTATTGGGGAGATGCTTTGCTTGATGACGGCCTATATCCTCAACAGAGTTCCAACCAAATCGGTTCCTTCCACACCATATGAGTTGTGGACCGGAAGGAAGCCAGATTTGAGTTACTTGCGCGCATGGGGATGTGCAGCATATGTTCACTCTACTTCTCACCAATATGGAAAGCTTGGACCCGAGAGGAAGAAAGTGTATCTTTGTGAGATATTCCGAACCCTCAAAGGGCCATGTCTTCATTGGACTAGATGAGAGTGAGAGGAGAACGGAACTTAAGTCTAGGGATGCAACATTCTTGGAGAATGATTTTCCATCTCTTTCAAGAGTTAACAAAGAATCATCGGAATTCTTTGAGATACAAGATAGTGGTCTTGTCACTCTAGGGATTCAGATTACGGATAATGAACACGGGGTTCATCCAGGAAGATCCTAGTGGGAGTGGGAGTGCAGATGTGATAGCTACATTAGACGGTGAGCAATCTGACATGCACTTGCGCCGTAGTGGGCGCGGGCTAGTTCCTCGTCGACGTTTCGAAATAGAGGATGAAGCCTACATGGTAACTCCTGAAGAGATCGACTGTGAGATGATTTCAGTCGATGAGCATGAACCAAAGAGCGTGCAGGAAGCTCTTGCGGGGTCAAGCTCAAAGGAATGGTTAAAAGCAATAAAGGAAGAGTTGGAGTCGATGAAAGTTAATCATGTCTGGGACTTGGTTGACTTGCCACCAGGCCGAAAGGCGATTGGGAACAAGTGGGTTCTCAAGATCAAAAGAAAGGCGGATGGATCTATTGAGAGATTCAAGGCTCGTTTAGTGGCTAAGGGCTACACCCAACGAGAGGGCGTTGATTATGAGAAAACTTTTTCCCCTGTGGTTAGGTTTGCCTCAATTCGCCTCATACTAGCCATTGTTGCTCAGTTGGACTTAGAGCTTTATCAGATGGATGTAAAAACTGCTTTTCTCAATGGAAAACTTGAGGAAGAGATCTATATGGATCAACCTCAAGGCTTTGAAGCACATGGACTTGAGCGCAAAGTGTGCAAGCTTAAGAAGTCCATATATGGCTTAAAGCAAGCATCTAGACAGTGGAATGTGTGCTTCCACCAAGCTATGATGGAAAATGGTTTTTCCATGCTTGAGGAAGACCATTGTGTTTACACCAAGAGATCTGATAATAATTATGTCATTCTGACACTGTATGTAGATGACATACTTATGGCTAGCAATAGCAAGGAGCTATTGGAAACCATTAAGAAATGGTTGTCCTCCGTATTTGATATGAAGGACATGGGTGAAGCAAGCTATGTGCTTGGTGTCAAGATTGTCAGAAATAGGCAAAAGAGATTACTGGGTTTATCTCAAGAGACCTATATTGACAATGTCTTGACGAGATATCAAATGCACAACTGCAAACCAATTGATACTCCAGTGGAGAAGGGTTTGCATTTGAGCCTTGATATGGGTCCTAAGACTCTAGAGGAGAAAACCAAGATGGAAAGAGTTCCATATTCCAGTGCAGTGGGTAGCCTTATGTACGTTATGATGTGTACTAGGCCGGATATTTGTTATGCAGTGGGTTTGGTTAGTCGGTACCAATCAAACCCAGGCATAGAGCACTGGAAAGCGATCAAGAGGATATTGAGATATCTCAGAGGAACGAGTAACTACATGTTGTGTTACCAAGGATCGGATTTGCGGTTAGTTGGCTATAGTGATGCCGATTGGGCTGGAGACATCGATGAGCGCAAATCAACCTCTGGATATGCTTTCTTGCTGAATGGCGGGGCCATTTCGTGGTGTAGCAAGAAGCAGGCTTGTATATCCCTCTCGACCATGGAAGCAGAGTATGTGGCATGCTCAGCTGCGGTTCTAGAGGCTGTTTGGTTGAGGAGATTCCTTCGACATACTGGGATTGTGATGACATCCAAAGAGGCTGCCCTTGTCTACTGTGATAGTACGGCAGCTCTTAGCTATGTCAAGGACCCCAAGTATCATGGGAAGACCAAACATATACATTTGAGATATCACTTTGTTAGAGACATTACATCAAAGAAGAAAGTTGTACTTAAGCACATATCTACTAGTCAGATGGTAGCTGACCCTCTTACCAAACCTATAGCCAAGGATGTTTTTATTTCTCATGTAAAATCCTTGGGCTTGCGTAGATTGTGACTTATTTTTATACTGAGACTTTCTTATTAATGAATAATATGAGTTCATTCCAGCATTTTTTTTTATTCACTTTCTGTGTGATTGTGTTTCTTCTAGCATAAAACAACATATGTCAATAGGCAAGAGAATGGCTCACTCACACGAGCATTCGCCTCTGGCACCTTGGAGGCGAGCAGAGATGAGACGGATTGTGAATGACTTTGTGTAGGTCAATTCATAATCATGATGTCGCCTTGATTTGGAATCAAGATGAGTTTCTCTATTGTGAAGAGAATTGACATGAATGTTCCCACTATTCATGTTGCCTATAGGAGCTAGGTGCGAGTACTTTATGTGGTGCTAGGGTAGCGACAATAAAGAAACTCGGGTTAGGCGCAAGGGGTTGCGACTGGACTAAGACCTGTATGGTGTTGAGATGGACATACGTTCTATTGTATATAGAATGCTCCACCATAGCACATATATCATACTATGTGTGCTTAGCGATCATTGGAAATGAGAGGATGGATCCCTGCTCCTCTCATTGTGTGAGTCCTGGACCTTATGGTCCATTAGTGTTCTTAGTGACTTTCGACGACATCATGAAACGAAGGGTTGATGTGGCTACTTTGGGGTGTTACCTATGGTCATGATTGATTCGACCTAAAGGGGCACTACCGGGAAAGGAGTCAATCCTAAGTGTAGTGATGGTCTGGGGCAAAAGGAAAGATTTGATTCAACTGCACCCTAAAAAGTGTTTGCTGGGCGCCAACCGTATGTGTTACAGTAGTGAACATTTTAAGGACAAGAAGGTGATCTCTCAGAGGGATCGAGATACCTTTAGTCTGGTGAGTTTGAATAAACCTAGGACAGTGTGTTATACTAATGCATATTTGATTTGTTTCTATGAGTGATGTGCCATTCTGGCCTTCTGGGAAGGTTTCTAGTTTGGGGCTCACGCGTGCAGGTATATCACCGGTCGCACAACCCATTTTGCCAGTATGATTGTGGATATTAGTGTCTGGGACACAGGTGGTCTATGTATCTGGGATACATAGTGAAGAGATCAATATATATATATATATGTATATCTGGGATATGCATGTGTGTCTAGGACACAAGAGGTCTATGTATCTGGGATACATAGCAGAGAGATTGAATGTGTATATCTGGGATATACAAGTGTGTCTGGGACACATTGAAAGATTAACACTTGCCCTTGTGCAAGTGGGAGCTGTTGGAATTTATTAATTTGATTAATAAATTAAATGCCCAAGGGCAATATTGGAAACTCACTATTAGGGCGGTTACAAAATAGGGTTATATATGTTTTGGTCACCACCGCATTAGTGAGTAAGAAACTGAGTGATTCATTCGCACGAGCGAATCTCTAAAAAACGGCGGCTCCATCTCTCTCTCCCTCTCTCTTAGACTCGCAGGCTTAGAAATTTTTCTTTCCTAGTTTTTGATCTTCATTCCATTAATCCATGGCATTTGGGTTGTGGATATTATTCCCTTTCCCAGTGATTGTGGAATCTCGCCGGTAAATCTTTGGTGGTGGAACGAGAACGTGGATCTAGACTTCCGCTGTGAATACTTCAAGTAAGGGAAAGCGAATCCAGGTAAGGAATCTTTCCCCCATCAATTAATTGAATTGAATTACTTTTGATGTATTACCAACACTAATATTTCCATCCACATCTGATGTTGACTCCCTTTGTGCCCTCAAGATCATCTTCAAAGTCCTTGAATCTGATTCTATCAAATATGCTTGTTACCCTGTTTCTTCATTTGAGGAAATCCACAGATATGCGGGCTCTAGCGTATGCTCCTCCAATCAACCAGTGTCTCTCCTCCTCATAAACTGGGGATGTCACAGGGACCTACGGCGGGTTCTTTGATTTAGGGCCAGGTGCTCGTGTTTTTGTAGTTGACAGCCACCGACCTATTCATCTCCACAATCTAAGTGATCAGAATGATAAGGTGGTTGTTCTTTACACTCAGGATGATGAGCATCAAGCTGATTTAACATATGACTTTGATGTTTCCACTGTGGCAAATGCAACGGTCTTGAATAGTGACGATGAGCTTAGTGAGATTTCTGATATCGAAGATGACAGTGAGTGTGAAAGTGAGGAGGAAGGTGGTTCAGGGTCACGGAAGCGGAGAAGAGTTGATGAAGAAAAGGAACTAGATCCGTTAAAACTCTACAGGAAGCTGAAAAAGGAGTATTACAACTTGGGTACCTTCCATGGAAAGCCTTCAGGGTTTCTTATGTTCGATCTTTCACATTGCCTTAGAAAGAATACAAATGAATTACTTTGGTTAGCTTGTGTTTCTTTGACTGATCAATTTGTTCATGAGAGAATTACCAATGAGAGATACCTAGCTGGTGTGATGGAGTTGGAACAGCACATTAACAGTTCTGGGAATTTGGATGCTATAACTTCAATAACCCTCAAAGATGGGACAAAGATACAAGCACCTGATGCCTCTAGAATTGCATATGAAGATGAACCACGGCTCATGTTATTGAGGGAATGGAACTTGTTTGATTCAATGTTGTGTTCTTCCTACATTGCGACCAAGCTGAAGACCTGGAGTGATAATGGCTTAAAAAAGCTAAAGCTTCTCCTAGCCCGAATGGGGTTTGCACTTGCAGACTGCCAGCAGAAGTTCCAGTACATGAACCTCGAAGTGAAACAGAAAATGAAAGATGAGTTTGAAAGGTTTCTCCCTGAGTATGGGCTTACTGAGTTCTATTACCGAAGCTTCTTACAGCTTCATGGGTATAGCTCGAAGGTATCTGCTGCTGATGTAGTGTACGGGGTTATCACATTACTTGAGTCTTTTGTAGAATCTGATGGTTCTTGTGCTTCTCAACAATTTGGGGTAGCCTATGATGCATTGTCCTTGAATTACATTGACAAGTTGAGGAAGGGAATGCAGAATGCAATAAAGATACAAAGGGCCATTGTAAGGCAAGGAAGTGTAGCCATAACTAAGAGTGGATCCATCAGAAGTGGAAGAAAATTCAGGTGGATGAAGCTCGAAGATCCTGCAGACACAAAATTGCTTGGCTATCCTCAGGCACTGACCAAATTCTGCTACTTTGCGATACATGCTTTGCGGGAAAAGGGTGCAAAGATGAAGCCTTTGATATGTGCTTGCTTATCTCAAGAACCCGACAAAGTTTTAATTGTTGCAGTGTATGGAAAGCCACGTCTTGGGGCAGTCCAAGGGAATGCATTTGGTGTTGCTTTTAGAGCTGCAGCTGAGCAGGCTGGAGCCAAGTTCTTTCATGAGTTGTTTGAATCTTCTTGGATAGTTTTGGATGCAGTTTCTGTTAATTCTTTCATGATCAGGTTGACTGAGAGGCTCTGATCTGAGGTTCATCTGGATTGTACGTTATCATCATTTATCTGGCCTCCAGTTTCTAGATATTTTGACAGAGCTTCCTCTCTTTGATGTTGTACTTTACATCCTCTTCCATTTTTTTCCCCGTTCTTTCTTTTATCTGATTTTTTAATTGATCTTGAAATGCCCAAGTAAATTTATAGAACCAATTCCATTTATCAATATTGAATGTCCAAGAAATTTGTGTTGGCTTCTCTTCCTCTTGCTTTCGTTTGTTTGAAGTGGATTCTATTCATTTTTTTTATACTTCTCACAGAGCATATACTTGAGGTTGGACTTTTTAATTTTGTGAGAACTGAACCTGACTTTCTTCCATGACTTCTGAAATCGAGTACAGAAGATTACATGTGCCGGGAAGAAAAGGTATGAAATAGAAGTGAAAGAGTTGCCATGGCTTGGACGTGTGGGTATTACTGTCAATCCATTAGACTACCATCCATTATACTACCTTTGGTATGTCTGAGTTGATTATTACTTGTTTTGCCCTGGGGTGCGTTGCCTGCTTCTAGTTTTACTTTCATATTGTCCTGTTCTGCATTTATCTCCCCTGGCTGCACTTCGTATGCACATCAATGACATGCCTATCGAGGAATATAACTTTGAGTCATGAAAGATTGAAGGGTTACTGACTGATCTTTACAGTCCTTACTGGTGAAACTCTGGTGATCAAGCGCATTATTTTTTTATGTTCTTCACCACTTGTGATGGGGAAGCATTTCCTTTACTCTGATCACACTATATTCTAGCATGTCCGAGAATTGTTGCACTTTTTAGTGTTCATACAACAGCATAGGCGTTCTTCACCAGAAAACATAAATTACAAAACAGACTCAAGCATGATGAAGGATTTATTACCAATTTGATTTGTTACATCCATGGGTGCAGCTAAAGATGTTTCATTATATGATGGTAAGAAAAAGTACAATGGTAATCTCTCAAGAACACCTAAAGATCACAAAATAGAAGTTCCTCACCAAAAGCCTTGACATGAAAATGCCTAGGTTCCACATTTCTCGTCGCACCACAAGACAATAAAATGAGGATGTACTCCAAGTCCAGCTGATCCATGAGGTCAAGTTGTTATTAGAAAATGTTAGAACAGGGCAAACTTCTCATTTGGATCGCTAAGGTTGTGAAGGCTAGTTGATGAATGTTAGTGTACTTGTATGGGGACAGCTACATGGTAGAAACTCAAGAATAGCATTTCTGGCAATTTGATGCAATCAAGGCCTACCTAACCTCACCTCCTATTTTGATGCCACGTAGAAAAGGAGTCCCTTTGTAGTTGTACATATCAGCATTAGTGGATTCAATTGGGAGTTTGTTGGTGTCAGACAATGAATTTGATTTTGAGCATCAAGTGGCTTTTGATGCAATCAAGGCCTACCTAACCTCACGTCCTGTCATGATGCCACCTAGAAAAGGAGTCTCTTTGAAGTTTAAAATATCAGTGTTAATGGATTCAAAGGGGGGAGTTTGTTGGCACAAGATGGTCGTATATTACTTGAGCCAGATATCAACAAAAGTGTTTGTGAATTTAAAGTAACCGCAAGGGCATGGAGTCGTGTTAGCCAACAGGTCAATCTGAGAGAGTGAGAAGATTCAAAATTTTAATTAGTTAATTAAATTAATTTAACGGATCTAAATAAGCGACCCTAACACATGCATCTAACGAGGTTGAATTGGAAACAATATTAAGACATATTCTAACCATTCATCATCTAATGAAAGAAAGCACACAAATAAATAAAAGACAGGAATATAAACTGATCACAGTAGAAAACTAAATAAATAAAAGGGAGGTGATCCGAGTGTCGGCTCTAGACCGAGGGAAGGGGAGTGCAACTGACCCTAACAACTAGATCTAGAATGAATCCAAATATGAAATTGCTAGACCTATAGAAAAACGAATTGCTACGAACTTGATCTTGAACTTGAACTCGAAAATTGCATTAATTGAAATATAAAAAAGTACAAATCAAAGAGACTAAACAACTTAAAGAATTCTTGCATTTACATATGAAATTGAAACCTAAATATCCAAACTAAGAAAAATGAAACCCACAAGCATCAAAGGAAGATAGCTTGAGTAATTTTCAGTATATGGTGAGGGGAGCGGGGCTTGGCTCTTTATAGGGTGAAGATCAAAGGAAATATTTAGTATTTTCTGATGTGAGACCAAACAATAAGGAGATTTATATACGCTCGAGGGAAATGTTTCCTGTTATCCGATGTAGGACTAAACAACAGAGAAGAATATTCCTAAGTGTGAATGGAATATACATGAAAAACAAAATCCCCATTTTGTCCTTCTGAAAATGGCATCGTATCTCCTAATCCAAGCTCCAAAATGGTTCGAGCCACAAAAAGAGATTGATCCTGGCAATTCGATATCCTCCAACATATTCATTTTCGTGCCTTTGAGCTCCACATTTGCCCTTTTGTTAGTTTTACCTTGCAAAAACAAAAGCAAGAAACTACCTCAAGGTAGCTTATCTAAAATATGTAAAAATGTATGCTTCATACTTTAAGATTTCGCACATAAATGTGCTCAGTAGATTCCCCCACACTAGAACTAAGTTTGTTCTCAAGCAAAAATGAATAGACAGACAAATTCAAGAAAGAAACTAATGCAAGAGAATAAAATCTTAACTCACTTTTGTAGGAATCACAGTTGCACTTGGCATGTGCATCAAATCTCTAAACCACTAGGTTATCCCTAGAGGACAAGTTTTGTCTCGTGAGTGTATGCAATGAATATACACCAAAAATTCTAGTTTAGCTTAAAACAACGCAAATTTCAACTCGTACAATTGGTAAGTATTCATACAAGATCATTAACTATGATAATTCTCCTCACCATTGATTTAAGATCCCCCACACATGAACTTTATTACCCCATATGGATTCTTGAGATTAAGCACATATCTCAATCAAAGACTCACCATATATCTTTCAAGTACACGTCTCCTTTAAGCAAAACCACTCAAAGAGTAAGGAGACCAATGTCTAAGGTCTTGAAGTAATTTTGACTTAACGTTCTTACCAAGGCATTTGATGACACTCATTTATTTCTTCTCTCTCTCTCTCTCTCTCTCTCTCTCTCTCTCTCTCTCTCTCTCTCTCTCTCTCTCTCTCTCTCTCTCTCTCTCTGTGTGTGTGTGTGTGTGTATATATGTTCTCAGTGTTTGCTCCACTATGTTATATATATAATTTTTTTTGAGTAGTGAACTCTACTACAATTGGCTTGAATAACATAGTGGAGCAAACACTAGAACCCAAGTTACTTTGTAGCTTCGCTTTTGTGCATGTGCCCATATAGACAGTGATGCTAGAGTTCTTTTCAATGATCTCCTTCCTAAGAGTTTCGATCAAGTCAACTGGATTCCTGAGTTGAAATGCCCTATTCAGTTCAAAGGAATTCAATTATCATTTTGTACTCTTTTTTTTTTTTTGTTGAAATTTGTGTCATGCCATACAAAAATTGATCTCAACTCCTAACCAAAAGAACAAGGACCCACAAGACCCATATATGGTTCAATACCTTAAGTTAAGGGCTTCTTATTTTTTTAAGGGAAGTCTTATCTCAAAATACATACAAATTACCTTCCTCTCAACATGTTTTTATGTGCTCTCGATAGGTACCAAAATCACTCTTATTTCACACATCATAACAACAGATAGGGTATGTAAACTAACCAAAAGCCAAAATTAAAATCTACAAAGAAACTTGAATTCTCCCCCACACTTGAGTAATGCAATGTCCTCAATGCATGCATGCAAAGATAAACAAGGTCAAGGCAAAGGAAGGTCAAGCTTTCAGTCATCAATGTAAATAGGCTCATGGAGATCCATGATCTCTACGTTATCATCACTTTTCATTTGAAGAAATGGCTTCAATCTATGCATATTTATCTTGAAAGTTACTCTAGTGGTAGGATTCATAATCTCCACAGCACCATGGGGGTACACAACCTGCACAATATAAGGCCCCTCCTAGCGGGAGCAAAGTTTTCTTGGAAACAAGTGTAATCTAGAATTGTAAAGCAAACATTTTCACCAGGTGTGAGACATTTCCTAAAAATGTGCTTATCATAAAAAGCTTTAGTCTTTTCTTTTGAAATTTTAGCATTGTCATAAGCATCATTTCTTAATTCTTCCAACTCAAATAGTGAGAGTCCTCTATAAGTTTGAGCCTTAGACAAATCAAAGTTGAACATTTTTATGAAAAAAAAAAGCACAGTGTTCCATCTCAACTGGAAGATGATAGGCTTTACCATACACCAAAAATAGGGAGATTGACCAAGTACAGTCTTAGATGCAGTCCGGTAAGCCCATAATGCATCTAGCAAACGATTGGACCAATCCTTTTGATTATAATACATAGTCTTCTCTAGATTTTGTTTGATTTTCCTATTGAAAACTTCTACTTGTCCACTAGTTTGGGGATGGTAAGAGGTAGCCAAATTATGGGGAATGCCATACTTTTTAACTAAGGCCTCAAAGGGGTTGATTGCAAAAGTGTTTATTGCTAATGATAGCCCTAGGCATACCAAATCGGGCCAAGGATAAGCTCTTTCAAAAATTGGATGACCACTTTTTGGTCATTGGCCTTACAAGCACATGCTTAAATCCATTTAGACACATAATCCATGGCTAATAGAATGTACTCATTTCCAAAAGACTTTGGGAAGGGACCCATGAAATATATTCCCCAAACGTAAAAAATTTCAAACACTAGAATTGGAATAAGAGGCATCATATTTCTTTTATGCAATTTCCCAAGAGATTGACAAGAAGAGCATGCCTTGCAATAAGTAAAGGCATCTTTGAACAAGCTAGGCCAATAAAATCTACATTGCAAAACTTTGGCCGTAGCCTTGGTAGGCCCAAAATGGCCTCCACAAGCTTGATCATGACAAAAAGGTAAGAATAGAGTGTTGTTCATGATCGGGCACATCTTCTTATGATTTGGTCAGAATAGATTTTGAAGAGATAAGGGTCATACCAAAAGAGATATTTCACTTATGAATGGAATCTGTACTTATCTTGTATGGACTAATGGTCAGGAGTCACATTTGTAACCAAGTAGTTCACTTATATTAGAAAACCAGAGTGTACTAGACACTACCAACAGCTGTTCATGTGGAAATTTCTCATTCACTGGGGATAAATCAACTAGTGAATTAGGAAGCCTAGACAAGTAGTTAGCGACAAGATTTTCACTTCCTTTCTTATCCCTAATTTCAAGATCAAATTCTTGCAAAAGTAAAACCCATCTAATGAGACAGGCTTTGGCATCCTTTTTCTCTACATCTCTCCTATACCAATCTAAGATGGTGAAGGCATTTAGAATAAGAACCATAAATAGAAATATCATCCATAAAGACTTCAAGAAAAACTTCCACCATGTCTAAGAAAATGCTCATCATACATCTTTGAAATGTTATAGGTGCATTACATAGGTCAAACGGCATACGATGGCAAGCAACAATCCCATAGAGGCATGTGAAGGTTATTTTGTGTTTGGTCCTTTAAGGCAATGGGGATTTGATTATATCCAGATTAACCATCAAGAAAACAATAATATTCATGGCCAGCCATGTAACAACCCTCGTATTTCTAACCCGAGATCCATATTTCAGGTCCGAGAACCTGAAAGGTCTAGTCGGGTAGGTTTGTGGAGTGTTCGGATAGAAGTCCATGATCCATACCCTAAACCCATGAATCTGGATCCTTCGTCTGAAGAGCCTGCCTTGCTTGGTAGTTGGACTTCTAGAAGTCAAGTGTTGTTCGGAGATGTCTGGAATGAAGGTAAGATCTCCCCCATCTCTTCTTTAGGGCTAGGTTGTACTTGGATATCAACCCCCTAGCAAAAGCACCCTTGTATGGCAAATTACATGGGGGCGGTTGCTAGTGGCGGTTGATCAAACCAAGTGACCGCCTGGAGCGACCGCCCGGTCTATTTTCGGAGTTTTTGCCCTATTTTGCCCCCTGACTTCTATAAAAGGTAACCCTCGTCCAAGTAACGAATATTTTATTCGTGGTTGCTAAATTTGGAGGTTAGACGGCTGCAGGGAAGTTCCGAAAGTGAATGCAAGTGTTTGGCAGGTGGACTCGGAGATCAGTCCTTCCCTTTTTCTGGCTTTCTGAAGTGAGGTAATGAATTCACCCTTTATTCTTTAGTCTCTTTGTCTGTTATTTTTGTGTTAACCCATCTCCTCCTCATGGTGGTTACCCTCTTTGATCATTGTGACTCTCTTTCCAATCTACTTGAGATGATTTATCCAAAAACGAAACCCTGCTTTCGTGAGAAGGATAATCCAGTCAAGGGGAGAATTCTGGGTAACCCAATAATGGTTATCGCTAGGATTTCCTTCACCCTTTGGCTTTGGGAGTATTAGATTTGAGACTTAGGCCACGATCACTCGAAATCCGGATTGAAAACGGGTGATCAGAAGCCTGAGTTTCGGATTGAAACTCTCTGTTTTTGGGGTGGTCACTAGTGGCGGTCGCTCAACTTAAGCGACCGGCTGGTAAACAGTGACCAAATGACTTTTGGTTTTGATTCACTTTGATTCAATTAACTCATATAATATTGTAACACTGTGTTTAGGTATACTCTGTTTGAAAAGAAAGACTTGTAATAGTTAACGGATCTCTTTTTTACGGACAGTTTACTTATATGCAGGTAAGGACAACCCATCCTATCTTTTGAATAGACTTGAAATATGCTAATCCAGTGTCTATTAGAATTAGTATTTCTTTATATATGCTGCAGTATTCATGTCTTATATATTAATCTTGTTATATTACTGTTGTTTGTCTTATTTACATATATACTGTGTTGATTATGAATGTTATGTATTGATGATGGTTAGTATATGGTTCTGATGGAAGAGGAATCTCTTTTGGGATATCTTAGCTTGGGATATCAGAAGGCTGTGGAATGGGACACATGCCTGCTGATGTCTCCAGCACTGTCATGACTGTTTGATGACATTATTAGGTAGAGTCTAGAATTGCATGGCTAGGTACCCCACATGCTACTATCCTTTCGGTAGGGGGATTGAAACCGAGTGACCCGTGATGATAGTGATGCGACATTGGTCCACTGTTAGTCATATAAATGGTAGGGTTGCATATGTTAGGGTTGGGCTCATGGACGTCCAAGGAACGGACTGGGTGTCATGAGGAGTCATGAGAGCATCTGCCCCAATAATATGTGGATGACCATAGGGTTAAGGAGTGGAGTCCAACAGCGGTAGCCAGTCCATGAGGATTCTCTCTCCTAGGTTGCGAAGGATACTGAACCGAGTTGGTTGGTGCCATAGGGGATGTATCTGGACTTCATGTAGACATGTAACCAGTATGACCTTGCATTGGATTAGAAACCCTGACATGCGCCAGTACTCATTACCAATGGTCGTGGTGAGAGAGTGTTGCCTTAACCCCAGCCATGGAAATGAGAGCCAGGTGTGGACTTTCCCTTTTTCCCAGGATCCCTACAGAGGTAACCAGTCCTTGCCGGATCAGAGTGATGAGACTTACCCAGAGGAGGGCTGGTGTATATCTTAAAGCATGTCAACTATTAGAGACCTGCATAGTTAGAAATCATAGTATCATTCATACTTTGCATTCATTCATATTATTTGTGCATTTTGGCATTGTTGGATAATTGATGGGATTTGTGATTGTTTCTTACTGATGTCACATCCTCCCAGCCGGTACCCTAACTGGCATACCCGAGAGTGTGACCACAGCCCCGAAGATCAAGTATCGAGGAAATCATCCTCCCACATATGCAATAACATAATCATGAACAGAAATAAATCAAGGTTTAATATTATAAACAAGGTTCAAAACAAGAAATGAACAATCAAAATAATCAGAGTGCGGAAAGATACCAGATATCCAATGATATCAAAAAGGAGTGAAGTGAGGCGGAAACTCACTTTACCAAAATAGCGGAACGTAGTATAAAAATCAAAAAGGGATTACAACTGAAACAAATGTACTAATAAATAAACTAAGATCAAGCGTCTTCAAGTTTATAGATAACGTCTTCGTGAGTATGGACTTCATCAATCCAATGAATCCGTTCTAACTCTATGCCGTTCTCAAAAGTAGTACGCAGCTTGATCCGCCGGGGGATCATCAAAGTAATCTTGATCGTTGCCAACACTTTGCATGTAATACACTTCATCAGCTTGTGCTTCGCTGTACTGCTCGTCATAGTATTATGTACCTGCAGGATAATCTAACAAAAAGAAATATACAACAGGAATGAGTTTCGAAGAAACTCGCAAGGTAGTTAATCCATAACATCATAGATAACATGTGGCAAAACATAACATGATGCAATGCAGATATGAAACAAGTAATGTATGTATGCATCTAACTCTATGTATGCTGGTCTCTATGGCAGACATGCTTTAAGTCATAGCACCGTACTTCTTTGGGAAGGTCACGCATACGGCTCCTGTTGGTAGTGGGTCCGGGCATCCCTCTCGGACAAACCATGGTAGGGGGTTAAGTCAACACACTCTCTCACAACCATTTGGCATAAGTACTGGCGCATGTCAGGGAAAAGCCTAGCCCAATGCAAGTCATCTACTCAATTACATCAAGTCAGGTCCAGATACTTCCATTCCTCCCCTCTCGGGATCCTTTCCGGTATCCTTTCCACTAGAGTCACGGATATTACTCACCGGACTCATCAACCCTATTGGTTATCCACATATGGTAAACGGGAAGCTCTCATGTCCTCTCACGGATATAACTCACCGGTCTTGAGCGCCCATTAGCCCAAGTCTAGCCATATGCAACCCTCCAATAAATGGCCCCACAATGTGATTCCCGTCCTCTCACGGATATAACTCACCGGTCTTGAGCGCCCGTGAATCCCCATTGCTACCACAGGTCGTTCGGTCTCAATACCCTTCCGAATCGGGTCTGATATAACAGGGGTGTATCCTAGCCAAACACTACTAGACATCTCTAGGTATGACAACCATTGATTCGGGAAAGCGTCGATGGGCAACCCCGGAAACATCCCATACTATTTCCGATAATGTCCAAGGACAGAAGTGTCAAAAGGACACTTCCCAATCCCAAACCAAACTTAAGCAAACACGTTCTCAGATCAGTCATGACATACACAACCAGTAGTTCATCATATAAAAGAGAATGTAAAAGCAGCATCATATTAAGCAGTAATAAGTAATTCATATAACATAAACAATGAAAAGATGATATAAATAAGTGCTACTGTTCCCACAGTAGGAGATCAGAATTAAAATACAATAACAGTAGGTAATCTCATAGTTTCATAAAGTAGAAACCAGAGAACAAGCAATCTATGTAGTTAAGGAATTAACTGTCCTTACCTTCTAACTTGAATGGAATCTTAAAGAATCAAGTATGATCTTGTTTAAACCTGAGAAGACAGTCCTAAACAAGTGCACACAACATGTTAGGAAAGATGCATAAAGGAAAAGATCATAAATCAATCGAAACAGACCAAGATTGAGGTTGTGTACTCATTGGTCGATTGATTGGTCTCTTTGGACCCATTGACCAATGAGTCGACCAATGCGCATAAATGGTCTGCCAAGAATCCAAATTTTGAGAATCCAGAACCGAATTCGATGGTTCAAAAGGGTACAATTAAGAAGGGAATTATCATGGTAGTATTCTAGGGTATAGAGGATATCAAATCATAACTCAAAACAGTTCTCAAGTTACAACCTAGAAATCATGAGGTTAACCTGATTAGGGTTATCATAGGTTAGGAGGGGAAAAAATAGAAAGATTAAAGATAATGAACTAGGATATGAAAGAATTCAGATCTAGTAAAGGAAACATAATAATTGGGTTACCATGATTAAACTAGAGGTTCTTGATCTTACCCAAGAATTAGGGTTTTACCCTTTTTGGTTCCCTCGGAAAAAAATTGTGAGATCTGGATGAAGGGAGATAAATTGTTAGCCAAGAATAACAAGAAGGGTCATTCAATGATGAAGTTTAGGTTAACACAATATTACTCAAGAAGATTTTCCTTCACAAGGGAGGTTACCAAAAGTTCTCCAGACAATCACACAGATTAGGGTTTCAAAGAATTAGGGTTAGGGTTTTCAAGAATTCAATAGGTAGGGTTTAAGAACATGATGATGATCATGAGTCTTAAAGAATATGGTGAGATCAGAGAATTGATGATTACAAGAATGCTTCATCACCTTTCTGATCTCAATGAAAACATAATAAAAGAAAGAAAATTAGAGATAGAAGAGAGAGTGGTTGAGATCATACCTATGCTGTAGAAAGATGAAGAATTCTTCAAGTCTTTGAAAGAAGATCACCAAAGAATGCAAGGGAATGGGTTAGATTACGGTTCTAACTCGTTTTAGGAGGCAGAGGAGGCGGAGTATTCCTAAGATTAGACTTAAATAGAAGTGACAGGATTCAAATTTCAAAAACAGAATCAATTGGTCGATTGATTGGTCGATTGATCCAATCGACCAATGAGTCGACCAATCAAGACAGCAACTTCAAAACAGGGAATTGAAGGCTCAGATCAAGTCCAAACATCAAGGGGTTTTGCACACCTCTAGAGTGACATACCTAGGAGTTAGAAATGCATTTGAATCAATACAGAGACCACTCCAAGACCATCAACTAATCCAATCTTCATCCGGGTGCAGTTTCCACCATTGGAACACTAGCATCAACACTCATGGCTTCCAATCCAACCATCAAGTCTTCAACAGAAATGGCCCAAAGATGGCTTCTTGCCTTACTTCGGGTCATTGGACCTACAATAAACAGAGTTTCTGGATTAGGGTCAGGGCTGGGTTTCACAACTGAGTTCTTTAGAACTCACGCCTTTATTTTGTATATGTTTATTAGCCTGCACAGAAGAAGGAATTGTACAGGAAGATGGACTGGTTTCCTATGAAGGAACCATCCCGTATGAAGAAGATGTGGTACCGTCAGTGGGAAATGGAGATAGCCTGTGCAGGAGCTCCTGCGGGTGCATGGAGTGCGCTTATCACACCTACTGATGGTCAGAGACGGAAGGTGGTTAGAAAGTTCATTCAGGGAATGGAGAAGAACTGGAGGACACCCTATCTTGAGATTAGAAAAGGAGACTGGAAAGAAATTGATATAACTCTTTTGTTTACTTCTGCTGAACTCGTATTCATTTTATTTATTATTCTTTCCTTTTATTATTGTTATTGGAGTATTTGGACTCCTGTAATTCCTTTAATTCATTTACTGAACATTTGTTGCTCTTGATTATCTTTATTTGTATTTAATATTGTTGATAGACTAAAACCGTGGATCCTATGGCAGATCACTCCCACGGGTTGTCGGGCGGGTAACTGAGACCGGCGGGTGGGGTGTGACAAGCCAACCTCTCAAGCATTTGGTTAATAAAAGGTAAAGGAAAATGGTCCTTCCAAGTTGTGGCATTCAATTTCATGTAATCAATGCATACCCTCCATCCAGTTTGAACACGGGTAGAAACTAACTCATCATCAAACTTTGGAACTACAATACTACCAAACTTCTTTGGAACTACTTGATCAAAGACTTACCCAATGGCTATCAAAGATAGGATAGATGATACCATGATCCAGACACTTAATAATATCTTTCTTGATTGCTTCTTGCATCATAGGATTAGCTCTATGCTGAGGTTCCCTAGAAGGTTTGGCATCGTCCATAAGGTGAATATGATGTTGTACAATGGAAGGGCATATTCCTTTGATGTCAGCCATAGACCAACTTAATGCTTCTTTATTTTCTTTCAACAGTGTGGTCACTCTTTCTTTTGATCCTAAGTTAAATCAGAGGCAATAATGATGGGAAGAGTATTATCTTATCCTAAGAAAGCATACTTCAAACTAGAAGGGAACTCTTTCAATTCTAGCTCGGGGGTTCAATGATTGATGGCTGAGGAATGGAGATGGATAAGTGTCACACCCCACCTGCCGGTCTCGGTTACCTACCCGACAACCCATGGGTGCGATCCATCACAGGATCCACGGTTTTACCCATCAATAATAATAAATGCAAGTATAGACAAATCAAGAGCAATAACAAGTTCAATAATTAATAAAAGGATTACAGGAGTCCAAATACTCCAATAAAATAATTAAGGAAAGAATCAATGATCAAACAGAATAATGAATTCAGTGGAAGCAATCAAAATAACTAAATAAGTTTCTTTCCGGTTTCTTTCTCTAAAGCTAAAAACTGCGACTCATGTTTAGCAAGGAAGGGGGTTCTCCAATTCTTCTCCAGACGGTCAGCAAAATGTCTGGGAATTTGTCTTCTCTGTCCATCAATGGGTGCTAAAAGCACACTCCATGCATCCGCAGGAGCTCCCACACAAGCTATCTCCATCTCCCATTGACAGTGCCACATCTTCTTCATACGAGAGGGGTCTTTCATACGGATCCACTCCAACTTCTGCCATTGTGCAACCATCTGTATAGTTTATATAATACATACAAGGAAAAGGAATGAGTTTTGACAAACTCAGTAAGGATAACACAATTCTCATCCATATGTCAACACAATCAGCAATGCAAATATGATATGAATGATATGCAATAGTATGAATGCCACTAAGATCTAACCATGCAAGTCTCTAGACAGCTGACATGCTTTAAGTTATAACACCAGCCCTCCTCTGGGTAGGTCTAGTCACTCTAATCCCTCACGAAATGATTACCTCTGTTGGGATCCTTGGTAAAGGGGTAAAGTCCACACTAGGCAATCCATGGCTGGGGAATAAGTCAACACTCTCTTACCAAGACCATTGGCAATGAGTACTGGCACATGTTAGGGTTTCTAATCCAATGCAAGTCATAATGGTAACACACTACATGAAGTCCAAATACTTCCTCTGTGGCACCAACCAACTCGGTTCCATATCCTTCACAATCTAAGAATGAGAACCCTCACGGACTGGCTACCGCTATTGGACTCCACTCTCTAACCCTATGGTCATCCACATATTGTTGGGGAGGAATGCTCTCATGACTCCTCACGACACCCAGTCCACTCCTTGGACGTCCATGAGCCCAACGCTAACATATGCAACCCTACCATTGCATGAACAACAGTGGACTACTGAATCTCCGCATGGATTGGTTACCACTATAGGATGAAATAGAGTCACATCACCATCATCACGGGTCATCCGGCTTCAATTCCCCTACCGAAAGGGTAGTAGTATGTGGGGTACCTAGCCATGCAATACTAGACTTCCTAGGTATGTCATCTAGCAGTCATGATAGCGCTAGAGGCATCAGTGAGCATGTGTCCCATACCACAACCCTCTGATATCTCAAGCCAAGATATCCCAATGGAATACCCTTTCCATCACAACTACAATACACCAATCACCATCATACCACAACCAGTCGTTCAATATCATAAACAATAAAGAACATAAAAGAACATCACAACAACAAGTATACAATAATATCGTCATGCTTAATATAGTTACAGCAAGGTATATGATCAAGGAATCGTAAAGAAAGTAACTGGTCTAGCATGTTCAAGTCATTGCATAAAAACAAGAATGTATGTCCTTACTTGTAAATAAGTAGAAGTTCTTTAGAATGCAATCCACAAACAATTATAAGACTTTCAATAGAAACAGAGAACACTTATAAACAGGGTTACAAGATCATATAAGACAAATGAGTCAAACGGACTAAAAGCCAAAAGCCACATACTTACTGTGACCCAGCCGGTCGCTTGGCTCAAGCGATCGCCTTAAGCAACCGCCCCAAAAATAGATAGTTTCCAATCCGAAACTCAGGCTTTTGATCATCTAATTACAATCCGATTTTGGGATGATCTCAATCCGAATTTTGAACCTAACATGTCTATAACCAAGGGGTAAATCAAAAACCCTAAAATTAACACGGAACTATCACCCAATTTCCTTCCCTTGAACAGATCCATCATTTCCACAAATGCAGGGATTCGTTCTCGGACAGGATCCTTTCAAGAACATTAAAAAGGGGATACAATAACAAGGTAGGGTAACTAACAACCAAAAAGGGAACAATACTACATCATTCAATAGCTGAAGAAGGAGAATAGGTGAATGGAGATTCACTTACCTTAACCAGATCAGCAAGAATAGAGGGGAGAAGGTTCCAGATCACAATCCGCACTTCGCTCACCTTCCAGCACGTCTCCACTGCCACCTAACCGTCCAAAACAACAATCCCGAGTATAATAATACGTTAATAGGGCGAGGGTTGTTATTTATAGAGATCAGAGGCAAAATTAGGGCAAAGCCTTGCAATCAGGACCTAGCGGTCGCTTGGGGCGGTTGATTGGTTCAATCGACCGCCTTAAGCAGCCTCCTAGTACATTGATGTACTTGGGTGCTTTGCTCAAGGGGTTGACACCCAACCTCAACCAAACCCTAATCAACACATGGGGGAGGTCTTACCTTCATTCTGGACATCTCCAAATGCCATTTGCCTTCCATCAGAGATCCAACTTCCAAGTAAGGCCGGTTTTTCATCAAGAGAATCCAGGTCCATGGATTCTGGATATGGATCATGGACTTCAATCCGAATACCCACAACTTAACCAGGCTAGACTTTCAGGTTATCAGACTTGCAATACGGATTCCAGGTTAGAATTATGGGGGTTGTTACAATAGGGGTCCAATAGGCTCTAAAGGAGTGTGAAAACTTAAGACTTTAGAAAAGAAGGTCTCACTATCATCATCCAACATATCAATATATTCTTGAAATTCTGAATCAAACTCAATATCAAAGTTAGTAATCAAATCATTAGAAAAATCCAAAAAATTATCAAGCATATTGATCTCTTCTTCCATGTGTGGTTGCTTCCCTATTTTGCACACATTAAACTCCATTGTTTGATTTTTGAAAGATAACCGTAAGAGGCAATTCCCACAATTGATAAATGCATTGCTAGTAGCCAAAAATGGTCATCCTAGAATTTTTGGGATTTCATCATTGAGTGAGAAAGGCTTGGTATCTAAAACAATGAAATCAATTGGAAAAATGAATTCTCCCACCTTAATTAAAACATTTTCAACCATCCCTTTAGAAAACTTAACCGATCTATCTGCCAACTGAAGACTTGTTTTAGTTGCTTTCAATTCTCCCAATCCTGGTTTCTTATAGACTTGATAAGGCAAAAGATTCACACTCACACCAAGATCAAGTAAAGCATGCTTAATGTAGGTATTGCCTATGACACAAGCAATGTTTCCTTATGTATTGTGTTATCAGTTGTGTGTGTGAATGGCTGATTTGGGAATGTGATCGCTTAAGTATAATTTGGGAATGGGAAATGTCCTTTTGAAGTTTCTGTCTTTGGACATCAGTGGAAGTGGTATGAGACATTTCCTATGGTGCCCCTTGACTCTTTCCCAGATTATTGGTTGACATACCTAGGGCTTGTCTAGTAGTGTTTGGCTAGGATGTCCCTGTTATATCAAACCTGATTTGGAAGGGTATTAAGACCGAGTAACTCGTGGCAGCAATGGGGGTTTGTGGGCGCTCAAGACCGGTAACCAACCCGTGAGAGGACATGAATCACATTGTGGGGACCATTCATTGGTAGGGTTGCAGTAGTAGACTTGGGCTCATGGCGCTCAAGATCAGTAACCAACCCGTGAGAGGACATGAGAGCTTCCCATTTACTATTTGTGGATGACCATTAGGGCTAATGAGTCCGTAGTTTGAGTTGGTTGTAGCCATAGGATACGCTGACTCTAGTGAAAATGATGCCGGAAAGGATCGCGAGAGGTGATGAATGGAAGTATCTAACTCTGACTTGATATAACTAAGTAGAAGACTTGCATTGGGCTAGGTTTAACCTTGACATGCATCAATACTAAGACCAATGGTGATGTGAGAGAGCGGTGACCTAAACCCCAGCCATGGAATGTCCAAGAGAGATGCAATAGGGGTGCAAGTTTGGCCCTAACAGCCCTGACCCACCCTGAGCCCGAATAGGGCTTGGGCTAAAGATTTTGGCCCTAAGGGCAGGTTAGGGCCAAAATATTCTGGCCCTGAACTAGGGCCAAGGGCGGGCCTGGGATTACTCTCTGGCCCGCCCAGCCCATCTCGGCCTGTCCCTGATTTTGGCTCTGATACTAACCCTGATTCTAGCCCTGATCTTGACCCTGATCTTAGCCCTGATTCTGACCTTGATATTGACCCTGATTCTGGCCCTGATTTTGACCCTAAGTCTGATCCTGATCTTGGCTTTGATCCTGACCCTGATATTGGCCCTAATCTTGGCCTTGATCTACGCCCATGATTTTGGCCTTGATTTGAGTCTGGACCCTCCACCCATATGGAGAGGAATTAATTATAATCCACATGGGTGAATATTTGACATGTGTCAAATTTTAAAAACATGATCATGTTTTGTAAAAAATTAATAAAAATTAATTATATCTTCATTACCAATGTAGTAAGGATCCACCAAATTTTGGCCCAATCCTGACCCTAATTTTGGCTTTGGTCTAATGTTAATTTGCCTTTGATCAAATATTAGATTTTTACCTTAATCTTCACATTAACATTAATATAACTCTAAGTCTCGACTTTGACTTTCAGTCATTTTTATCATATTAGACTAGTTCACTTTTTATATTATTTTAAGATAATTTTTATTTTTTGAACTAAGTCATTTTTAGTTCCAAAAAATCATGATTTTTTTTTTGACTAAGGCGAGATAATATATTATAAATAATAAAAGCTAGTAATATAAAGAATTAATATCTAACAAATCTACACCCCAACTTCTCATCATGAATATTGACATCTTTCTTTTGCCTCCAATGTGATATTTCAAAGGGAAAATAAATAAATAAATAACTTATTAAGGAGAGATAGCTATGTTTGTAACTAAAATATAATTTTTTTTAATTACAAAAAAAATATCAATACTAAATTATCATTGATTTACTTGTTAACAAAGTTTTGAATATGATTTTTTTTTTTTTTTTTTTTGAATAAGGATATCAATGGGAGGGGTTTCCAATTTTCATCACCAAAGTAATGGGAGAGGTTTTCAATTTCTATCATAAAAGCAATGAGAGACTTTCAGAGATCAATATAAAAGTAGGGAGTATGAATTTATTTAAGTTTAAAGCAACACTATCAACTTATTGACTATTTTATCATTTTGTATGAGCTTGAATCATCTTATATTTCTATGAATTTTATTTTTAGTTTACTTATGATACTTTTATTTTTATTATCATTATATTTTTTATGAATTTACATTTGATATTTTAGGTCCAAGGATAAAGACCAATTAAGGCTAAGGCCAAGATAAGGTCTATCAGGGCCAGGGACAAGGTTAATCAGGGTCAAGGCCAATTAGGGCCAGGGACAGGGCCAACTAGGGCTAATTAGGGTCAGGGCCAGGGCCAATCAGAGCCAATCAGGGTCAAGGCCAATCAGAGCCAGGGCCAATTAGGGCCAACCCATCCCAACCCGGCCCAATTAGGGCCAATTAGGGTGGGAATGGGCTAGGCTTGGCCCTATAGGGCTTAGGGTCAGGGACAATAATCCTTGGCCCTGAACTAGGGTCAGGGCGGGAATTGGCTCATATTAGAATATATAGGGTTGGGCTTGGGATTGCAATAGCTCGGCCTAGTTGCAGCCCTAGGATGCAGGACCCAATTACCATCGGAGAAACCAAGATGGTTGAGGGAGAGTGATTTGAGACTTACCCAAAGAAGTATGGCTTAAAGCATGTCTGCCAATAGAGACCAGCATACATAGAGTTAGAATCATACATGCATTGTCTATTTCATATCATCTTGCATCCTTTATGTTTTGCTATCATGCTTTACTGTGTTATTATGGAATAAACTGTCTTGCTGAATTCTTTTGAACTCATTCCTTTTTGCAAACATCTTTATTAGATCTATCTGCAGGTGTTGACGACTATGACGGAGCCGCATAGGAGTTTGCTCTGGATGACTCACACTACACCCAAGGTGCTAGCTACGGTGACTATGACGATGAAGAATATTATGGTGACAGAGTATCATACTAGGATTAGTCGTACTAATGTGCTGGTGTAGCGTTATCTGGATACCGAGACTTTTACTTTAGAAATGTTCTCTATAGGCTTGAAGAGACATTAGTTTAGTTTTGATTACTTCTTTTCTATTCCTTTTGTTTTGGGAATCGATTGTAATCTTTCTTTTTACTTTCGATCTACATTTCCGCTATTTCTATGGAGTGATTTCCACTACTCTCTACACTTGATTATATTATTGGTATCATTTTTTTGCACTTTGATTATGTTATTTATTCTTTTGAATCTTATCTTGATCTTTTACTTAATGTAGTTTAACATTGATTTAGTCTTGTTCTTGATTATATAATTGTAAATGTGGGAGGTTGATTTCCTCAATACAGATCTTTGGGGCTATGGATCACACACTCAGGCATGCTAGATAGGGTACCGGCTAGGTGTATGTGATAGATGGTTTCTTGCATACGAAGGAATTTAATTAAGGTGGGAGTCATGATCTTGTGGAATCTGGGGGATACGAATGGAAGGCAATCGTGCATAGAAAGGAATGTACAACAACCCAGATTAGGGGAATTAAACCCAATGATTGAACGGTAACAGATAAGGCCTATTGATTAATCCAACAATCGGGAGTTAAAGGTAAGACATATATAAGTCAACACTGAGCAAGGAAAGGAGGTAACTAAGTCGTTTCCCTCTAATTTGATTTTCAATTAATTAAGCTCTATAATTAGTCAAGGCTCTAGAGTGGTGCATTATTGATTCAACCATCGGAGGCGGCTTCCTAATTGACGAGTCATCCTACAGCTAACTCTTATTTTGCAAGTGCTGGTGGTTGGTCAATTTCCAGATGCATAATGATGTAAATGATCTATTTGAATAAACTGAATAGAAGATGTTCAATTAATTTGAGCCCTGTTTTATTAAGGATTGGTTGATATATTTTACAAATGCAATGCACCAATTTTGATAGCGATCTTCTAACATTTTTCTCTCTCATTCATGGGTATTCTAATCTTTTAAGTTTATATCCATATTTTTTTTGAGGCAAGATTAAGTTGTAATTTTGATGGTAATTTTAAATTTTTATAATAGGAACATATTTTCTATACCAGAGTTTATCAAACACCAACTTGTTCTAATAGTATTCTTGAAATATTTTGAAAACAGGTTTATCAAACACCCATTTGCAAACAAAAAATGGTTTCTTAGTACATAAACATGTAAAAAGGGTTTTACACAAGAAAAAGTCTCTGAGAACGGAAGCGTTTCCAATGTATACTTAATAAATTGATACTTAGGAGGGTATTTTTTTTTTTTTATGTATTTTAATTCTTTCTGTTTTTTTTTTGTGTGTGTTTTTTTATTTTTTTATTTTTTTTTTTTTTTTTTTTTTTTGGTGGGGGGCGGCCCCCCTCCTCCCCTCGGGGTGGGGGGGGGGGAAAATATTTTTTTTTATAGAGCAAGATTTTTTATTTTTTTTTTTTTTTTTTTTTTTTTTTTTATAAATAAAAGGGAATTGTTTTTTTTTGAGGGGGGGGCCGGGGGGGGGGGGGGGGTGGGTGTTTTTTTTCGGGCGCCCCCCGCCCCCCCCCCCCCCCCCACCCCCCCGTCCGATCTAATCGGACGGCCTGCATTGTTCTTCCATTAAAATAATCTAAACAACCTGTAAAAGCAGCTTTTTGGGAACGGGTCGGTTCAATGACGCTAAACCGGTTCAAGTTGGCCGGTTCGAGTGGTTTATGTGACTGAAGTATTGGTATTTCATACAAGTTTGGTTAATACGTTTAAAAAACACAAAATACCGCCCAGCTTGGTATATACGAATTCAAAAACCAAAAGGAGCGCGGTTCAATTTTGCTTTTCAAAATGTTTTGAAAATACCCAAAACCCATGGCAATCACCTCGCCCAACTCATTTTACGATTTGGAGCTCTGAAAATCTGGAGAAGAACAGCAAGCCCTCTCGCTCTTGAGAACGAACTCGCTTCCGTTGATCGAAAACAGTTGCTCATCTTAAGAATGAACTCGCTTCGTTGATCGCATCTTGGAGAAGCATCTGTTTCATTTCAAAATCAAAAGCCTGACAACTCTAAACACGAACTTGCAGAGGAGAAATTTTGGACGAACTTGCAGAGGGAGAAGACGAAGACAAAGACGAACTTGGGGGTTGCAGCTTGATGAAGGCGAACTTGCGGAAGGAGAAATTTTGGACGAACTTGTAGAAGGAGAAGACGAAGACGAAGACGAAGACGAACTTGGGGCTTTCAGATCGACGAAGGCGAACTTGGAGAGGAGAAATTATGGACGAACTTGCAGAAGGAGAAGACGAAGACGAAGACGAACTTGGGGCTTTCAGCTCGACGAAGGCGAACTTGGAGAGGAGAAATTATGGACGAACTTGCAGAAGGAGAAGACGAAGACGAAGACGAACTTGGGGCTTTCAGCTCGACGAAGGCGAACTTGCATGTTCATAGTTTTAGAATCTCCAAGCTTTTTCTTGGTTTGAAGATATATGTAAATTTTCACCCATTCCATTGTACCACAAAGCTATTTGTCTGAAAGGATAGAAAAGCAGAAGTCTGAACAGGGATTCCAGATATTTCGTTTGTGATGATTGCAGAGAAGCAGCCGAAGAGGAGGTGTGGAAGACAAAGATGATGAGAAGACGAGAGGAGAGAGATAAAGACGGGCCCTCAAAAGCCTGCAACCGAAATGAGTGGCACTGCACCAGGAGTAATGCTCTGTATCTGCTTGTTTTTATTCTTGTGTGGCTTCGGGCTCTTCTACCTTCTGGCTTTATTAATAAATCCATCATTCTTTGGTCAGGTTCTATGGAGGAAATTACATATTAGTTGGTGGCGCTTATTGATATGAACGAATGTAGCATTGAGTCAAAAATCAAGATGACGTTTGGCATGTCTATGTTCCTATTATATGGTTGCTCTGTTTATCGATGAGTACGTTGGTGTATTTGCTTTCATTTTTCTAGCATTTGATCTTTTTCTGATTGGTCTTCTCCGTTTCCTTCAGAGGTGCGTATCATAGAAAAAGCTACAGAAGTGAAGAAGCCAGCAGAAAAGAAGAGGATATCTGGTGTCGTCCAAATCAAAGGGAAAGAAGACCGAATCTGTTAAGAAAGTAAAAACCTGAAAGCTCCTAAGCCTAAGCGCCATCCTGGTTTTTATGTATGTCTCTATCCTTTTCCCTGCCACTGTTTCTGTCTTATTGATTTTGATGGCTTTTAATAGTATAGTTTGGTTACAGGGATTGCTTAAGAGAATCATTGAAGGAAGAGAACCCAAATGGAAATAAATCGGTAATATTTATCTATTTATTACTTAATTAAAATGTTCGTTTCCTTTTTTTATGTGTTTGTCTTGTGGATTTCTGATTTTAACTTTACTGACATTTGTTGTAAATCAAATAAGAAAGGTTGCAAAAGAAGGTGGAGCTAAATGGAAATCTATGACTGATGATGTGAGTAAATAATCATATCCTCTTTGTCAAAAGTACTATATTTGTTTCTGTTTATATTTTCTTGCTTGTATTCTTCAGTTAACATTTTCATGGTTCATTGGTTCTTAAGGAGAAGAAGCCTTACATTGATAGGGCACAAGAGCTGAAGGAAGATTATGAAAAGACTAAGGAAACCTTCAAGGTAGTTTTCCTTGTTGGTTCTGTTTTGTTCTCGTTATCATTGTTTCAACCAGTTTTGGGATTTTATTGAGCAAAAGATTTTGAATGTTTCTTTGGTGTCTTGGTTGTTTATTTGATTGCCTATTACAGGAAGAAGAGAAGCAAGAGGAGCAAGAGGAACAGGGGAATGCAGGTTCAGAGCAAGAAGAGTAGAAGATTTTGAGCATAATCCTGGGCACCATATGGATAGGCATCGCTATCCTTTATAAATGCTTATGTAGGTTTGGAGTAGTGAGCTGTGTTTTGTTCATTAGACTTTAAAGTTTCAACAGTTCATGAATTGTGAAATAATCCATTTGTCCTCTACCATGTAAAACTGAAAGTCAATTTTCCGAATCAAAGAACTTAGTTTTGGCTGCAATGAGTGATTTAAGATTTCTCTAAGTCAAGCATTTACAGGGCTCTGTTCATTTCAAAATCCCATCTCGGTATTTTTCTCGATGGTGGTTTCTCTTTATTCTTACAAAGTTGTCGTGTGTTTATTGATTGAGCCATTTCCAGAATCAGCTTTGAATGCACAAAGCTAGCAAGATGTTACTTGAAAATTATGAAGAGTATGCTAGGATTGCCAGTGTGAGTGGTTCCAACTTCTTTTGTTTGATGACATGTCATGATGTGTTTGGATTTATTATCTTTCGAATATGAGTTGATACAATATCCTTAATTCTGTGCCCTTGTAGATTATAAGTTGTTATATGTTTGAGGTTTCAATGACTATTTGTTGCCTCTTCAATTTTCAAAGAGAAATTTATGATTTATTTGCTTTCGGGGTGACCTTGACAAATTAGAGATTCTTGGATTAACTCTCACCAATCAATGAAGAGGCTAGACAAGGGATATCAGCAGAGCTGAAGATTAGACACTGACCAAAGGCATATCTGTCTTCGAGGTCTAGAGCTTTAGGAACAATAAGAACCTGTGCTAACCAGAATAGTTTGACAATAAACCACTTGCATTTTGTTTGTGACTTACTTAACAATCTTCACTTACCGCTCCTCGCCCAAGCACCTAGAACAAGACATTCTCGTTGTGTCGGTGGTGTATTTACATCGCTGATAATCATGCAACATGCACAAATGCATTTTGGATGCATTTCTGGTTTTTTTCTGCCTTTACACATTAATGTTTGTAGTTATTGCTGTAAATGACTTCTTTTTATAGAATGCATGTTTTATTTATCCATCGGGTGCATCTGATGGATCACCATATAATAGGTTTTTTTTTCTAATATGGATGGATTTTAGGTGTTTCTGGTTTAGGTATACAGGGGGTGGTTGTTCACAGACTTCATTTCATTAAATCAGTACTTTTGACAAATACTGATGCTTGACTGATGTTTTCCTTTGCATCAGAGTCTTAAGAACCTTCTTTTTCCTTTAATTTTACATTTATTTCTTGAAACCATATATGGATAATCCCCCTATCAATCGTCATCTCAACTGATCCATCTTTTGTACTTCTGTGTTTATAAAATAGAGATTGGAAGACACAAATAAATGTAAGATTAGAACCTAAATAGGTCTAATCCCATTCAAGATGAAATAAACATCTCCGGAACAAGACAACGGTTGGTGTGATCTCAAAAATGGTAACCTTTGAAATTCATATGGTTGGTATATATATATATATATTTTTTATATATATATAAAGAACACTCATGGTTTTATGTGTTATAATCAGATCGTATTCTTCTTTATAATTGTAAACTATCAATTAATATTCATTAAGGAATCATTTAGGATTCCTTTTAAGTTTATTAATGTATTTAAATTTTAGTCTCAGGCATGAATATCGACTATATTTCACATGAATTTTGGCAGACATTACCCGTAAAGGAGGGAAAGTGGAATTTCGACGTGATGAAGTCTCTTGTGAGACATAATCAATTGAAGCAAACGCTCCAACAATTGGGTCGTTGAAGTCATCGACAAACTGAAACCAAAGTCCATAATCTTCAAAGGCGAATTGTGGATTTCATTCAGAACAGGCATTTGTCGTGCTTCAAGTCACGGTGAATAATATTGTGCTGGTGTAGTGAACATTAAGGTATCAGCAATTTGTTGAACCACAACTTCTATATATGATGCTCGACATCCAATTCTTTTATTTGTCATATCAACCTTTCATATGACATTACAAATTGATGAAACAAATAATTGAAACATGACATTCATATTGAAACATTGTTTATTCCCTTGAAATTTGTATAAAACAATGATAGACCATACACGTTATTGTAATTCTTCGCTTGGAAATTTCAGTGTGCATAACAGTTGATTGGTTGGTCAATTATGGGATGTTTTTTAGTTTTTATTTGGGGTTTCCAATACAAAAATTCTTCACGTAAAGAGTTGGTATGTACAGCTTGTTATTCTAATTTACCAAAAAATTATGAAGATATGAAGGTTTTGTATGTATGATTGCGATTACGCTTAGGCAAACTTGGTAAAATTGAATGGTTCTGTTTCAACCTATTTTAAAGGGAATGATTCCGCCTTCATCAGATCGATCAGATAGTGGAATCGCCCATCACCGTTATGAAGGTACTATCAAGTATATTGCTACTTCTATTGTCTCTGCTTCTCAAGTCCGGTGTGTCATACCGAAGTTGGTGGATTTCAGGTTGCCACATTACATTCAAGACTTTTACCAAATCGTTTTACAAATGATGTAGTAGAGAACTTTGTCTCAAGAAACAAATGTTGGTATGATTTAATTATTCTTTTAGAAGCACGTATTTGCTTTTGAAATTATTTATTTTGAGTAGGTTGGATGTTGTTTCTTATATTTTTGGAAGTTTGAATTAGGTTGACGGGCTGGAGGTCCGAGACAGATCAATGCCGCTTGATCTCAGGTATAATGGGAATAACCGGATGACCATATTTTAGTGACAAAGATGAGCGCACAAGCAAGCTGATCAAAGTTGAACTTGTATGAGAGTCTCGTCAAGAGGTTTGAAACTTTCCTTCACATGACTCGTAGAATATTCTATATTTTGTACCGCTTGTGAAAAATTCCCATTCCTCGGACTTTAGGTCATCAAGATAGTTCAATTCATATCAACTTCGGAAATATTAATCAATAGAAGTTGGATTTAATTCAATCATAACCGTTCCGCTCATTCTCAGCACTTTTGACTCTTTTGGTTCAAACTGAAATCAATGCCGCAAAATTGCTAATCTTCGCCATCAAGTTTTTTATCAATCCTTTAACCTTTCGTATTATTTCCGTAAATCATTAATTTTTGAAACAAGTATTGGAATTCGGATTGTCAAAGTTGTCATCAATTTAACCAATTAACGCCGATCTTGCACATAATGCCTCTTGTGGTCAGCCGCCCCAAATGTTTTGTAATCATCCAAATTCCGAGGTCACCGTCCCAAATCAAATCACCTCATTAATGCACCTGTCCAGCTTCGTTGACGTTATCTTCTTCTCCGCCGCTTGATCAATAAATATTATTTGCTTCCCATCGCACGATTGTAATGATCTCCTTAATCGTTTTTATTTTATCCACGTGTCTGGTCGCAATGTTTCCAAATCCACCGATAAACCCCAAGCGCCGATTACGAACAGTTATAGCCGCCGATCCGAAGCATCGTATATTTCCCTCCAGCCTTTCAAGAGTCTTTTCAGGATGTCACCTCATCTTCATATTGTATTTATTTACTCCCCGTCATCCGCTTCGGCACATAACCCGCAGCTTTGGTCTTCATACTCAAACCGCAAACCGCATTCCTCTCGCAACTCCATTATCATAATTCCCGAACCTTCGTTGCCGCATTTCTTGTTCTTCTTCATGGATCCCTCTATGAATTCATCAGCCCCAAAGACCTCCGAACAAGTGAATGCGCCTTCACATGTTAATGTTGATAGCCCCGCTCCGTATGCCGTGGACGAAGAAATAACTCCATATGTTCCGTTGGACACCACCAAAGCAAAGATGGACCCGCGACTTGCCGGACTAGAATGGTATCCAACTACGGTCAAAGAATCTCACCTTTCGTCTTACCGTCAAGATTTCCATTTTCCTTCTAATGCCAAGTTATGGGTTCCCGAACATTCTCAGTGCGTCCATATAATGCTTGCCCCGGCGTTATTGCCGTTTACCTCCATCACCTTGATTCTGGATTTAGAGTTCCCGTGATTCCGATTGTCCAGCCTTTTTACTTGACTACTACCGCGTCTGCCCTTCTCAACTTACTCCCAACAGTTGGAAGTTGGTTTATCGTTTCTTTGCCTTCATCCGTCAAATGGCCCGCACCCCATCTATCGAACTTTTTAGAAATTTTCACGGACTCAAAGTTTCCCGTGAGCGTGGTTATCTCCATTTTGCTCGAAGAAATAGTATTGCCGCCGAGTTGGGTGACACAACCAAAATCTTCACAGAGCACTCTATTCCTCATGACAACAAGAAATGGAGAGAAAGGTATTTTTTTTGTTCCATCCCCATTCCCAATTACCGCTCTCGATGGTGTTTCCATACAAAGGAATCCCTTCGTCCTTTGAACCAGCGTCCCACGCTCAAAGGCATATGATCGGGAAACATGGAGCCTCATCCCGTCTGGAATACCCATTGATGCAACAGAATCGAAGACCGATGCCGGATTGGCAACTCACAACCTCTTACCAGTGTACATAAGATAGGGTTTTTCGTGTTCTTCTTCTAAATTTTTTTTAATACTATAAATTTTGTTGCACTTGTTCACAATCGTTTTTTTTACAGGACCGATGTTTATCAAATCCCTAACATTTATGAACTCCGAAAGGTTGCTTCTAAGAACAAAAGCGTGATTCCAAACCCGTGAAGTCGTGCAACTCGTGAAGTCGTAAGAAAAGAAAACATTCTCACTGCTCGTCAACCCACCAAGAGAAAGGTTGGTAAGAAGAGTGCCGACAAAAAAATGTCCATCTCGGTCAAGAAAAGGTAGAACAGGTACAAGAAGAAATTGTACAAGAAAATGCTGATGAAGAAATGCCCGATATTGAGATTGTGAAAGTGATGTCAAGTAAAAACCCTCCCTGCTCGAACAAGAACCTCAAGAACCTCCACAAGCCTCGATGATGTAAAGTGAACTCACCAGGTCCCTCTTCAGTGCCACAAGGTATCACCTCAAAGAAAAGAAAGGAAGAAAAGTCAACCCCTCCCCGCCGGAAGACCCGACAAAGTGTAGGTGAAGAGACTCCTCCTCCCATGTCACCCATCCTACCCGATGATGTTTCTGTTCTCCCAAATGTCCCGGTTGAGAATGAATATCAAGGTAAGGAAGTACCCGATTATTCCATTCAAAATTTGAAGAATATGGCGTAGAAGAAATTCTTGCTAATGTCGCAGTGATGTTATTGAAGAAATGGCTGATCCGGTGTTTGATGATAACACTTCTGCTCCCGCTCCTCCCCCGAATTTGTTTATGAAGAGAATATCCGTAAGGATATTCCCGAAAATGAAAATGTTGTTGCCGATGATGACCATGTTTTAGTTATCGGTCGCCCCATACATGATCCCCGCCCCCGTTTTGGCTCCCCCTATACATGATGATGATTTGCCCGCCCCCGTTTTGGCTCCCCTTTACATGATGATGATTTGCCCGCCCCCGTTTTTGCTCCCCCTATACATGATCCCGATTTGCCTGCCCCCGCTCCCCCTTTCCGTTTGCTCCGCCTATAAATGATCCCCGCTTTGCTCGCCCTCGTTTTTGCTCCCCCTATAAATGATCCCGCTTTGCCGCCCCTCATTTGGCTCCCCCTATACATGATCCCGCTTTGGCTGCCCCTCGTTTTTGACAATATTGGTGAAGAGAATGCACAGATTGCTCGCCAAATGAAGATTTTGTTCATCCCGCTCCCCCCGAATTTGATATGCCAGTTGATCCTCTTAATGGACCTCGATGATGAAGATAACATTGCGGCTGAAGTTGTTGACATGCAAGTAGATTCGAATGACGCCGCCGAAGATGTTAATCCCGATTATGTGGTTGAAGATGTGAACCCACACCCAATTGGCCCCGGCCAATTAGAAGAAGATGCCCAAAGTGTTGCCGACTCGGTGACCATTTTCAGCCTGCTTGGGATTTGAAAGAAAATCATAGTGCCAATTGGAAATGGGAAGTTGCCCGTGAATGGGGGACCAAGGGTAGAATACCCCGTGACAAAAGAGAGACCGCCGCCATGTCTCGCCGATGGGCTTTACACACATGCATGGGGGTAAAAAGTTAACTATTATCGTTATTGTTAAGATAAATTTACTTTCATTATCCATTGTTTGCTAAGTCTTTATCACTTTTGCTGCAGATGCTTTGGTGCCGCTTTCAATGCTTTTGTCGAGGTCTTGGAAAGACAGAAATCTATGTCTTTGGAAAATGACAATTTGATAAAACGTAATTTTGAATTGAATGATCAGGTACGAGAGCTCAAGAATTGTTTCAAATCGTCATAAAGGAAATTTGAGTCTCCGCTCACTTGAGAGAGAAAGGATTTATGTTCGCAGAATATATATTTTGGAAGATGATTTTAAAATTTCTTCTCGATACAACCACCGCTTTTTTGCAGGAAGAAGTTTCAGGTTTAAAGGATTCGTTAATGAAATATAAGGAAGACTTCTTGCAGATTGAGATGTCAAGAATAATGCATTGAGAGGGCCGACTTGCCACTTATGAAAGAGATGAAATTCAAAGCTAAGTTGGCAAGGGCAATTGCTTGGTCCCAAGGTTTTGAAAGAGAAACAACAGAATGGAAAATGAAATTAGAAGAAGTGGAGAAATTGAATTTGAACTTTGAAAGAAGAAATGAATTGTTGCAACAAGCATTTGATTCTCTTTCGAAGGAGAAAGAAGATCCTGGAAATCCAGAAAGACAATTTGACTTTGGGTTCCGAGTCGATGTCCTTGGAGAAGGACAATATGAGTACTTCTTACAATGAAGTGTGTATGGAATTAAAAAAATTATCTGTTGCCTGGAAAGAAAGTGTAAAAGAGAGGACTTCCATGGTTGCGAAGTTTGAGGAAGAGAAAAAAGAAGCAAAAGTGCAATTTGAACTTGAGAAGAAAAGAATGAAGGATGATCATGAACTTCTCCTAAGTTCTCGTTACCTCTCGCAGCTTGAAGAAGCAGGAGACAACCCAACTTTCCCGAGGTTCTCGCAAGACCGTAGTGAAAGTCCTGCTTCGATAATATTTTTTCGCGAGATACTCAGGATCCGTCCAAACATTGATTTTAAATCGCTTCCTCCGTAGTTTGTTCCCTCTCGTAAGTTCTTTCATCTCAATAATTTGAAGCATCCCGACTCCGAGGATTCTCGCAGATGATAATGGAGAAAGTGAAGAACACAATGAAGATAATGATTCTCAAGAGGAAGAAACCGAATGTTCAAGTAAGGATGGTGATTGTAGCGATCAATCAAAGATCCAAGAAAGATGATATCCACACTCTCAAGGACCCAAAACTTTGATGTTTAACTTTGAATAGAAACATTGAAAGTCCTTTGTTAAATTTTTTGTTTTAGAAAAAAGTCAGCTTCAATATTTTTCTCGATATATTAATATATCTTGCCCCTTAGTTCCTTTTTCTCTATCAATTAATCTATTGTCATTTGTAATATAACATCCTTTTTGTGTTTTAATGGTTGGTTGAGTAGCATCCACCATTATTATGCCCTTCTTAGTCATTGGCCGACCCAGAGACTCGCTTTATATAATGGAATTAAACCGATAATCTTAGATTTAGACCGGAGTGAATCACGTTGAACCGAGGTTGGGGTATTTTATTGACAAAGTTGGCCCCATGCCGATCGTGTTCAACTTATCTCGAGAGTATGGTCGGAGGTTTTTTCCTCGAACTATTAGGTAATTCCGTAATGTTGTGCACGCCATCGCCTTTTAAATTTCGCTTTTGTTAAGAAAATATTTTCCCCACATATCGACTTTTTAATATATCCTCCACCTCGCAGGTTTTACTTGATCAACGCCCCGTAATTTCCATAATTAATTATATTTTAAATATCAAACCTCGACTTAATCGTTTTAATTAAGTCAATTTCCCAAAAAAAACAAAAATTAAAAAAAAATCCTTATAATTAAGTCGAAAAATTGGTGATGGGGTGACCCATCACTTATTTGCATTTATGAATATAAACAAGAAATTTATCGAGTCGATCCGCGCATCGTAACCCTAACCATAGATTATCGTGCTCAGCCCACAAATCTCTCGTAAGATCAGCCAAATCTTAGTATGTCGACATTTTTGTTCTCTCTCTTCAATTTTACTTTTTGTCTTCTTTGACGTTTTCCTCCTTTGCGCCCATTTGATCATAAATTAAAATTTTTGCCAACATGCGGTTATCATATCTCTCTTCTTTCGCTTGATATCATCCACGTGTCCGGAGGTAATGCTTTTAAATCAACCGATTGACTCCACGCGTCGAGTACGTAATACATATATCCATTGATCCGAAACGCCTTATACTTCCCCTCCAAATTTTCAAGAACCCACCTCCTCTTTCGCCTTACGTCGTCCTTCTATTTATTCATCCGCCGTGATCCGCTCTCGCTCATTTGAAAACAAATTGTAATCATCCGCCATTTTCATTGCTCTTACCGCTCTTACTTACGCCTTTCGAATCTTTACTCCTCTCTTTTATCATTTGACATGGATTCTCGCAAGTAATCCTTCAAAGACCAAAGACTTCAAACCGACCCGATACTCCTTCTACCGCCGATCAAACAGAGGAAACCCTAAATATTTTGTCGTCTGATCTAGTCCCCTTAGACTGAAACCCGCTCTTTATGCTCATTATGAAGATATAGTTCCTTACACACCGAGACATGTCTCGTAGAGAGAAGAAAGATCCAAGATATGCTGGTCCGGAGTGGTATCCAAGTAAGCTTAAAAATCGCACCCGTCTTCGTACTTGGAAGATTATCTCTTTCCCTCCGATGCTAAGGTATGGGTTCCCGAACCCTCCGAACGTCCATATGATGCAGAGCCCGGAGTTATTGCTGTTTACCTTGACCATCTTGAGTCCGGTTTTAGAGTTCCTTTGCTTCCCATAGTTCACCACCGCTTGACTACTACCATGTCTCTGTCCTTGTCAACCGACTCCAAACAGCTTGGAGATTGGTTTACAGCTTTTTTTGCTTTTATTCGTAGAATGGGGCGTCTCCCTTCTATAGAACTCTTCGTAAACTATCATACTCCGAAAGTTTCCCGTGAGAGAGGTTACATACACTTTGCGAGAAGAACATGTATTGCGAGTGAGTTGGGTCCGTAAACCCGTATTTTTACCGATTCCTCCATCCCTCGTGACAACAAACAATGGAGAGAAAAGTATTTTTTCGTGCCATTCCCACTCCTAACTATCGTTCCCGTTGGTGTTTGCACTCTCCGAGTTCTCTTCTTCCCTTGAATAAGCGTCCCGAACTAAATGAGTATGACCAAGAGACTTGGGGTTTAATTCCCCGTGGAGAACCAACTTGATGCGGCAGATCTAAGAACCGATGCAGTGTCCGCCAGCCATGGGCTTCTTCCTGTATACAATTAAATTGTTTGAGAAATTGTGGGTTTTTTTTTAATATAAATTAATATTTGTTTTGCACTTTTACATTTGGTTTTTCATTAGGAACTGATGTATACGAAGTTCCCAATGTTTCGAACTCCGAAAGGTCTGTTTCAAGAAAACAAATCTGAAAAGAAACCTCAATCCAAGTCAAGGAAGTCGGGAAGAAAAGAAAGCAGGATGTTAAGAAAACTTCAAAGAAGAAAAGCAAATTGCCCAAAAAAGATGTTGCTAAAGAGGAAATTCCATCCGATCGATCGGCAGAGCAGGATCGTAGAAAGAAATGAAGATGCCGATAATTCCGATATTGTGTTTGTCAAAGTTGTCCCTACTAAAACTCCGATTCAAATAGCGAGGACCTTGAGAAGTCGACTTCGCTCCATGGGTCCTTCATTTGCTCAAGAGTTACATACTCGCCAAAAAAGGCAAGAGAAAAATATCCTCCCGTTTCTCCCCCAATTGAAGTATCCCCCGAGACAAGACTCCATTGAGAAAGAAAGTTCAATGGAAAAAGTTGTTGAAGAAGCCATTGATCCCGAAAATTCTTCTCATGGATGAGGCGTTTATCGCCCCCATGTCACCTCATCTTCCCCATGATATTACCGTTGCCCCCTCGTAAAAATACAAATGAAGCCTAAAAACCAGGTGAGGACTTTTCTACTTACTTTATTGATCACATGAAGACAATGGCTCACGAAATTGGTACACATGTCAGCAGTAATATCATTGATCAAATGTCCGATCAATTGTTTGGTGACAATAGTTCTGCTCCCCATCATGAAGATGAAAATGAACAAAATATCCCGATGGATGTTCCCGACAATGATACGTAACTTGGTGATCATCCAGGTGTTCCAAATTTAATTTTTACCGTCCCTCGTTATTGAAAATGTTATTCCGTATATCAATGTTGTGCCCGATGTTGTTGAAGAGATTGTCCCAAATGTCCCCGATAAAGATTCTCAAGATGCCGCTCCCCCTTTTTTAGTTATGCCGCTTGATCCTCCCAATGGTCAACAGAGCAGGTAAATATTGCGGCTGAAGTTGTTGACTTACAAGTTCCTTCTAGTGATGCCGTTGTTGATGTTAACCCCCATGAAGTAATTGAACCCGCCAATCCTCTTCCGATTGGTACCGGGCGCTTAGATGATGCCCACACCGATGGTGATTCAGGGGATCACTTTAACCCGGCCTTGGAAATTGAAGGAAAATCACACCGCTAATCGGAACGGGAAGTAGCACGTGAATGGGGAACAAAAGGCGGAATTCCTCGAGATAAAAGAGAGACATCCAAAGATGACCGATCCTCGTTCGTACTCACATGCCTGGGGGTAAGGAATGAATTTCCATTTCTCTTATTCAAGTTCATTGATTCAAGAGAAAGGGTTTTTTTTTTCATCTTTTATTATCTAGTTTTTGTTAACTGCTCATCACTTTGAATGCAGATGTTTTGGTGCCGCCTTTAATGCCTTTTCTCAAGTGTTGGAAAGAGAGAAGGTTCTTTCTTTGGAAAATGACAACCTTCATAAAGCGGCAGCTTGAATTGATTGATGAGGTAGAAGAACCGAGAAAAAGCTTGAAATCATCGTAAAGAAATTTAGAGGCTGCTCATTTCGTAGAAATGGAACTATGTTCCGATATAGATGGTTTACATAGTGATTATGAAATGTGTTCTCGATCTATGCACCGATCTCGCAGGAAGAAGTGTCAAATTTAAGGGCATCAGTTCTAAATCATAAGGATGAACTTCTTCAGATTGAAATGTTGAAGAACGATGGTCCGGAAAGGGCCGACTTGCTACGCTTGAGAGGGATGAACTCGAGAGAGAAATTAGCAAGGGCCATTAGTTGGTCTAAACAGTTTGAGAAAGAAAGAAATGAGATTCTGGAAAATTTCCGAAGATTGATAAATTTAAGTCCGATTTGGAGCAACAACATCAATGTCTGCAGAAAGCCTTTGATTCAGCTTTCAAAGGAAAAATCCGATTTAGAGTGTCGAAAAACCAATTGGGATTGACCTCCGTGGAGACTTCTAAGGAGAAGGATAATCTCGTAGTGTCTTTAGATTTGGTTTCTAAAGAGAAGGAAAATTTGAAATTGGAATTGGATGAGATCATAAGGAGAAGACTCATATGGTTGAAGAAATACAACAGAGAGGAAAAATTTTGAATTACAAAAGAAAAGAATTGAATATGAACATGAAGTTGTTCTCGAGTACCGCTACATCAGCAATTGAAGAAGCCGAGATAATCCAGCCTTTTCTTGGATTCTCGCAAAAATATGGTGAAGGTTTGTTCCGATCGATATTCTCCGAAATTCATAAAATTTGTCCAAATTGCTGACTTCAAGATGCTTCCTTCGGGATTCTCCCTCCCGAAGTTCTTTGACCTTAGAAATCTCAAATATCCCGACTCGATGAATCAAGGGGATAATGAAGAAAGTGAAGAAGAATATGAAGATAAAGATTCTCAAGATGGAGACACGCCAAGTTCAACCAAGGATGACGACTCTCCCGCCGACCCACATATCTCGATGTCAATCATGTTTTGGAAAGAATACTTTAAGGAACTCTTATTTTTTGTTTAAGTCACTCTTTTTCTCGATGTATTGGTCAATCTATCTCCTTATTTTGAGGATATTTTGAGGAAATGAACATTGAATTTTGTATCTTTTATAAGATTGTCTTCGTGTTTCTTTGATCAAAGCTTTTGTCATTTAGTAATTGGTCGACTAGCTTATCCGCAAATTTATAATCTTCAATCTGCGTAATAACTTTTGTTAATCACATTCGGAAAGCATTATTAGGCATCGGAAGCCCGGCTACTTCAGCCTCACACATGGAATGTCGGGACAACCCACGCGGAACATATGACGCCCGGTCGCCCACGAAAAGCATGACCAGGCCTCGGAAGAGTACGGATCAGCGACCCCGACGGGGTGCACAAAGTGCTCCCCCGACGCTTCCTCACCACAAACATCCCGGGCACGCACGGTGAAAAACAATAATTCGGAAAATATGAAAAAAAAAAATTTCACCACCGGGACCACTTGATCCGCACTCGTAATGAAGAAATACATAATGGAACAAAAAGGCGCGAACCCAAAAAGGCGCGAAACCTCGAACTTTTTCGTTCTCTCGTCCCTATTCAAGCTCCGATTTCTCTTTGTCCCTTGAATCGATTAAATCTCTAGGTTTTTGGCAATTTTGCCGAGGCTATTTGTGCTTCGTTGACGCAAAACAGCTTCGTTGAACCTCTCTCGGTTTCTCACCGTCACTCTCGATTTGGATGAAACTTCGATGCAAATAAGTCTCGTGATAAATTTTCGCCTCCGACGCTTCTCCCTTACTATTCTTCAAGTACCCCCGTACAGCCGAATCTGAATATTCCATTTGCCCTCAACATTTGAAGCAATAGCAATAGTGCAACTAAGGTCCTTCACCTGATATCCATTGGTGCATTTGGTGAGTCCGATCCCTTATTTTTCCCCGCTTTTTCCTCTAACGAGTATCCGCATTGTGAAAACGTTTCTTTTCCGAGGTCGTTCCCTCTTTCGGTTGTTTGTGTTGAAGGTTTGGAAATTTTTTTTTCTTCTATATTTTTTTTTTTGTAAATTGTTTTGAATCAAATGTTTATAACTCGCCGCATTCATGTTGTAAACATGAGCGACTATACTTCACATTTGACAAGAACAAGATCAACATGAGATTTTGATTTGTTATAGAAAGCAAGAAGGAGATCATTTGAAACACGTATTTCGTATGAGTCGTATAAAAAACCCGTAATCGAGAGATTATATTGGAACAGAAAAGGCTTATTCAAAGAGAATGGGACAACTTGTTTCAGCTTCTTCTAAGACACGGCTGTCAAAATGTTCAGTGCCTATATACTACTAGATCAATGTGTGATCGGATGCCGTGTTCCAACTTATCTCATCGATTTGATTACAAATGTGTCCGATGCGATGGGAAGTTGGTGTTAAATTTTTCACATCTCATAATGTTTGTTGGCTTCATCTTTGAATTTGAATAATGTTAACTCGTTTTTCATAACTAAGTTTTGTAAATGTGTCTTTATAGTGAACTCACAACATTGGTGGACATGGATGCCGATGTGACACCTCGAATAGGCATGGAATTTACATCTTTTGAACAAGCATATGACTCATTATAACAAGTATGCGCGTATGATTGGGTTCAGCATTAGGAAAAATTTTGATTATTTGCACAGGCACTATAGATAAGAGTATCATCGTGCAACGGTGTTACGTGTGTAGTAAAGAAGGACATCGAAGAGAGAAACAAGTAGAAGTCAAAGGACAACGCCCCGAGACTAGAACTGGTTGTTTAGCAAGGTTGATTGTCAAAAGAGATAATGATGGACGATTACTAGTAGATAAATTTTGTGAGGAACACAACCATGCTCTTCAGATTGAAGAAGTTGCACATTTGTTGCGCTCCCAACGTGCAATATCAACTACCCAAGCCACGTAAATAGAAATGGCGTATTTAATCGGATTGGGGACCAGGTTGACATATAATTTGATGGGTTTGCAAGCAAGGGGCAATGAAAATCTGGGTTTCACAAAGAAAGACTTGCAAAAATTTTTGAATACCAAACGGCAACATGATTTGGCATATGGGGATGCCGGGAGCTTGATGTTATATCTAGACAATCAACGAAATTTAAACCCCCGCATTTGTGTATTCCGCATACAAATGGACAATGAGGATAAGTTGACAAATGTATTTTGGGCTGATCCACAGATGCAATGTGATTATCAACTTTTTGGTGATGTAGTTGTGTTTGATACTACTTTCTCGCACAAACAAAGAAAATAGACCGTTGGTGGTTTGTGGGATTTAATCATCATAGGACTATGGTTATCTTTGGAGCCGCCTTGCTTTATGATGAGACAACCGAGTCATTTCAATGGTTATTTCAAACTTTCTTTGGAGTTAATGGTGACAAGAAGCCAAAGACAATTTTCACCGACTAGACGCCGCAATGTCAAGGGCACTAATCGAGGTTGCACCCAATACAGCCATGCATTGTGCACTTGGCATCTCTGGCAAAATGCAAAGAAACACCATGGATATTTGATGAGTGAGAAGTCACAATTCTCCAGAATTTTGTACAAATGCATCTACAATTATACGTAGTTGAGGAATTTGAATTTGCATGGAGGAATTTAAGAGAAAATCATGGGGTTGTAAACACCGCTTGGCTAGATAGAACATATGAAATAAGGAATAAATGGGCTTGTTGTTACATGAAGGACTGTTTCACACTAGGTGTGAGGAGCACACAGCCATCGAAAGTTTGAATGCTGATTTGAAACAATGTCTTGGACGCAAACTAGATCTTGTAAGGTTTATGAGACATTTCAACGATGTTGTGGAGGCAAAACGTGCAAATGAAATGAAAAAAGAATTTGATGCACGAAATGAGGTTCTTGGAGGTGCACATAGGTTTAAACCTATGTTGAATCAAGCTTACAGCTTATATACTCCAACTATATTCAAAAAAATTTTGATCGAGTTTGAATTGGTGGATAGTCACGTATCAACAGCCAATTTAATGTGTCAAGTAATTTTGTTGAATATGTGATTTTGAAGGCAAATGTGACCGGTTCCTATTCGTAAGGCATACACGATTGCGTAATACAAAGAGAAGAAAGCCTAACATGTAGTTGTAAGAAATTTGAGACTCGTTGGGATCCTTTGTGTCCATATCTTAAGGGTGCTCAATTTTCACCAGCTCATGTGCATCCCGAACAAATATTTTTTGATGAGATGGAGAAGATCAGTCCGAGAATTAACACCAGCTTGTCCAACAGAAGAGAAGGGGAGGCAAGGAATGACGTTGATGGGAAATTAAGCTGCTTGCTACCCCAAGTAGGCCGATTACTCCGACATGTTTGAAAGTCATTAACCAAGCCCGTGAAACGGAGGTTGGATATAACATACTATGTAAGCATGTAAATGGGATTCTCAAAGAGCTTGAAGATGTAGACGTTGTGCAACCTACTCAACATCCCTCGAAGAAAATGTCAAGACTACCGAAATTTACAAGCTAAAACCAAAAGAGTCTCACAAAAGGGGATCAGAAAAAGAATGAAGCCCCGGCATGAAAAAACACAAAAGAAGAGGTCCTCACAAAGCTAGTGGAAGGACAGGCTCCATTGACATAACCTTGCCGTAGTCCGATTATTTGTCAACGCTTGAGGGTTTTAATACATGGTCAACTCGTGAATGCATTTACACACCTTTTTGTATTGTACATCTTTTTTTACCTCATTTCACAATTGATCTTAGGCATGTTTGTTGTTGAATTATACAAAGATGTACATTCCTCCCAAAATTCAAGACAAAATGGTGTAACCACTTGATCAATCCTCAACCAAGGTAAATGAAAGTAGGGATCTCTTTTGTATCGCCTCATTTATTTATATTTCAAAGTTATTCTTACGTATTTGTTGTTGGATTATACAGCATGTACCTTCCTCCCAAAATTCAAAGCATATTGGTCGTGGTGCTGATCATTGATTAACTAAGCTAAATGTATGTACGGATCTCTTTCGTATTGCTCATATATTTTTATTTAAGAGTGATTCTTACATATTTGTTGTTTGGTTATATAGGGAAGTAGGTGGTTACAAGGCCCACCACCGATGATTGGAATAGAATGTTGTCGATTGCTCCGAGCATGTGCGGTTGGTCGGGAATAGAATGTTGAGCTCATACATGAGGGACCGTACTTCACATTTTTTTAATGGCACATTGAATTTGTATATGGATGGTGGTACTAGTTTGAATAAAACAATGAGGGACATATGTTTCCTTCACACAATGAATGTAAGTCTTCATTTTAAAATGCCAGTGAGCATTACATAGTGGTTGGTTGCTCAAATTGACCGAGCATATGAGTGAATAGTAAATGTGTACACTATAGGTCTCATGAAAGGATTGCCATCTTCCTAAACTCATCTTCCTCAAACAGCTTATCTGTCTATGTCATGGATAATTTTTTTCTATTTTAATTCTTTTCTTGTTGGGGGTTATGGGTGGGTTAGGAGTTCCATGGATAGTAGCAGACCACGGGACTTTTTTTGTCAGTGCAAGCATGGTAAAGGTGACTCCAGAGGGATCTCAAAGAATTCTTCTCACCACAAGAAAGCAAAATAACCCAAACACATAACAATACTATATTATGCGATAAGACCTTCCAAGAATGAGATTGCCTAAGCTCCTAAAGTCACTCGAACTACACTCACTCTTGCGTCACAAGGTCGATCGAACAAAATAAATCATCTGCAACCTCACTATCGCTTGGACCCATTAGTGTGATATGATGACTATCATTAGCCATTAGCCCGTATCCTCCTCAATGTTCGTAAGCTTCCATACCGTAAGGAACAGCCAAAATAAAGGAATCAACAAACAACCTAATGAGCCAAATGACACTAAAATTGGATACACTACATAACAATAAATATGTAATACTCAACCACTCTGACCATTGTCCCTCTTGCAATTGGTCCTCTTGTCAGGCTGATGTATACATAAAAAGTACGGCATTTACATGTTTGCTGAATAAAGCACATAACAAGAAACTAAAAAAACCCAAACACATAAGAACAATACTATATGGATACAACATT